>NC_051221.1:4932195-5244278 GCF_015220715.1 Pygocentrus nattereri
ACTGACACGCCCACATAAATACACTGACACGCCCACACAAATACAGACACGCCCATACAAATACACTGACACGCCCATACAAATACACTGACACGCCAATACAAATACACTGATACGCCCATACAAATACACTGACACGCCCACACAAATACACTGACACGCCCACACAAATACACTGACACGCCCACATAAATACACTGACACGCCCACACAAATACAGACACGCCCATACAAATACACTGACACGCCCATACAAATACACTGACACGCCAATACAAATACACTGACATGCCCATACAAATACACTGACACGCCCATACAAATACACTGACACGCCCACACAAATACACTGACACGCCCACATAAATACACTGACACGCCCATACAAATACACTGACACGCCCATACAAATACACTGACACGCCCACACAAATACACTGACACGCCCACATAAATACACTGACACGCCCATACAAATACACTGACACGCCCATACAAATACACTGACACGCCCACACAAATACACTGACACGCCCACACAAATACACTGACACGCCCACATAAATACACTGACACGCCCACACAAATACAGACACGCCCATACAAATACACTGACACGCCCATACAAATACACTGACACGCCAATACAAATACACTGACATGCCCATACAAATACACTGACACGCCCATACAAATACACTGACACGCCCATACAAATACATTGACACGCCCATACAAATTCACTGACACGCCCATACAAATACACTGACACGCCCATACAAATACACTGACACGCCCATACAAATTCACTGACACGCCCATACAAATACACTGACATCTCAGTGTTAAATCATGTCTACTCCACATACCGACAGTTGAGGTGATCTGTTTTTTGTAGCGCTCAGTCATATTTTTGTATTAGTCCATTCCTAAAATACAATCGTTAAAGAAAGAAGTTGGTTCATGTGAGTTCCAGCCATGATTTCAACATGAATAAACTGAAGATGTATGCAGGGCGTGGGGGACTGGAAAAACTCCCAGGCTAGCTGTTTTTAGCAGCTGGCTAATTTGAAGCAGCACTCGGCCATAAAAGTAAATGTATAAGAAGCTGAAATTGAATATGGATTTATTCACATGGGGTGAAACAAATGACAGATTCCAGACAGAGAACCACTCTGTCGCTGTAAGGAAGGCCTGGTTTTAGTCTGGCTTGAGCTGAATTTATACATAACTGGCAACAAAGGGAACAAAGCACAAAGGAGAACGTTCTATGAAGCTGAAATCTTTCTTAGTATAATATCAGTTTAGTCTAGTCCAAAGTGATGCTGTAACTAAAAATAACTGCCAGCATGATGTACTGAGCATTCTGAAACGGACAGTTCCAGTCCTGAATTCTGATTGGCTGAACTCTATCACTGCACCACGGCACAAAAAACCCTTCTACTGGTAATAGAATGAACTGTGACTCTAATGCTGCTCACATGGACTACAGTAAAGTAAAGAACCTGTTTTTGTCTAAACTGAGGGGCTGCTGACTTATGTTCTTAACTAGAACCTGGCTGGTCAGCCGGCTAACAGGCTAAAAGAGCGTTAATATCACAGGCTTGAATTAAAGTACTCACTATATGATTTACTGAAAAACAGTTCATAATCTAATCTGAACTCCAGATCAGAAAACTATATGATATAAATCCAGATGAGATTTCTTTCTGTAATGTGTATTTGTCAGAAATATTGATATTGTCAGATCTTAGCTTAGGACCACAGACAGGAAGTTTCTGTAACATCTGTAACATCTTCCTTTCAAAGTTATTACAGTTTTCATGCTTTATATAAATGCTAACCTTGGCTAACAGCAGTAGAAACCATTCATGGGCGTGGGCTTGTTCAAGTTGTGTTTTTTTTCTTTTTTTTGAAGGTAGAAGCTCCGAGGACTGTTTGACATGGATCATTGTGGGTTTAGTTGTAGTAGCTCTGGTCATAGGGACTGTGGTGGCTGTGTTCCTCTTTTTCTTCAAAAGGAATGAGAACACTGGTAAGTGGAATTCCATATTTACTATATTTTATATAAGCTGCTGCGTCCTGAAGTTAGAAAATCTGTTTTATAATAGAAAACATGTAGAGATAATACTGCATATGTAGTTGTTATTTGTGTTTTTACATATTTTATCTCACTGTCATACAATACTCATACAATCAGGTCCGTAAGTATTTGGGCAGTGACATTGTTTCTGTACATTTGTCTCAATACACAACCACAGTGGATTTAAATGAAGCAATCAAGACGTGATTGAAGTGTAGACTTTCAGCTTTAATTTAAGAGTTTTAACAAATAAATATTTCATTAACCATTTAGAATTTAAAACTTTTTCTCAGTTCCTCAATTTTTAAGGCTCAAAAGTAATTGGACAGTTGACTGATGAGCAGTTTCATGGCTTTGGATGGCCTCTTCCCTCGTTATTTTATGATAAATGAAAGCAGCATTATGTAATGATTTTACCTTAAAGTGACAGCTTCATTATTATTTTGACAGTACACTGATTTAGTGTGAATGGCTTCGCTGTCATTGTCACTCCAGGCTGGAATGCCTGCTGGAGTAGTGGGCACGATACTTTTCACAAGAGCTGCGTTACGCTTTACAGCACCACGTCATCTACCAACAGCTATGACAGCTATGAGTGGCTGTCTCTTGGCTACTCAAAAGAGCTGAAAGCGAATACAGACGGACGAGCAACTACAGGGACGATGACAAGAGTGAGGAGCTGAAAAACTCAGGAGACTGAGGACTGAAAAGTGTCCAGCTCTGATTGCGGTTTTGTTTCCTTTGAGAGTGTCTGAACGTGAAATGAAAGAATATGGCTGCTGTGACCCTGAATCCTGCCTCCAGCAACACATTTAGGGAGTCTCTGCAGCAGAAGAGGAGGCCATCAAGCCCCTGGTCCCCCTGCACCTGTTTTCCAGGACGTGAAAAAGCAATAGAAGCAGTTTGACAAGCAGCAGGTGCAACCCGTCAGGAGCCTGTTTTGGGAATGGCAACCCTCGGTGTGTGTGGGGCAGGACCTACCCTCTCACCAGCCCTCAAACATCTAGTCCTTGCCTCTTTCCCCTTCCATCCCTGCTCAAAGGACATTCTGAGCTCTCGTTCACTTTCCCATCCCTGTTCCAAAAAAGTAGAGAGCACTTCTTCTCTGCCATCCCACCCCGCTCCGAGAGGGCTCAGAGTTTGTCTTCTTTCCCCTCCCCACTGGTGAAGATTTTGAGGAGGCCCTGTCTGGGTCTGTAGCCAGCACAGCTCCCCCAACCAACCACTGATGAAGCCCCTACACAGGCTGCAGCTTTGTTCTCCTGCCCTCCCACCCTGCACAGTTTCCAGTATAGAGAAATTACTTACAGGACCAGTCTGTAAATAGCCTTGGCAAATTCTGAAACAAACTGACTCATGGCCAGATTTTCATTTGCAGCATGGTGAAGGTCCTTTGTACTCCTGAATGCCTCTGCATACTGCAGAAAGGTCTGTAGCAGTGGACAGTTTACTGACCAACATTGCTTTCACTGCAGCAATTTCATTTTGCAAGCTCATTTTGCTCTATGCCTGCAAGCACCTGAAGAGAGTGGTCAAGAAAACATGCCTTCGTTTGTACAAACGACCCTCATTAAGTCAACATTATTTTGAGAGAATCTCATGTCCATACTAGCTCTATCATGAATTCTAAACAATGCTCTTTTAAAAGACAGATGTGGAGCAGAAGTTTGCCTGTAGGGGACACTGCGTCCACTGTGCCCACATCACCCCACTCAGCAACAAAATAAGCCACTCATTACAGCCTTGATCAGCAGTGTCTGCTGTGATGAAGGAGCTGAGGCAGGTTGCGAGTGCAAAACGACTTTATTAGGGGCATTGCAGTCCTCAATAATCAATTCAGAACTCAGTTAAACTAAAAACATAGAGACTTTGCAAACTCAGAGGAAACAAAGGAGTACAAGCTGTAGTCTTAATGAGTGCAGAATCAGATGCAGTTGTGAGTAGTGAGATGGAGAGTGGGCAGAGGTCCAAGCAGGGAGGGGGGGGAAGACATGACATCTGATAATTATGCTAATTGTTAAACTTAGAATTTTACTTAAAGCAATTTAGTGCCATCATATTTTAGTGATACGTTGAGATTATATATTAATATATACCCTCACCGCCCACTTTATTAGGTACTGCTAGTAAAAGGTTGGACCCCCTTTCACCTTCAGAACTGCCTTAATTCTTCTTGGCATACTTTCAACAAGGTGTTGGAAACGTTCCTCAGAGATCCTGGTTGGTTATTTGAGTTCCTGTTGCCTTTCTATCATCTGGAACCAGTCTGCCCATTCTCCTCTGACCTCTCACACCAACAAGGCATTTTCGTCCACACAACTGACCGCTCACTGGATATTTCCTCTTTTTGGATGGTTCTCTGTGAACCCTAGAGATGGTTGAGCGTGAAAATCCCAGTAGATCAGCAGTTTCTGAAATACTCAGACCAGCCCGTCTGGCACCAACAACCACGCCACGTTCAAAGCCCCTCAAATCCCCTTTCTTCCCGTTCTGATGCTCGGTCTGCACTTCAGCAAGTCGTCTTGACCACCTCTACACGCCTGAATGCAGTGAGCTGCTGCCGTGTAATTGGCTGATTAGCTATTTGTGTTAACAAGCAACTGAACAGGTGTACCTAATAAAGTGGCCTGTGTGTGCCAGAGTGTGTTTGTGTGTGTGTGTGTGTGTGTGTATGAAACCCTGATAAATAATTAACAGTAATAAGTTCCAGAATAGTTATTTCCCTTAAATAGTTTATATAATTGTTGCGATAAATATACTCTATTCAGCCTCTGTTAATACATATTTTCCTGCTTTTATTTTTCTTGTTTGTCCCATAGCTCTCTGCATTTGTGGGGTCTGCTGGGAGAAAGGGGGGGCGGGGGAGAGAAAACGAAAAAAGGGGTGCGAGAGTGCGAAAGGGTTCTAGCTGAGGGTCTCCGTGGTCAACGGAGCAAAAATATAGCCCTGCAGTTGTTTGTCAACTCGACATCACGCAAAACTGTAACTACGCCACTGTACGACGAGTGAAACATCGAGGGAACAGCTAACGCGGGACTTGTTCGGTTAGCGAAACCCAAGCTTTATATAGTCCAACCAAGTTCAAGACCTCCCCTGTTCAACGGACACTCAGAGCAACCGGTTAGCCAGCGGTTAGCCAGCGGTCAGCCAGCCCGGCCAGCCGAACCTCCACCAACCCCGTGGAGAACAGTACTGCTAGCTTAGCCACACCAAGCTAACCCCGGCCGCCGAGCAGCCCCCCCCGCCCCCCCGGCGCTGCTACAGCTGCTGAGAGCGAGAGGGAGAGAGACACTGAGAGAGACACTGAGAGAGACAGAGCATTCAGCCGAGTGAGGTTAAACCACAGACTAAGGTGGAAAGTTTGGTGAGTTTTATTTTAAAACGGTTGTTTTGGCTCGAGAGAGGGAAGAGGCCAGTGTAGTTTTGTTTCTAGGCCACCACGCACGCTAGCAACGATTCCGGGCCCGCAACGAGGTACTTTAACACTAGAAGTCCCAGAGAGGGGTCATTTAACATTTCTACCTCTGGAACCCAGAGACGGGTCGAGTGACCTGAAGGATTTTAGCTAACATCCTATAATCACCGTCTTTTGTTCTGTAAATAAGGCCATTACTGGCGCACCACAGGAGGCTGTTGTTTGCCATTGAGTTCAGCTATTTAGTTTCTAGTTAGTTCTATTCAGTTTATTGTATTTGATAATATAAAGATTATACATTTTGTATTTAGTTTAGTTTTATTTGAGCAAAAAAGCAAACAATGAATTATTTATTTTTTTTATTTTAAATAGAGAATTAGAAATTTTACAGCAAGGTACAGCTGTGAGTAATGACCAGAAGCATTTGTGTCAAGAGGACTGAAATTTCAGCGTGAAAAATTTAAGAACAACTCTTATTTGTTTCCATGCTTTTTATTTTTGTTATAAAAATAATACAAAAAATACAAGGAATAAAACAATTCCACACATATTTACAATAGTCTGCAGTGGGGGGCTGCGTGTGTGTGAGTGGCATTTCTTTGTGTGGCTAGCATTTCAGCCCTCACTCAGCAGTCTGTCTGCACTGTCAGAACATACCTGGCATTGCCAGGGTCTGTCCCTGGTACATTTGCCACACGTGTGCAGCAGTAGCAGTCGACACGTCTCACAGTTGCACAATTGTTCGTGCATCGATGGTTGACCTGACACTTCGCCCTTTAGCCAGGGCTGGGTGTGGAAGGTTGTTGCCGAAGCAGTTTCTCCTTGCGTGCCTTCTTCTCACTCACATGAGAGTCACCCAACTCTTTTGCAAGCTCATCCAGGAAGTCCACCCGTCTCTCCTGCACCCCAGTGCTTTCCTGATAAAGCACATGTGCATTTAGTGCTGCCATGTCAATCATGTTGTAGAACACGGCGACTGGCCATCTCCGTGTTCCTGTACGCACGCTGTACTCCCGCATTTGGTCCATTACATCCACCCCGCACTTTGTGTTGTATTGTGTGACCATGTTTGGCTTCCTTTTGGTGGTATCCTCAGTCTCAACCACACTGTGCATGCTGCTGAGAATGTAGACGACCTTCTTCCATTTGGGTGCATACACTGTCAGTGTTGCACCAGTGGTTGAAAACACCTGAGTGGTGAATTCAGTGCGGTCCATCTGTCTAGCGGATTGAGGAATTTCCTGGCGACTCTTGTTGACTGTGCCGAGGATAGTGGTTTTCCGGCTAAGCAGTCGTTGTGCAAGTGAGAGTGATGTAAAGAAATTGTCCGTGGTTACAGTTCTGCCCTTGTCCATGAATGGTTCCATCAGCCTCATCACTACAGTCTCGGACAGTCTCTCCCTGTTGGGACGACTGGGGTCCTTGCCAAGATATGGGAGGACATTACAGATGTACTTTGATTTCAAGTCGCAAGCCACCCAAAACTTAATACCAAACTTGTCTGGTTTTGTTGCACTGTATTGCAGAAAACAGCAGCGAGTCAGAGATTGCAGCAAACTTATCGGTCTCTGCTCGCTCACTGCGTGTGAACATGTCATCAAAGCGTAGGTGTTGCATGATGTCTTGGAAGCGGTTTCGGGCCATAGTTGCAATGATCCTTGGGTTTGCAAGATTTGCTGACCAGCTGTCACGTAGTGATGGAACCTTGGTCACCCCCCTCAAGATAATGACTGAAATAAATGCCATTAGTTCTGGGAGATCCATGAACCAATCCACCTGCTCCATGTGATGTGCATGTTGTGTCATCCATTCTTGAATGCTACGAAGCATGTCAAGAGTGATAAAACAGAGGAAGCTCTGAAGGCGACTCCGGACACTAGCTCTTGGCTCTCCATCTGTAGGGTACGGTTCTATTGGGGTGAAATGGAGACGTTTCCCCACTTGTTCTTCACGCCACACTGTACCATCTTTTGCTGTCTCTGTCGGCTCACTTGCCAACCGAGCTCTCTTTTTTGGTAGAGGAGGAGTCTCCTCATCTGCAAGATAAATAATAAAATAATAAAAAAAAAATAATAAAAAAGTAAACATTTTGTTTTGGTTCTAAATAAAAAAGAAAGTCAGAAAATGGAAATAGGTAATTTGAGAAATCTAACCTGAAGACAGCTCAGAGTCCGAATCCAGTTGAAGGACTATGTCTTCTCCATCTGAGTCACAAGGGTTGGTGTTACTCAGGATCCGTTCCAATGCCTGTTGAGTGGTGAACCTTCTCTGCATTTTGTTTCTTGTGAACAAAATAGGTGAAGCAGTCACCTATTTATCCCCCACAGCACAAAAGGCTGCATGCAAATTTGCTAAGGTGTTAGCAACCTTATGCATGTCCCCCTACACAACAATGCAGCTGGGGGGTGGACAGACACTCAGGAGCAACTTACATTCTTTTGCTTACACCCTTTTGCAAGAGGTTGAGGTGGATCAACACAATTAATTTGTTTTCTTTTTCTAAACTGTCATTTTGAACCCACTTCTTCCACATCTTTTTAAAAACTTGCATATTTCTTGAAACAGATTGTATGTTTTGCAAACTATATGTACCTTTTGGCAAAATGACCTGTATAATGCAGCACATCACAGATCAGCAGCGAAAGCTCACATCTCCCCCATACACTTTATGTATGCTTCAAAACAAAATGTGTGTTTTATACAAATTGTCAGTTCCCTCAAAATGCCCAAAAAAAGTGTCTTGAGCTGTGTTTCACGTGGTGTTTTGAGAATGTCACCTCGGTTTCAAGAAATGAGCCAAACCAATTGAAAAAAAGAGATCAACTTTAATTTAAATCAACTTTAATTTGTTCAAAATGTGCACCACCATGCAACCATGCTCAGGACATGCCCCCTCCTTCTACCTAACCATTAGAGCACTATCAGTCCTCTTTTGGCATGCATAGGCTTGCAGGTAACACACTATTCAACCCCAGCTAATCTATGTTTCTGTATTTTGCTAGCCAGCATGGTCAAACATGGTTTTCATCCTTATGCTTCTTTTCTTCAAAAAAATAAATAAATAAAAGGTTTTGTCTATTTATTCTTTTAAATTTTTATTTTTAACTTTTTCTTCACCTGCTTTTTTTTATTAGCTAGCATAAATTATTATTGGCCAGCTTATTTTGCTAGCCAGCATGGTCAAACAGTTTTCAAATAATATTCATATATACATACATGTAACAATGTAGAGAAAAGAAAGAAGGAAATGGAAGGGAAGAACAGGAGAAGAAAAAGCAGGTGAAGAAAAAGGTAAAATTAAAAAATTAAAAGAATGAATAGACAAAACCTTGTATTTTTTGTGAAGAAAAGAAAAAGAAAAGAACAAAAGGGGAAAGAATATGTGAGCATAAAATATGTTGAGTAATAAAAAAACGTATTGGACGACAAAAAGAAAATAAAAAGAAAGGAATGAGTGAGAAATATTTTTCATGTTTTTGACTAAGGACTAAGATATGAAGTAAATAGAATTAAAGGATATAAAGTAAGAAATGCATACATGTAAACTGCAATGTGTCTATTGATTTTGTAAGATTTTTTTCCTGTGAATAATCTTGCTGCCAGTTCCTGTATGTTTCTTGAAACAAGCTCACTCAGGCCTGTCTGTAGAATTTGGGCAGAGGGGGGTGAGAGGTGTTTGTGTGTAGGCAGGCTGTGGGTCCCCCTGCAGATTCCTCAGGTAATGGCCACATTTACAAATGAAAGGATGCTAATTGGAGCCATCAGAGTCATCAGTTTGGACTAAGGGTCTTTTGACCCACTTTCAGGACTTCAGGGGGTAGGTTGAAATCTCTGGGACTTCTAGTGTTAACCAGTTAAATGCCGGCTTAGGAGTGTGTGTGTGAGTGAGAGTGTGTGTGTGTGTGTGTGTGTGTGAGAGAGTGTGTGTGTGTGAGTGAGAGTGTGTGTGTGTGTGTGAGAGAGTGTGTGTGTGTGTGTGAGAGAGTGTGTGTGTGTGTGAGAGAGTGTGTGTGTGTGTGAGTGAGAGAGCGTGTGTGTGAGTGAGAGAGCGTGTGTGTGAGTGAGAGAGCGTGCGTGTGTGTGAGAGAGCGTGCGTGTGTGTGTGTGAGTGAGAGTGTGAGTGAGAGAGTGTGTGTGTGAGTGAGAGAGAGTGTGTGTGTGTGAGTGAGAGAGTGTGTGTGTGTGAGTGAGAGAGTGTGTGTGTGTGAGTGAGAGAGTGTGTGTGTGAGTGAGTGTGTGTGTGTGTGAGTGAGAGTGTGTGTGTGTGTGTGTGAGTGAGTGAGAGAGTGTGTGTGTGAGTGAGAGTGTGTGTGTGTGAGTGAGAGTGTGTGTGTGTGTGTGTGTGTGTGTGTGTGTGTGTGTGTGAGTGAGTGAGAGAGTGTGTGTGTGAGTGTGAGTGAGAGAGTGTGTGTGTGTGTGTGTGTGAGTGAGTGAGAGAGTGTGTGTGTGTGTGAGTGTGTGTGTGTGTGAGTGTGAGTGAGAGAGTGTGTGTGTGTGTGTGTGAGTGTGTGTGTGTGAGTGTGAGTGAGAGAGTGTGTGTGTGTGTGTGTGTGTGTGTGTGTGAGTGAGTGAGAGAGTGTGTGTGTGTGTGTGTGTGTGTGTGTGAGTGAGAGAGTGTGTGTGTGAGTGAGTGAGAGAGAGTGTGTGTGAGTGGGCCCACTACCAGTTAAGGTTAAAGTGTTGATGTTCCAACAGTTCCAGTGCAGTATATCAGGAGCTTAAAAGTTATTATTCTACACCTTGAGAAAGTTTTGGATTAATATAAGTTATGTTATTTTACTGAGAGCTGAAACGGGGTTAAAACCTTTTCTATTGTTGGTGTTGTTAATTAATAATGCACTGAATATATTATATCCTGCTAAAATATATACATAACTATATCATAAGTGAAATTCATAGTTGTTTCATTCATATTCATATCTTTTAATTGGGGGTATATTCAAATACAAGCCAGTTATATCCCGTACTGTTTCTTTGTGTTTTATTTAGAGAAGGAGGACTAGTGTGCATACAGCCCTAGTAGAGATTGGAGGCACCGCCATTGTAATTTTAAAGTCTCTAAAGTAGACATATTTCATATTTGACATAAACCTAGTGAACCCAGGGCGCTCTTATAGGTTATTTCAGTCACATGGGTGAAGGAGCTCTCTCTCTCTCTCTCTCTCTCTCTCTCTCTCTCTATATATATATATATATATATATATATATATATATATATATATATATATATATATACACACACACACACTGCTCAAAAAATAAAGGGAACACTTAAACAACACAATATAACTCCAAGTAAATCAAACTTCTGTGAAATCAAACTGTCCACTTAGGAAGCAACACTGACAATCAATTTCACAGCTGTTGTGTAAATGGAACAGACAACAGGTGGAAATTACTGGTGATTAGCAAGACTCACTCAAAGGAGTGGTTCTGCAGGTGGGACCACAGACCACTTCTCAGTACCTTTCTGCTTTCTGGCTGATGTTTTGGTCATTTTTGAATGTTGGTGGTGCTTTCACACTCGTGGTAGCAGGAGACGGACTCTACAACCCACACAAGTGGCTCAGGTAGTGCAGCTCATCCAGGATGGCACATCAATGCGAGCTGTGGCAAGGTTTGCTGTGTCTGTCAGCGTAGTGTCCAGAGGCTGGAGGCGCTACCAGGAGACAGGCCAGTACACCAGGAGACGTGGAGGAGGCCGTAGGAGGGCAACAACCCAGCAGCAGGACCGCTACCTCCGCCTTTGTGCAAGGAGGAACAGGAGGAGCACTGCCAGAGCCCTGCAGAATGACCTCCAGCAGGCCACAAATGCGCATGTGTCTGCTCAAACGGTTAGAAACCGACTCCATGAGGATGATATGAGGGCCTGACGTCCACAGATGGGGGTTGTGCTCACAGCCCAACACCGTGCAGGACGCTTGGCATTTGCCAGAGAACACCAGGATTCGCCACTGGCGCCCTGTGATCTTCACAGATGAAAGCAGGTTCACACTGAGCACATGTGACAGACGTGACAGAGTCTGGAGACGCCGTGGAGAGCGATCTGCTGCCTGCAACATCCTTCAGCATGACCGGTTTGGCAGTGGGTCAGTAATGGTGTGGGGTGGCATTTCTTTGGAGGGCCGCACAGCCCTCCATGTGCTCGCCAGAGGTAGCCTGACTGCCATTAGGTACCGAGATGAGATCCTCAGACCCCTTGTGAGACCATATGCTGGTGTGGTTGGCCCTGGGTTCCTAAAAATTAAGGCTGTACATTATGAATGCACCTTTTCTCTTTTCCCATCAGACGTTTTCCTCTCTCTCCAGCTTCTCAACAACAACTGTAACTGCATCTACATATGTTTCTTTCTCATCTCAGTGATCTCCAGCCCCAAAAACCTCAAAGTTGTGGAGATTAGCGCAACGTCTGTTAAGGTCCAGTGGGAGAAAGCACTGGGGGAGATTGACAGATACATCCTCTTGGTTTCACCGAGTCAGACAAATGGATCAGGTTTAAGTTGGGAGATCCAGGTGCCATCTGGGGAAGATGCTGCTGAAATTGTCCATCTGGACCCTGGACGTTTGTACATCATCACTCTGGTTGCAGAAAAAGATGGTGCACGGAGCAAACCGGTAACTGTACAGACAACTCCTGGTAAGTATTGATAGAAAAACGGTGCAGATTTCTCATCTGAGATATTAAAGGAGATTGACGGATTGCTCGTCAACTGTATTTTTAAATATCACACAGCCAGAATAGACTTAGAATAGTCTGCAACTTGAATACATCAAAAACAGTCTGTGTCCAACTGGATGCTGAGCTTGGCGTCATTCCTTCATTAGGCCTTTAGTAAAACACTCGATGTGTTCAGAATAGCCCACTACTGTTTACGTACTGATTGTGCCTAAATGTGTTAGATAATATACAGAATAGGACCAACATGAGTTTCTCCACTACACCAATGATCAAAGATACCCAGATGACCTACTACTCCGGCCAAATATTTCCGTGTTGCTGGACACAGCAGTCCAGATTTACTAAAAAAACATGCTAATTACTGACCGTCTCCCAGTACTTTGTGCTGATGGGGTGGCTAATTTAAAGTTTTAAACTTTATTAACTTAATTAACTCCTTCATTAATTTCTCTGAGAGCACCCTGGTCCATTGGGAACTGTATGATTGTGCCTCTTGGTCAGCTCATCCTCTTAGATCTGTGACATCAAATCATGACTGACATTTCTTTGACAGAAGCCACAAGCATGTAAGGCTTTAGCAAAGCAGCAACTGCAGAGCCAAAAGTGTAACAATAGTTAGTGGGGGGGTAAAAAAAAACTCTGAAGACACGGATGAATGTAAAATAAACCCGTATTATTAAAAAATATCAGTTTGAAACACTGTTTTAATAAAAACTAAAACCAGTCGATTCATGGTTTTATTGCCTTCAAATGAAGAATGGTATAACACAGCAAGCATTCAAAATGTTTTTTATTTCAAAGCTGAAAATAATTGTGCTAAATTCTGTTTTTGTATTCTTTTTCTTTTTTTTTTAATGTAAATTAATCAAATAATAAATAAATAGCTGAAATCACCATTATTAAAAAAGAATTATAAAATGGTATTTTAGAATTAGCACTAGTTCATACATATTTCATTATTTCCAACCTGACATGAGCACTAATCGCTGCTACTTTTCTCACTTTGTAAAACATTTTTACATCTTAGTGAAAGTGCAGGAAATCAGCGCTAGCATGTATGTCCAATGCAAAATATAAAATTCTAAGACAATATTAAGCCAGATGTTTACAGTGACACAGCAGATCTGCACAAAGTCACTGTGAGAGTTTTCTTTAGGAGTGCAAGTGCAACGTTGTTGTTACAGAGACAGAAACCAGGGTTCTCATTTATCAACCAAGCATCCGGACAGTTGTGTGTAAACCTCACGTGCGCACATTTGTTTCTTGTACATGAGAACCTTTATTAAGTGATACTTTTTTAATCTCACAAATGGGGAAATTTCACCTCCGCATTTAACCCATCCGTGAAGTGAAACACACACACACACACGGGCAGCGAGCCCGGAGCGATGGGCAGCCCTATCCACGGCACCCAGGGAACAGGTGGTTAGGTGTCTTGTTCAAGGACACCTCAGACATCAAACCGGCAACCTTCCGGTCACAGGGCCAGTTCCCTAACCTCCAGCCCACGACTGCCCCCTTATATGGGGAGAACTGATGTTGCAGTTCTACAACATGTAGTACATGTTGCACTTGTGTATGCAGAAACCCCTAGTGGTGGCAACATGTAATCACATTAATTACCATCTATTTCAGCCTAACTGACCAGATGATTGGTGATTATTGCGTTCATCCATCCATCCATCCATTTTCTAAGCCACTTCTCCCTCAGGGTCATGGGGGGGCTGGAGCCTATCCCAGGCGGAAGGCAGGATACACCCTGGACAGTTCGCCAGTCCATCGCTATTGCGTTCATACACTGTAAAAATGTTTCATCCGTTCAGCCTAAAAATTACTTGATGTGATATGAAGCAGTAAAATAAATACTTTGAAAGAAAACAAAGTAAAACAGTACTTCAGATGGATTTTTTTATATTAAAGAATTTACATCAAAATATTTTTGCCTGTTTAGATTGAATTGATTTTACCTTGTCCTTCAGAGGCTACTGGGGATTTTTAAAGGAAGTTTAAGTTTGCTGTGTTTGGCTATTTAGGGCCATTTTGTTATGTAAATGAGTGCATGAGTAGATCGGTTTTCTAGTGTCTGCTGGTAATTCTCACACACACACACACACACAGATATAGAACATGCTCTACATGTTTTATTAAATGATCCCTAATTTTCCACAATCCAATCCAAGAGTTTTACAGCAACAGCTTATTTTTTGAAGCTTGAAGCTTTAAATTAATTTAAATGAACTGAATCCCAGAACAGTTTTTGGAAACCAATCCACTGGTAAATAAATTGGTGGATTCCGTTTATGAAGAAATTGAGCTTTTGATATTTTCTGTGGTCTTCTTCCTCTATTTTAATGCATATTTTATTTATCTCCAGGGTCTACAGCTGGTCGTTCTGACTCAGGTAATAATATTCTAACCTTAAATACTTTAAGATAAGTAATCTTTGTAATTATTGAACGTCTGTGCACTATAACTCAGCAGTTTGTCATTGGTAAACGTCTGTAGTGGCTTTGTGAAGACACGCTGTAAGAGTATCAGTGCATGTCTTTTAGAGCATCCTACAGCGTCGCAGAGCAGAGCAGAGCTCTGAGGACACTTTGTTTATTTCAGACTCTCAGAAAATTAACTGCCCTGTATATAATCTTTAGCAAGTGAATGAATATATTGCTTTTCAGGATTCAGAAGCTATGATAAAACCACTCCGATGCTGCACAGAACTTCCAGTGATCTTGGTAGAAAGGCACATGGTCCACCTGCAGAGGATCAGTGGCTGCTGCTTTGAGTTTTGTAACCAATAATTTCATCTGTGATATGCGTGTTCAGTAACTGCCCTTATAATATATGAAATTCATATAGCTAGTCACATTACTTGTGTCATATATATTATTTTTTTATGTGCTTTATTTACTATTCATGTTACTCATAAATGTCGGGTGGACTGTCTCTGTGTCTACGTATTATTTCTTGTTTTCCTCTATGGGCTAGTTGACAGAAGCTACAGTGAATCATTGGTTAAGTGGCCCTGAGGTTGTAGGCTAGCTCATCTCGAAGAGACTAGATGTGAGAAGACTTTGTTGACCATACATGAGTTTCCTTCCTTGCCATTAATTATGCATATGCACTCACCAGCCACTTTATTAGGTACACCTGTTCAGTTTTTTTGTTAACACAAATAGCTAATCAGCCAATCACACGGCCACAACTCACTGCATTTAGGCATGTAGAGGTGGTCAAGACAACTTGCTGAAGTGCAGACCGAGCATCAGAACGGGGAAGAAAGGGGATTTAAGGGTCTTTGAACGTGGCGTGGTTGTTGGTGCCAGACGGGCTGGTCTGAGTATTTCAGAAACTGCTGATCTACTGGGATTTTCACGCTCAACCATCTCTAGGGTTTACAGAGAACGGTCCGAAAAAGAGGAAATATCCAGTGAGCGGTCAGTTGTGTGGACGAAAATGCCTTGTTGATGTGAGAGGTCAGAGGAGAATGGGCAGACTGGTTCCAGATGATAGAAAGACAACAGGAACTCAAATAACCAACCAGAATCTCTGAGGAACGTTTCCAACACCTTGTTGAAAGTCTACCACGAAGAATTAAAGCAGTTCTGAAGGCAAAAGAGGGTCCATCCTTTTAATTGTACCTAATAAAGTGGCCGGTGATTGTATATTAACACTATCTTGTTTATTCATATCGCAATTATGTGTAACCAATTAAGTGTAACTACTTTGCTCTCTGTTAACCAATGAAATGCAACTACACCCCATTTGGAGAATATACAACTTTTATAATTTTGGTCTGACTTTGCAGATCTCTGGGTATCTGCCAGCAGCTCTCTGTTCAAGAGTTTTCAATCAATATATTACTTTGGATCAATAATTGTGACTCGGAAAAAAAAGATTTTACTGTTTTCTGTTTTATTTAGGAACTTCCACAAATTCTACAGATTAAAATTCCTGCAAGACAGATGACCTTAAGTAGTCTACAAATGTCAGCTTATGTGCTTGACAATAAAAACATACAATAGAAATGAAAATATAGAACGGTTTCTGAAAGGCGCAGTTTGGGTGGATTGGACAGGAATGTAGGAAAGTTTTACTGTGTTTTACTGAAATTAAAGTGTTGTAATGTCCATTGGAGCTGAACTCTAGATCATCCAGGATTATACACCAGCACTTTCATGTAGAGTACAGACTCCTTTCCATTCACTGACCAAGTCAGTACTTTCACATCACCCTGTAATCTTAACAGAAATCATCCACATTAAACTGCAACTCTACTCTTCTGTTCATGATACTTTTAGGAAGTAGAGGATACAAGCAGAAAGTAGGTGAATATACAGAACAGAAGTTAAGCAGATCAGCTTTTAAGCAAAAGCTCAACAAGCATGAAACCATTAAACTTATTACTAGAAAAGCATAGATAGATAGATAGATAGATAGATAGATAGATAGATAGATAGATAGAACATTACTGATCCCAGAGGGAAATTGCAGTGTTTCAATAGCAAGACATATAATTACACACAACTATGCAGAAAAACACAAAACAGAAATAAATCTAGACAGAAGTTAAAGTACAAGAGAAAGTATAAAAGTATCTATTTCCATATTTACATGGCATTTGAGACTCGCTGTATTTACAGACAGCAGGCACTGAGTGGTATGAGGTCTAACAGCACATATTATAGACTAACTGACTCTGAGATCCATCAATATTGTAGTGTAAAGTGCATAGTGAAAAGTGTCATTACAGTAATAGTTGCGATGTATTGCACAGTGTGTATTAATCGGAGAGGAGATACAGTGAGGTGGTTCAGCACATTTCAGACAGCAGGAGATCAGTACCATCTCTGCAGTAAGGAGAATCGTTGTAGAGCCTTATAGCAGCAGGTAAGAAAGATCTCACACGGTACTCTTTAATATTAAGTCTCTCCAGATTTTTCTTTATTAGCACTATCTGGTTGCAGTGTACAGATTTTAATACGTTTTTTAAAACATATATACATGTTTTTACATTTGTAAATGATATGTTCATTTTTTCATACAGTACTTTTTTGCTGTAATAGTGTCTAATATACCAAGATAGAGTCCAAAACTTTGTGATTAAACTTGTCTTACAGGAAGCTGAAAAAAAAGAATATCTAGAGCATATAAGGGTTTTTTTTTTTTAACAATTTTTTATTGTAAAATTTACATTTGTTTCTTAAAGTGGTTTGAAAGGCATGCTTGTGGTTTTTATTTTAATTCTATATGTTTTGAGTACTAGTCTACATCTGTGTGCTAAATATTACAGTATGCTTGCATACAAGTAAAATTTAAAGAAACTGATTTGAAATAAAATGTTGCTATTGTCGGATTCAGATGTGTTCTAATGTCTGATTTAATTATTTTACAATGTTTGTGACAGTTCATAGTTTTCTTGACTTTTCTCAATAAAAACCAATAAAAAGAGATATGCTGTTGATTTTCTCAAGCTATTTATCACTGTCACACCTGTAAGTTTGTTTCCTGTATTGGGACTGATGTTAGAGCTTGTGTTCATCTCAGATTAAACCATGTTTAAAGCAGGTCTCACACTGGGCCTAGAAATTTCATTATCTTATTTGTATCTATGTATGTCTGTGTGTTGATAACGTAATCATGCGTGTATGAATGTGGGTGGTTTAGAAGTTGAGTATTTTTATCCAAACTAAATACTTTGAAGATAGTATGTTACTCACACTTTTTTCATATCAAAGGGAACCAAATGCGGACCTTTTATAGTATCATTCCATAGAACCATTTGGCACGTTATATATTTTACCCTTTATTTTTCAGTTTGCTGCGGCCATATCTCCAATTTGTGGATCATCACCACTCGGAAGCATGTATCGCAGAATGGTTCAGATGACTCTCAGGTGGATCAGATCTGCTCATCAAATACTTTTTCACACACTTCCTCAAGTCAAAAGAAAGACATACCAAATAATAAGAAATGCTTAAATTTGTGTAAATATTTTAATATTCTACTTTTCTCTCAAATTGTTATGCCGATCATATTATCTGCAATGAATAAATTACAAAATGAATACATTTATTCAATTAGAAAAGAACGCACCTGTTGAAAAGGCCATACCCTGTAATAGTTCAGTTGGTACGGTCTGCTTGGTAATTGTTCAGGAGGATGTTAGCCTTCTATCGTTCAGTGCTCGTAACAATCAGGGCAAATACTTATCTGGCAGACTTGTAAATTAGAGGCTCATTTCATTGTCAATCACCTGACCCTCAGCCAATTATCAGTTCGTGGGGATGCGAGTTACTTAGTCCGGGCAACTGAATACTTGTTTACAAATCTAATTATCCATTAATGTGGGCACGTGTTCGTCACCAGATTAACTTGCTGAATCTTGAAAATAACAGCAGTCCATACAGTAAGGAGAACTGTGCCGAAATGCTATTGGTTTATGTAAGGTTATGAGAATCTTTGTGTTTCTGTATATTTGTAATTGCCTGGTCTGATCTCATGGTGCTATATGAGGATTGAGAGCCATCTATTGGTTAAACTGAGTAATGACACCTATACTGTTGTACTTCATGTTAATTAATGTGTAATATTGTATATGTTTTCTATTGCTGTATAGGAAACCACACCTGCACAGTCCTGATTAGGAGTCCTGACCCCGTCTGTACTGCTGTAGGAGTCAATCTGTCTGTCATCCAGCAGAGTCACTGCACTGAACTCATAGACTCTGTCTGTAGAGCATCTGGACTGGATAGTGTAGAGATAAAACAGGGAGTGTTTATCTGTGGAGAAATAAAAAGACTGGATATTAAACAATGATTTCACTACAATAAACAGGACCAGTAATTTAGATCAAGGTCTGCAATAAAACTTCATTCTTTTGTCTTTTTATATTCCAATGACACCCGAACTGGATCTTCATTTATCTCAAGCATATAAAATACAGGTGTCCTGATCAAGATCTGACTTCCTTTCAAGTCTCTCTTAACATGAGGTGGACAAGAACATCGACTGTGAGCCAGAACATCAGTGCTTGACCTCATAAATGCTCTTTTGATTGAATGGACACAAATTCCCACATACCTTGTGGAAAGCTTCCCAGAAGAGTGGAGGCTCTTATAGCCGCAAAGGGGCGCAACTCCTATTACTGCACATGGTTTCAGATCCGGACGCCCAAAAAGCGCCCCTCAGACTGTTCTTTTATTGGGACTCCACATCTGTCTGGTCATGGTGGAGGTCTTGGTAGTCTGGAAGAACCAGTATTCTTCTCAGTAAGTGAGCACAGAACCTGTATCTACTTTTGAACTGCAGCTGACTAAAGTTGGTAGGCTAAAGCCATTTTACTGTGTTTTAATTTATCGTCCTCCAGGTCCAGCAGGTCAGTTTTTTTTAGTTTACTGACTTTCTGACCTCTATTACTAAGCTGGACAAAGTGTTATTGCTTGGGGACTTTAATTTGTATATTGATGATGACTTGGATTGCGTAGCTACTGAATTTCTTCTTATTGTTGTATCAGTTGAAACAGTTTGTTTCAGGTGCTACTCATACAGGTGGACATACTTTAGACCTAGTTTTTTCTCTGGGCTTAGATATTGATCACGTCTGCTGTGAAGATCTTCTGATAAGTGTTCATAAATGTATTTTCTTTAATCTTTTTTGTCATACTGACCCTTTCTGTCCTAAAAGGACATCATTTATTTGTTGTATCACTCAGAAATCGGTCGACCAGTTCTCAGCACTATTCTGTTGTCATTTTAATCTAAATTGTAATGAGTTGAGTTGAGTTCTTAACGCAGTCTTTTAATGAGAATTGTTCTATGTTACTGGATAAAATGGCACCGTTCAAGGTCAGGTCTAGGGCTATCAACAATAAAGCTCCATGGATGACCGATGAGGTTCGTTCTCTAAGACAGAAGTGTCGTAGGTCTGAGAGATTATGGAAAGCTACTGGGTTAAAAGTTCATTGCCTGTATCTTGAATATCTTTGTTTTTCTTTTAATGCTTTAGTAAAGCAAGCTAGGTCTGCTTACTTTGCCAACTTAATTTTATCTTCTAAAAGAAATCCTAAGATTTTATTTAATACTATTAGTAATATTGTTTCTCCACCACCTGCAACATGGCCATGCTTTTCTGTCAATGATTCTAATAAGTTTGTTTCATTTTTTGTGGATAAGGTCATGGCCATTATGCCCAGTATTAAGCCTGAGACGTGTGCATTTAACGTTAGTCTCCCACCTTCTTTTGCTGGTTTGGATTCCTTCCAGCCTGTCATCTTAGTGGATATGCTGGATGTGATTAAGAAATTAAAGCCATCCACTACTTCTCTGGATGTGATACTTTCATCTTTATTTTTTAAAAGTTTTACAAAGTAGAACTTCTACTTATAGTTATTATTAATTCTTCATTGACTAATGGCTGTGTTCCATCTTATTTTAATTTAGATCTTGTTTTTTCCACTTAAGGAATATTAGTAAATTGAGGTCTGTGGTTTCAAGGGCGGAGCTAGAAATGCTTATGTATATGGTCTGTAGGAGGCAGTATGATGGTATTTTATTGTTCCTGTGATAAAACATGTCCCAATATGCTTTTCTGAGCATACTGTGGATGTCATCAGCACTGACCAACTATCAAAAAATCAAACTACCAAAAATCACTACAGTTGCAGATTTATAAAAATATTTATAAAGTTTATATGTGGCACTACAAGTTCTGTTGTTTTGTTTTGTCTAACTTCATAAAAGTCAGTAAAAATATGTATATATTGTGATGTACATTGTGTGAAACTGTCTGGAAGTATCGTGTTATAATATTTCTACTTCTGTTATTCTACTCAAGCTGTTTTTGGAGTGGAGTTGTATTTTACACAAACGTTAATATTAGTGTGCCATTATCTCTGAATATAATCAGTTTTTAAACTTATATGCACTAATGTTCTATATATGCCACTAAGAACTGAACAAATGTGTTATTATATGTGAAAATAGGGTAGAACTGCATAAATCCAACAATGGAAATTGACCTGTATAAAGTAATATGACAAAATCAAGTAATATGGACAGCAGGGGAATCTGCCAGGTTACTGATCATGAGAGAGAGTCAGATAGTCTTATTAATAAGGAGCTACAGCTGTATGAAGTGGTCAAACTCAGCGAGATCCGCTTGTGAATCTTTTCAGAAACCGAGCTGCTTAAATCAACACACTTTCATAGATTTTGAAGTTTTTTGTGTTGAAAAGTTATTTGTATTCTATTCCGATTGAGCTATTAGTCGGAATATTAACGGATTATCAGGCTGCATGTAAACATGGCTATTGATTCAGTTTAACAGCTCAGTGCTGATTTACTGATATTCATCAACACTAGAGAAAAACTGTGACACAATAGCCACGTTTACATGCAGCCTGATAATCCATTAATAATCCGACTAATAGCGCAATCAGAATAGAATAGGTCCATGTAAACACCTCAATTGGAATAGACTAACCCGATTGAGGCCAATCGGATTACAATTTCTATCCGATTGAACGAGGTGAGTAATCCTGTAAATAATCTGTTAAATAGAAGAATAATAGCCGTGTAAACGCATGAATCCGATTACACTCCAATCGGAAGTGGTAAGAACGTTCTGCGCATGCTCGGCAGAGCAGAAACTGGTCTGCAGAGGAGACGGAGTTCATGCTTTGAGCTTTAAAAGACGACGATGGGACGGACGTCCAATTTATGAGTCTCAGAGCACGACGTCTTCCTTTATAAGGACATGTGAAGGACTTTTTCGGAGTCTGACGTCAGTTTAAAGCAGTTAAAAACACAAGCACTGCTCACTGCTGCTCATCTCACTCTGACTGGACTCAGTGATGTTCGCTGTCATGCACTCTAAGCGCTGCTCTACGTATGCGCATCATTTTGCATCAGATTACTTGTAGTGGGCACGTAAACGCAGATTTTGATAACATTGTTGAACAGAGTGAGAATAAACACCTCAATCTGAGTCTGTAATCCGATTGTTTTCAGTCGGATTGGCAAAAATCTTTGCATGTAAACACAGCGGCTGATCTGCGGGTTACTTTACATTCAGCCCGACTCTTTTAAGATCCTCAAACTTCCGACAGAGTGAAGAGACACAAACTCCCCTCCAACAACGCCAGGCAGAAGAAAACTCAAACCCAGCAGCGCTAAACCTGAACCTGCATGGACCATCGTCAGCTTCGGCCTCCATCAGCACCTTCGAGGAAGAGGTAAATAAACCATTCTTCCAAAAGGAAAGGCGGGAAAACTTCCTCCACACTCCAGCACGAGTGTCGTTCGGGAAAGAGTCGACTCTTTGAATCAGGCTCTTTTATGTGAACTGAGCGGACTCACAAACTCAGGCCAATGAAACAGGCCTGACTCTCCTAAAGAACATCCCGCTGGACAGAACTTAATGTAAAACGAGGGCAGTACAGCGAGCATAAAGCTCACCTGAGAGATGTACCGTAATCGCATCTGTATGCAGTCTGAGGTGTGAGCGTCTTCTGTCTTTTACATCTAATCAAATACAAGCACAATACAAGAGATCCGAAAGAGTCGACTCTTCACTGAGCCGAAACAACTGATCCGACTCACCGAGGAGCTGCGAATTCCCGGCCCCCCGTCCTTACGTCACAGTTTACGTTTCGACAGACAACATCTGTCCTTAAAAGAGTTTTTAAGAGATTGTTTTATCGATTTAAATACCTGTGTAGTGTATTATTATTAAAACTGTAATTTTGTACTCTTTAATTATTCATCATTGGAACGACTGGTATATGATTGTGTATATATGATTTTATTTATGTTTATCACTACATTGTATTGTTGGAATATTACAATAAAAAGCTGAAAAT
This sequence comes from Pygocentrus nattereri, assembly GCF_015220715.1. NCBI lineage: Eukaryota > Metazoa > Chordata > Actinopteri > Characiformes > Serrasalmidae > Pygocentrus > Pygocentrus nattereri. Next base: position 4,955,233 of record NC_051221.1, read on the forward strand.
GGTGCGCATGCGCAGTGTACATTAGCGTAAACCTGCATAAAAACCAACGTTGCTACGTTGTCAAAAGCGCTTGTCGCGCTGTTTGCGTACCGACATTGTCGATAATCTTATTCTCAGTCTCATTGTAAAGTAATGCCGCCCAAAGCGCCGCCGACCGATAAAAACGCTGTTTAACCGACGGGCTAATAACCGAGCCAGCAGAGAAGTGTCGTTCACGAAGGAGTCGGCTCTTTGAGTCGGCTCTTTAAGATGAACGTTGGGAGCCGACTCGCGTTAAGAAGCCCTACTTATGAACGTCTACCTTTTTCCTTCATAACGAACATAATGCACTTGTCATTAGAAAGCTGGCGAAGTTTTCCTTTGAATAATACATGTTAGATAATATCGGTAACTTGGTTGATCAAAAAAACAGACAATGCTGCTGAATGAGGAGTCGACTCCTATTGCTGAGCTGAGCCGATTGATCTGACTCCCTGAACAGAGCAGCCAGAGTGATTTTCCCGCCCACAGTGCGAGGGAGCGATTCGAACAGAGTGACCGTTAAACGGCGTCTCCCTCAGGCAGCCGGTCCGACAGATCTGTGAGTGAAATGACTGAAAAATTCCGTAAAACAGCGAATTTAAAGAGGGCTTTACTCTGAAAACACCAGCCGTAAACCCGCGGGTTGGTTTTGAGTGAAATGTAAGAATTTAACAGTGTTTTTCTGCTTAGCTGTGAGAGGCGTCTGTGACAGGATTAGCGTTAGCTCGCTAGCTTAACGCGTATTTTATGATATTAGTCACATTTCTTTAATAATTAATGAGTTAATATCAACATATCTGTTAATAATTATCTGAACAGCCTGGTGACCAGACTTTATAATAGAAAACGCTTCACACTCGTTTAAAGGGAAGAGGGGTTTATCCAGGGGGCTTCCACAGGATAGATCCTGAGGATTTACTGGGGTGAAAAAAAAAACAGCGGTTATTTACATTTACATTTACAGTATTTAGCAGACGCTCTTATCCAGCGCGACATACAAGAAGTGCTTTGTCAATCTAGAGAAAGTATCTTTGCTAGTTACCAATAGCTTAGAGAAAAAGACAGTCCTGAGAGAAAAAGAACCAGAGTTGAACGCAGAACTCTGAGCCATTCAATGCAATACAATAACAATAAGATACAATACAATAAATAAAATAAGTGCAGCTTATAGTTCAATGCTCATTTAAGTGCTGTGTAAAGAGATGAGTCTTCAGTCTGCGTTTGAAGACCGCAAGAGACTCTGCTGTTCGGACAGCCAGTGGGAGTTCATTCCACCACCTGGGTGCCAGTGTGGAGAACATTCTCGACGGTTATAACAATAATAATGATAATAATAATCCTAATAATAATAATGCATAGTTATAATACAGCTACTAAATAAAATAACATGAAATGTGTTGAATGTGTTCCTAAAGTCATCTTTAGCTGGACAGCACTATGAGCTGAAGATCATAAACCAGGCCTAACACCGAGCTAAATGCTGTAAATGAGCTAAAAGCCCCGCTTCTCCGTAACTATGGCAACACAAACAACCCACCGCAGCAGCTTTTCTGTTTTTTTTTTTTTTTTTTTTTTTAATTATTATTATTAATTTTTAAAGGGTTATTTTCTGGCATGCGTCGGATTCGGTTTCAGATCAGATTACGGAGGAAAAGTACTTTGAACTCGGGATGACTCTTAAGATCGCTTCGCCTTCCATTCCATTAAATCGCGTAGCAGTCAGTGGGGCCCGTACAGGCGTCGTAATGTAACCTCTGCACCATTTAAGGTGGAATGGAAAGTTCGAATGAGAAGCTAGTGAATAGAGATTCCCAAAGCACGTCGCCACTTAGTTTTACTGCAGCGGCTAGACTCCCCTTGGTCCTAAACCTGAAAGGGAAATTACACCAATATATATTTTGTATTTTTAAAATTTATTTATCATAATTCACTCACTATGATGTAAACGTTGTGACTCAGAGCGGTTTGGTGTGAATTGGTTCAGATGTCTTTACAGTGGTGGTGATGGGAACCAGGGGTCGCCATGACTACAACACAAATATAGACATTTTATTTACCATCCAGAACCACCAGAGAACCTACACGAGTCTTCTGAGTTTATATGGAATGTTGATGATGGAAAATAGTGGAAAATCTGGAATAATGAGTTTTCTTTGGAGATTATTTTTGCCTTATAACACTGTGATTATGTCAGAGCACCCCAACACGAGGACTATAGTTCACAGACATTAAGGACTATAGTTCATAGACATTAAGGTGACTTTTATTATGATAGTCGTTTAGTAGTATAAATCTAAACTTCTTCTTACCTGAGGTCCAGGAGGATCCAGATTGCAGGTACCTGTAGGGAAGAGTAGACGCAATGTAAACTATAGCCAGCTCATCAATATGGTTTGTATATTGAATGTGCACATGGATGTATGGAGAGAAACTCCAGCAGCACTACTGTGCCTGATCCACTCGTACCAGCACAACACACACTAACACACCACCATGTCAGTGTTACAGCAGTGCTGAGACTACAGTCTGTAACTGTAGAACTACAACGTGCAGCTATACAGTAAGTGGAGCCGAAAAGATGGACAATGAGTGTAAAAACAAGGAGGTGGTCATAATGTAATGCTTGACCAGTATATATATATATATATGTTTGTTTTTTTTTTTGGTTGTTACACTTTTTCTCGTTAGTGCAAATATTTTTTGTGCATAGCTACAAGAACAGATCTGATGCTCAAGTGTGGTGAATTGGGAGCCTCCAAACCACTCACCTACCACAATTCCATCAAAGGTGGTGACTACACTCACCACAGACATCCTGCATCCAGCGTATTCATAATTATTTAATTTAAAAACCTCCTGTAATGAATCATTTCACATCAAACCACCCTGAATGACTTTGTGTATGTCTTAACCACTTCATTTTATAAACATTTTTTTAAGTCAGTGGAATTCCCCTTTAATGCATGTGAATAATCAAAATATATTTTCACCACATTAAACACACTGTAGTGTGTTTTTTATCCATATGATCCTGATGTGCAGACAGCTGTTTTTATGCTTATCAGATTGTCAGTTTTGTTCTTGCTTTGACATTTAATGTAGCTCTACATGTATGTACCTGTGTGTGTTATTGATGTTGATTTAAATGATCACCCAGAATTCTGAATATGTTTATTTTGAATCCAGCCTTGGTACCAGCAGCTCTTTTTACCCAGTAGTTGGTCTGCTGGGTTGAAATAACCCATGCTGCTGTTCTCCATTGTGGACACAGCTTTGGGTTGCCAAATAGCCATTGTTTCAGTGTGTACAATTTGCACTACTTGAATTAACACGCCCCATGACCCTGAGGGAGAAGCGGTTTAGAAAGTGTGTGTGAGTGTGTGAGAATTAACACAAAGAATTCACTCAGAGTTCACTCAGTCATAGCAGAGTACCAGGATGTTAGTTTATAATGCGAGGTCCAGCAGCAGACTGGCCTAAAGGATAGACGCCCTTGAATGTGTTTGATTAAAAAGGCCTGATTTTGCTGTGTGCCTGCAGTAATCCACTGACCACCAACGCTCACCACAGTATGAAAGAACTAGACGTTAATCTGAATGTGTTTGAAATGGTCTACAAAATGTGCCTTGTGTGTTTATTGACTCTCAGATGTTTGATTTTTAGTGTCTGCTGTTGCTGAAAGTCTCTCATGTCATTACTAAAAGCTTCCCTTTTCTTTGGAACAGTCTGCCAATCGTTGCGGGAACAATGAAGGATCTTGGTTGATCGTGCATCCTCTGGATGACAGCTCACTGCCATGTCTCTCCTGCATTCTGACCTTCTCTTCAGGCTGCAGATCAGGTAAGTGTCTTTTCTGATTCTCATTAAGATCCTTTGTTTCTTTTCTTATTCTTTTGACTATGGGAGCCGCTACCTCAGAGGTAAGTCATTTTCCCCCAATGTTTTGAACTGAGTGCTACAGTACATTGTTGGATACCATAAGGTCTGTAATATCCATCCATCCATCCATCCATTTCTAAGCCGCTTCTCCGTCAGGGTCGCGGGGGGGTGCTGGAGCCTATCCCAGCAGTCTTTGGGCGAAAGGCAGGATACACCCTGGACAGGTCGCCAGTCCATCGCAGGGTCTGTAATATCATGTCTTGCAAATATGTATTTCATTGTATTGATGATTCTTTAACTTGTGGCATCACTCAGCTTGCTGATTTCTAGATAGTCGACCCCACTATACTAAGAAATTCAGTACCTATCTTCTCATACGGTCGTCCAGTCAGACTTGTGCCAGCATTTCTCCAGGTGCTGTTCTTAGTGTCTCTTCATTCAGCACATCAGGATACAGCTTCTTCTGTTTCAGTGGACATTGTTGGCTGGTAAAGCACGTCTCCTGTTCTTGCTTCTCCCTTGACTTTATGGATGCTGGTGAGAATTTCATATCATAGCAAATTATAAATCCAGGTCAAAAAAACATTCAGGAAAATTAGTTTTTAATGTGCAAAAGTCCATGAGATCTCAAGCTACCCTGCGTGGACTGTCCAACTCAGGTTTGACTGCAGTGTCAATCTGTATGTAGTGCTGCCTATTAAGCAGCATAATAAAAAAATTAGGTTAACGTCTTTCAGGATGTTTGTGCTATCTGACCTATTTTTTGAACATGGCTCACATTGACCTCATTTTATCCTAACATTCTAGACTTTAGGTCCAGCCTTTTTGTCCTCCATACTCAACATCTGAACTAAGTTAAAATGTCTAATAAAGTCTGAAAGGTATGATAGAATCTATCTGGGATTGGTTTTATTTTTGTGGGTGCCTGGTAATTTAGCACTGGCTCAACAAAGGTGGTGGTCTTTTTAATCATGCCTGCTTATTGTAACATGGGGTGAGGTTTAGGCGGACACACATGCGGACACAAGCGAGATTTATTATGGGCAAATCCAGGGTCATGGTCAATACGGTCCAGAGCAGGAGGGACAGACATGACAAAATGAACACAGGCTAAACACAGAGAACTAATAGCGAAAGTACAACTCAAACGAGTGTAAACATCCAAACAACAGTTCAAACACTTCAAACGAAGACCAGACAGGGGAAAACACAGGGCTTAAATACAAAATGGTAAACAAGGGACAGGTGGAAACACAGGTGCAGACGATCAGGGGTGGAGTAACCAAACAAGGGGCTGGACTAAAAACCAAAACAAAAACACGAACACATGGACAGGACTGGGAGGGGCCAATCGTGACACTTATAACATTGCATCATTCTGGTTTCTGTCTCAGTCCTGGTTTGATTCTCCTTGTTCACGAGACTGATGTATTGTGTAATGGCTTTGTCTTGTAGCTTAAATATGCCTGTAGTGCAGCTTTCAGTTGACGTCTACTGGGTCGAATAAGTTCACACTGCACTCTCTACCAGTGTTAAATCTCACACTCTTTCATTTTTAGCTCTTTTTAATCACTGTCAGATTCCATATTTGTGTTCAGACTCTTATTTAGGTGTGATGTGGTGCAGCCATATGACTCGTGCTGTTAGATGGTCAGTTTCTTCCAGTTGAATTGGCTGAGCATATGTAAATTTAGTAGAAGTGTGGTTCCTATAGAGGATGTTATTGTGTTATAGGTGTATTTAACTTATTTACACTTAGAAAATCAACATGTCGTCTGAAACTTTTGCATAAGACTTTCTGTTGATTTGCATGTAACATTTTTACATTAAGGAAATTGACAGAATTTATACATTACATTTTGAAGTAATATACATGTTCTTCACTCATTCAACGAAACATCTAGATTAGCCAGTAGTACCTAAACTTTTGCACACATAGTGGTCTGAAAAGGGCAGGTCAAGGCGTCTACAAGAGGTGCTGCTTCACTGTATCTTAATTTGGTATATTTGGTTATTTTAGGTCAAGGAAAAATGTATAATTCTTTCAAATTAGCTTTATTGGTCACAACATAACAATAATATGAAAATATTTAGACACTTTTACTCTCATTGTGCAGTTCAGAAGTAAACCTCCATGACTTGGAAATATGAGACCAATGACTGAAGCGCCCCCTATTGCTCCCTGGGTGCCGTGGATAGGGCTGCCCACCGCTTCGGGCAAGTGTGCTTACTGCCCCCTAGTGTGTGTGAGTTCACTAGTGTGCACGGATGGGTTAAATGCAGAGGTCTAATTTCATAGTGTGCAAAGACAGAGACAAATGGTTATACATTTTATTCTATTCTATTCTATCAAGAAAACATAGAATACAGGTGCTCACATCTTCATTTTGTACTCTATTGGCAGACCTTAAACATTTTCTGTTGAGAAGGTTCAGCCAGTTGATGTTCTTGTTCAGAGAAGTGAGTTTGGCTGCTCAGGCTTCAGTGCTGAAGGTGTCAGTGATAGTTTTAGTTTAGGGAAGCTATTGTTGACCTCTCAACCAATGTCTAGCATGAGTGGAAAATCAGATTTACAAGTACCAAACATTTCTACAAGACATGACATCTTACACTGGTCGTCATATCAGACGACGCTTATTAATAGAAATGAAAACTCTGAGCTTCATCGTAAATAAATTCAATAAATCTTGAAAACATTGTATATGTTCTGTTTTACATGAGGCAAAATAATTATGTAGTTCAAATTATGTAGTTCAAACACGAAAGTAAAGGCTGAGCCACATAACTGATGCGTGCTCCACACTGGCTGCCTGTCCACCCAAACCACATGGATCTTCGGTATAATGCTTTACTTTATTACTCTTGTTTCAGTTGCAAACAAAAAATACAGCTTAACAGACATGTATCTTCTTTCCACATGTTCCCTTAAGTTCAGTCCACAGCACAACACGACGACACGGTCAGAAAACCATGTAGCTCCCTCGTTTTCTTAAAGGACCTCAGTGAAGAGCTTTACATAGTATCAAAGCCAATGCATTAAGATAAAGCTATTGGATTAACAAAATATCAAGCCATTACATTTCACTACTTCTCACGTACATAAAACACAAAACTCTATACTCGTCTCTAAGGCTATTAGGAAGCTAACATTTCAAAATATAGTGAAACTACAGTGTTCATTTTTATAGCAAATCGCAAATTATCATCTTAGTACATTATCAGTTTATGCATTGGGACAGGTCAGGAAAGCAAATCTGTAATTTGGTTTAGTCACTCAAAAGAATAGAGCCTAACAAATACACACATGTGAATGGAAAAAGTCTCCATCAATGAAATTTCTAAAGATACCAATAACACACTAGTAGCGTGTTAATTAGTTTAAAAGGCTCCTTGGTGCGGTTGCCTAGCACAGTGTTTCCAAACTCTGGTCCTGGAGACCCACTGTCCTGCACGTTTCAGTGCTTTTTCTGCTTTAACACAGTGACTTTAACTCAATAATGGACTGTTAATGATCTGACTAACTTCACTTAAATTCATGTATTATTTATCACATGAACAGTGATCTGTTTATCTGGTCTTTTTTACCTGGATTAATCAGTTTGGTCTGATGAGCTGGAGTTTCACTTGGATACAGAGAAGAATGTAGTGCATTGTCTGTAGCTGTTGAGATGTAATAGATTATAAGAGAACTTTAAAATACCCATGATCAACTTGCACATTCACGTGTTGCATCAATACGCCTGTCGCAAAATATCAGAAGCTTTTTGTGTTTCAACGACCTGGATTTGGTGTCCAGGGTCGGTTCACCAAATGTACTTACAACACTGCTACTCAACAGTACAAAGTGTTTTAGATACTGTGAGAGAAAACACACAAACTTTAGAATGTTATAGAATCATAGAGTACTATAAACCTGTGGGTCTTATTTACTCAGAGGCACGTGGAGAGTTTGAAAGAAAAGCTTTATTAACAAAGTAATGACAATATATGTGCTACACACAAAGTGCTTTCAAAAGTACAACACAACAAACTTCTTCACTGCACAACGCTATCATGTCAATTTGCAATCAACAAACCAGGCACAAAATCACCCACACAGTCAGTGCAAAACAGATGGATTAGTGAGGAAATGTCATTTTACAGACAAATGAAACAGTAGAATGGCACTTAAAGTCGTCCAGTGCACACCACTATGCAGTCTTCATAAACATGAAATATACTGATATGAACTTTCAGGTGTCTAATGTAGTGGAACAGGTTTTACTTTCTCAACACTGCAAATCTCGCAGCTCTGCTTTTTGCAAGCATTGTGGATTTATTTTATTTTATGTTTCTCCTTTGTTTTATTATCTGTAGTGTTGTATATTCTTTCTTCTCTCTGTCCCAAATGTAGTATGAATGCAGCCGTATCTCATTTGGCATAAAGTTCATGTACCTTTACTGAAATTAGCTTATCTGGAAATTAGCTTATCTAGAATCTCGAAATTATTCACAATGTAAAAACAAGCACAGATTAAAAAATCACTTCACATACTCAGACTCTATTAAACCAATACAAACAACTAGTAATGAGTACAATTGAATATTGCAATATTTGAGTCTTGCTTATGAATTGCATATTAAACATGAAGCTACACAACACATGCACGGCCACAATCACTGAAAACAATAAAACATTCTGACCTAAAATTTAGTACCCAGAAAAGCAAAAAAGCAGGAAATATCCAGCTGACCACAATAAAAATATAAAAAAGGTTTGTCGTTGGAATTTGAAGGAATCTGGCTAACAAGCTAAATTTAAATGAATGCATTTCATATTATGTCATGTTTGTCAACATGTTTGATTACTGCCACTTTTTAACACTTTGACCAGTGGTTCTGTTTAAAATACTTATAGTGTCTAGTTACTCTTGTGTATATTACTATATTATTATATTGTGTTATATTATTCATAGTTTGGTAGTGCAAGGCTGAGTATTACAATATATGTGTCATGCTTCTATTATATACTGAATATGAAGCTACACAACAAACACGACCACAATTACTGAAAACACTGAAACATTCTGACCTACTATAGTATCAGGGACTGCAAGAAAGTATGAAATATCCTGCGGACCACCATAAAAACATGGTCCTCACTGGGATTTGAAGGAGTCTAACTGAATTAATTAGCTGAACTGAAATGAATGCATCAGAATTTCCTCGCATTTTAACTCATGTTTCCTGACCTGTCTATTGTAATACTTCTATGTTTATTTGCTTAAATTGAACACAGTGCTAGTAAACATATTTGGCTACTTCCACTTCTTCACACCTAGACCAGGGGTTCTGCTTGAAATACTTAATAAGACTAATACTGTAGTGTGAAGAAAAGTGCTCAAAGCAAAACTCAAAGATTGCTTCTCAAACCCTTGATATTAAAAACACACATTAAAATGCTGAAACCTTATGAGCAACAGCGTTCATAGCTTCTCCCAGTTGATGCCATTCGCCACCTTTTTAATTATTCTTCACTATCTGGAAAAGAACAGGAAAAGGAGAAGGTTAAGAAACACACTTGAAAAACGCTTCAATTTTAAAAAGAATGCTTTAAATCCTGTATTGTGTTTTGCAGTGTTGGAAGTTTCTGTCAGAAGAGCCTTTTTTCCTTTTTAACAATGAGTTGAAGATTTGTGTTTTAGTTTAAACATAATTTCTTAATTCTGTTAGATTGAAAACAATGGCTTCTCCTTTAGTATATTTCCAAGTTAAAAATAACATCTGAGTAATTTAAAACACTAAAGACAAACCATGTTTATGTAATTTGCTCAAAGATTACGTTTAATCTGCTTTCAATATACCATATTATCTGTAAGCCCATATAATAACTATAAGCCCATATAATAACATATAATGTTACTGTGAATATAAAAATAATTAACCTTCATGAAAAATGTACTGCTGTTCAACTTCATTGGTGCCGTTCGTAGCAGAAAAGGACAAAACAGAGATAACACAAAGACATTAGAATATGCACAGGCTGGAGATTTGTGTTGAACTTAAAGAGTCCCCACTAAGTGCATGCATACACATTTTTTACATACACACAAGACATACACATCTGGTTAGTTTATTCTCCAATTTCTCCAGCAATGTCAAAGCAGCCACTGCACGTGTTTATGCACAGTCTCTCCACACTGATATACGGGCTACTGTTAATAATAATGACCACAAAAGTGATTATATTTTGAAAACTGCAAGTTTATGTTAAAACATTACCCAGTGCACTCGAAATGTCACTTTCATTAGCAGTACTCTTGGAGAACAAAATATTAGGGATTCCAGATTACTGCACAAATATATCTGCATTTTATTGGTCAAAGAGAATGTTTCTAATAAACCAACTTACCTGTAGAAGTTGGAATATACGCCACGTGTACTTTGCTGGCTTCATTTAACCCACTCTTACTTTTCTCACCTGTTAAATCAAAACGATTAAATTAATGTGTCAGCTTACATTCATGTGCATTCTTTCTATGATGACCAAAAGAAAATTCTAAACATGAAATATATCCACAATATGCAATAAGCAGGTTCTGAGCACTCTGCAGATAGACAGCTGGCCGGATTTCTTTTACCCCTAGCAGCACTAATGTACGGCTGATGGGTTTGTGTGTATCGAAAGACTGTCTGAGAGATTATCAGCTTCACAGACAACAGTTTCTTTACTAAGACATGGCTGAAAATTAACTTTTGCATTTTTATATGATAGTTCTCTACTAGCCGTTGAGCTAGGTGTCTTTGAGCATACTGTATGTATTCACCCTTTTTTACCTTGAAATCACATTAGCTACCATAAAACAAGGGAATTATGTAATGTAATTGTGCAGCTCTACTCACCGCTTTTCCCTCTCATTTTAAGGAAAACTATGACAGCAACCACGACCATAATCACTAGCACTGCGGCTAGAGCTCCAGCAATGAAACTCACAATGTTTCCCGTTGTACAGTCATAGCACTTTCCATCTTCAAAGGAAACAAAATGAATGAAAATAACTCCAGTTGAACTGAGCAAGCACTAACAAATAAGCTGACCAACCCAAATGTTCATTTTGCATGGTGGCTTAGTACAGAGTTCATTATATGCTGTCAAGCAGTGCAGAAATTCTCAGCACTAAACTATGAATGTCAAACAAACAACAAATAGAATTACCCCATTGTTTAGTTACTGGTGTTTTGAGGGTGATGTGATTCACAAAACAGTCGTATTTTGCTTTTTCATCCTCCTGGATGTCGACACTCTTCCTCAGCTGGTGGGTTCCATCTTCATTGGGTCTGACTCCTGAAGACTTTACTAGATGTTCAGGCAGTACAGTTCTGTACTTCCTCAGACTCACCACCACGTCTTTGGGGTAGAAGCCTGTGGCCAGGCAGGTCAGGGTCAGCTTGGTTGAGTCAGTTGTGGATTTCTTTGCAAACACATGAACATCTGGTGGAGCTACAGAGAGTAAATGAAAACACACATTTAGTCCAAAACAAGTTTTTACCAGATTTTTCTGGTGAGAGCGGACAGGAGCTGCCTCTGTGACATCTAATCACACCAATCACCATTTCTGTTCAAGCTACCACTCACACAAGTGCTTCAACACTAGCATGACTGAGATTTCAGGATCCTCAGGGCATCACCCTCCTTCTTGCCAGCAATTAGCAGGACCATAAGTCAACTTTTATTATGTTAATTCACAGAGAAGCACTGAGGCAGCAGCTGGATGCATGTGGTGCATCCAGAAAGCCTGCTAGTAACATCTGTCTTTCTCTCCCTATCTCTGTAAATATATAAATATATAATATACTGATTGTTGTTGTTAGTGGTTAGTGTAATATCTCCATATCGTTATCATCAGTGTATTTGATTTTCTACAGTAAATTAAAAATAAAAATGTTTTGCACCGCGTGTATTTGGTTTATATATATATATATATAATCATTATAAATTCTGTTTTTGGATACAGTTATACAGCACTACTACTAAATCGTGCCGTTTCTCAAGGAGACAATGTCACGTGACCGCGTCAAAGAAATTATGCGGTAACTGCAACCTGTGTTACAAGCCAGCACAACACGTTACTGTCGACGAACAGCTGTTTCCTACCAGGGTCCATTCTTACAGTACATCGCATCAAAGCCTGACAGATTTGGAAGAAGTTTTGGATAGATCTGATGGTGCAATGCTGACGGTTTATGCCCCCAAGACAAATAAAACAGTTCTCAGCACTGTGCACCAACATGTGAAGATTTCCGACGACCGCAAAAGGAAACCAAACACGGCGTGTACGGCTCGCGGTGTTCGATTACGAAAAATTCATAATATAGTTATTTTTCCAATAAGAACAAAAAGAAATGTACAACGAGCGAGATTCAGACTGTAGCTTTTTATAGTTTTAGTCATTCTAGTGTTAAACAGCAAAATGCATATGAGGGACGGAAACAGTACCTGAAATAGGATTAGCCAGGTTTGGTTAAGGAAACTTCACCATATTGGAGCTTATAACTCAATAAATGATATTAATACAGGACTGCAGCTCCTCTTTTATTCAGAGCTGACATGCACTGTAATGGGCTTCAGAAATAGCTGGCAAAGAGTACTTATGAACAATTAATCTGAATTTTCAACATTTATGCTTGTCTTTTGAATAAGATTATAGCATCATATTTTTGTGCCCCAGAACATAATTTGAGTCTGACAGAGTTAAACGCTTCAGTACTATGAGACATCACTGGCTAATCGATTAATGCAACAAGCACTGGACAGCAGACTGTGAGTAAAGCTACCATATTCAACCAGGTTACAGAAAGACTATTAAACTCCAATGTATAAAATAAAAAATGTTACTTGAATGTCTGTTACCATCTTTAATTGTCCAAGTTTAAGGCAGAGCATGAAAAACAAACATGAACAGACACAATCATTTGCTTAAGGCTAGCTGCCTTAGGAATTCCTAAGCTAAATGGAACTCCTAAACTGCTGGCATGTTTATGATTTTATGTCTGTTTTATAGACAATAAGAGTTCAATTAATGCATGCAAGGTCATCCTCACCCATACACTATCACAGTCTGTTGAGTACGCTGTAAAATGTCTTGGTTGTTTTTTTTAATCTTTGTTTTCTGAACTATTAACAGTGACTAGTGAGACCCCCAGGACCTCCTTAAACAAAGGAAGTCATTTCAATAAAATTAAGCGTTTAATAAAAGCAAATAACCCAGTCGAACAAATGGTTACTAGTTCAAACTTAAAAGAATTTTTAAAAAGGGCTTTTAAGAGACAAGTAAGCAAACTCACAGTGTTTTCCCAATGCTTCTTTTCCGTACTGCATGAATTTGGTGAGCCAGTCCACACATTCTCTCTCCAGGTAACCCTTGGTGTACTGGTTCAGGATGGCCACATCATCCCATTTCCTTTTGGTTGGCAAAGCTTCTGCAACTGGAGCGATCCACCGCATGTTATCATCATCAAAAGAGAGGAACTCATCGCCATCATAGCTGTACTCATCAATGCCTCTCAGAAATGTGAGATTTCCATCTGCTTCCTCGATCTCACAGCCATGTCTCCACTGAAGAACGTGAAGGTCTAGAATTTGAGTTAATGTAGCAAGACAATGAAGATAAAGACATTAGCTGGCACAAAACCAGAGGAATCATACAGTGGATGGAAACTTGTGATATGTTTTTAAGAAGAATGAGTGACGGATCACTAACCGGTCTCATTGTGTCTCATTCGCTTCATCAGGATGACCACGTTGACCTTGAACCACTGCTCTTTGCTCCTGCGAGACTGGGTGCCTTTGTCCCAGTAATCTGGCTGCAGCTTCTCTCTCATCCAGTCCTGCTTAGGAACCTTGACCTGTTCCTTACTGTTGTAGTAGTCGATGGCCCGGTCATCAAGCAGACCGAGTGCTGTGAATTCATAGATCCCTGGTAGAGCGACATCTTTGTTGAGGGCGGTGTAGATGTAGTACAGAGAGTGTTTATCTGGAGGGGAACATGGGAAAGAAGATGTAACATCTATAAAACATGACATAATTAAAAGGCCTGGCATAAACAGCATTTTACAGGCTTTGAATATTTGTTCAAAACAGACATTTTAGCCATCACTGTTACATCTAAAAGCTTTGTGTATGATATTTATTGTAGTTCAGGCTGAAATATGTGTGGCTTAAAAAAGGATAAAATGTCTGAAAACCAAATCGAGAATCAAATACCAACATAATGGATGAATACATCATACAGTATATGTATAAATGAAATATAATAGAAGTCATAAGAACTACTCAGAAACAAGCATTATCATTTTAAATCCTGCAAAAAAACAAAATAATCAGAAGCCTACTTTACAGTGTAAAGCCTACTTTACATAGTGTAAAGTACATAAGTACATAAAGACACATACAGAACTACAAAGATATGAGAAATTAAACACACACAGACAGTCTTAATGTCTTTACTGCAAGAAAGTACATTTAACCACATGGACTTCACACTTCATCACATAGTGACTAAAACGCACACGTTCAAACAGGTGGACGTAATTATGTAACATCATGAATATGATCACATGACGTAATTTGATATGTGATCTTATATAATGTTATGCCCTAAAACCTGATAAGTAGTCCTGTTTTTATCAAGTGTTACACGATAACAGTAACACAATCAGATATCAGCCAAGACCGTAAAGACCTTCTTGATCCAAAATGTATATTTTTATAATATAAAATGTATAGTAACTTTCAATACAGGTGCAGCTGCAACATGTAAATCCAGCCCACGGGCACTTACCTGAGTGACGTTATGTACCTGGCCAGTTTATCATTTTATTTTATATTTATTTTATCTGTTTTGCAGTTTTATAGTGTAAACAGACGCGGCTAACTGGGCTGTACTGAAATCTAGATGATGTAGAGTCATATTTTCTGCAAACATCATTTGATATTTTAAAAAGGCGCAGCATGATGTTTTGAGTTTTACGTTACATTTACGTCACGTCTTCTTCTGTGAGTTTATGGACCAGGTGCCAGAAATCCCATCACTGCCTGACTCACGTAGAGCCGGAGTTTCCCCAACATCTGATTACTCCAGAGAACGTAAACACGCTTAACGAATTACTGACAGAATCGGGTTAAAAAGTGCACGTGAACACACTCAATGGGCCTCGTTCAACAACATCACTGTTAATCTGGTTCTTATATACGTTCTTGAGAAAGGTCCTAAGGAAAAGTCTCCGTCAGATTAATGACGTGTTCTTAAAGCACAGAACTGTTCACACCTTTGTGCTCTTGAGTGTGTAGATCCTGTTCTTACCTAAGAAATAAGAAAACTCTGGTCAATGTCAGTTTGGGTGAAAACTGTGTGAGACGGTTTCATGAAAGGGATTTCTTCTTGAGAACGGCTGGCGGATGAAGCCCAATCAAATATCAGCTCATCTGAAAACTGAATCGTCCCTGACAATCCATCCATCCCTCCATCCATCCCGAGGAAGTAGATGTAAAAATGAAGGAGTAAAACATCTGAAACTCAGACAGAAACTCGAGACTACTGACAAGTGAAAGTGTGACTGTTCTGTTGGGGTTCAACTCGTTTAAAGTCGCATTTTAAATTACACAATTAAAACGAAACATTTCCAGTTTTGTTATTATTTTCTTTACGTTATTAAAATTACAGCATCAACTGCTGTTTACAGGCTCTGACGGAGCTTCTGAGCCCGTTACTCAGCAGCCCTCTCTCTCTCTCTCTCTCTCTCTCTCTCATATTTCTAGGCCTGTGAGAGACCCAGTTTATCTGACAGGTGCTGTAGCTCCAGTCCAGGTTCTGAGTGAAAGTGAAATAACGCAGTTAATCAGTCTCGCTGCGAGGATATAAATAAACACGCCGCAGCTGCTGGTCTGAGGTGGTGGAGGTATCGCGTTTCCGAGCGTGTAGTTTAAACGCTGAGCTGCTGAATTCAGGAACAAATGAGCTAAGAGTGTCTTTTCAACCGTAACCGTCATTAATCGTAATGAACTCTGCGTGTTTGGCCCCTCTAACGGTCCCGCTGATAATAAGACACTTTCGGTTTCGGCGACGATGGCGCAGCAAAATAGTCCGTCTGAGCTGCACTGACTCACCTCCGAGAGCCGGGACGAGCAGTCCACACAGAACGACCACACAGACCGCCGGAGCCGCCCCCATCATCACACTTCATCACCAAGAAAAATCCGCTCCGGGCGACCTTCTGCTGAGAGACGTCGGTCTTCCTGAACGTCCTCTCGCTCCGGCGTCAGCCTGGTCTGATAGGAAAACAAAACTTCCAGCTCGAGATAGCGGCTCGCTGCTGTGGCTCAGCCAATAGAAAAACACGCTTACACTTACGTCATTCGTTGCTGGGCGGATTTCCTCCCACCACCTTCGTAAATGGAGAGTCCCTTCTCGCTCTCCGGCGTTCCACCGTCAGGTGCTTAGCAGCGGTTTAGCCGTAACGTCAGGGCTATTAATAAGCAGCTGAGCGTTAAGTTCAACATGATTGCTCTAAAAAACAATAATAATTGTGCCAGCTGTACCAAACGCACTAGGCTAGTGAGTACATAGTTAGTAGTTAGTATCAGAGTTAGTATGGCAGCTAGTATGCTAGGAATGCATCCTGTTAAAATACCATAAAATAAAGAAACCATTATTTCAAATCCATCTAAACATCTGAATCCGTAAACAGACACTGACTCCTCTACTTTTAATACTTTTTAAATGCCACACACGGTCAAGTCTCAACATGAACTACGGATGACTTGCAGGGCCAAAACGAATTTGCGCTAATAGCGCAGTTTTTTTAATCACATTAAATTGAGATTGCGTTAATGAGTTATTATCGCTTTAACTTCAACAGCCATACTTTTAATATTTACTATTTATCAGTCAATACATAATATTGTCATATATACATATATATACACACACACAACACAACATAGGTTAGTAAGATGTAGCATTAAAAGACTGAACTGGTTATGAGTTGGAAAATCAGACCAGTAGAGTTGCTGAAGCCATTTTATTAAAACCAACCATAATAAAAAGGTGTGCTAGGGGACCTAGTACCACACTGGAAGAGGCAAACTGTGGACGGCACCAAAGAAAAGAACACAACAAAACCTAACCATGCGTGCCAACTCTGAAACAAAAAGTACTGAGCTAAACTAGAAGAAAAGAAACCAAAAGTACATATGACAGTGCCCTTGACCTAGGGAAGTAGACAGAGTAGACTTCTACATGGTGCTAATGTATGGCGTGCCCCTCTTACCTGTTTGACAGCCCAGGTGGGGCAAACAATCAATCTCTTGTGAAACAAAGTTAAAAGTATGCAGGTAAAATATCAACTAAAGCACTTCCCCAACAGAAGAGATTACTTTTTTCATTGACCAGCCACTTCATCTGCACTCCAGCCACTACATCTGCACTCATTGTCCATTTTATCAGCTCCACTGAGCATATAGGAGCACTGTGTAGTTCTACTATTACAGACTCTAGTCCATCTGTTTCTCTGCATACTTTGTTAGCCCCCTTTTACCCTGTTCTTCAGTGGTCAGGAATCCCACAGCATCCGAGTGAGATGGGTTTCCAGTTGGCGCTTGTGTTTTTAACTGCTTTAAAATGATGTCAGACTCAGGAAAACGTCCTTCACGTCCTTATTAAAGAAGGCTGAGAGGAAGACGTCGCGTTCTGAGACACATAAGCTGGACGTCTGTCCCACCGCCGTCTTTTAACGTTCAGAGCATGAACTTCGTCTCCTCTGCAGTATAGGCATGAGAACCCCAAACATTATAATCGAAGATTTATGGGTCTGTGTCTGGAATATTAAAACATCTGAGCTGAAAATGCCTTAAACCTCAGTAAAACTATGTCTTTAGCAGGCTTAAGATAAACCTGAGATACAGCAGCATCTAGTGGCAGATGTGTAATTTTTAATCCACATAATTCATTCAGATTCAAACTCTCAGATTAAATTCAGGTAATCTTAAAAAAAGAGGAGTGCACCATCATGTCTGTTGTAGAGTAAACATGTTTTATTTAAAGAACACGTATGTATACAGACAATAAAATGATTATGAAAACAAAACATTGTTTAGAATACAAGTTTTATTGTATTAAAGTCTATTTAAAACAAAACTGAGTATAAAAAACTTCCATGATCCAGTAGCTCTCTTTCAGATCTTAAACCAAGAATATAATAGAATAGAATAGAACAATCCAGCAAAGACTGGATCATGTTCAAATATCTAAAGATGTGAAGAAATCAAAAAAGTGAATCATAAAATCATTAAAGCACTCAGAGTTTAACATAATACAGAGGAAATTGTATCAAAGCCCACTCAAAAAACCCATCTAGTTTCATTCAGCTTCTCCAATTTGTTTCTTTTACAGATATAATTATAAGACTACATAATTCTATGACTATGAAAATTAATACATTTGACCCAGGTATGCTCATAAAAGTATTGATCAATCAATGTAAAAGAGTCCATGCTATAAGAAAATTGGGTGGTATAATTCTGGATGACCTGTTACAAGTGTATCGGACACAGCGGTGACTCTGACACTGTAGTGTGTGTGGAGCTGGTACGAGTCTATAGGACACAGCGGTGACTCTGACACGGTAGTGTGTGTGGAGCTGGTACGAGTCTATAGGACACAGCGGTGACTCTGACACGGTAGTGTGTGTGGAGCTGGTACGAGTCTATAGGACACAGCGGTGACTCTGACACGGTAGTGTGTGTGGAGCTGGTACGAGTCTATAGGACACAGCGGTGACTCTGACACGGTAGTGTGTGTGGAGCTGGTACGAGTCTATAGGACACAGCGGTGACTCTGACACGGTAGTGTGTGTGGAGCTGGTACGAGTCTATAGGACACAGCGGTGACTGACACGGTAGTGTGTGTGGAGCTGGTACGAGTCTATAGGACACAGCGGTGACTCTGACACGGTAGTGTGTGTGGAGCTGGTACGAGTGTATGAGTACGAGTGCGGTGACTCTGACACGGTAGTGTGTGTGGAGCTGGTACGAGTCTATAGGACACAGCGGTGACTGACACGGTAGTGTGTGTGGAGCTGGTACGAGTCTATAGGACACAGCGGTGACTCTGACACGGTAGTGTGTGTGGAGCTGGTACGAGTCTATAGGACACAGCGGTGACTCTGACACGGTAGTGTGTGTGGAGCTGGTACGAGTCTATAGGACACAGTGGTGACTCTGACACGGTAGTGTGTGTGGAGCTGGTACGAGTGTATGAGTACGAGTGCGGTGACTCTGACACGGTAGTGTGTGTGGAGCTGGTACGAGTCTATAGGACACAGCGGTGACTCTGACACGGTAGTGTGTGTGGAGCTGGTACGAGTCTATAGGACACAGCGGTGACTCTGACACGGTAGTGTGTGTGGAGCTGGTACGAGTCTATAGGACACAGCGGTGACTCTGACACGGTACTGTGTGTGGAGCTGGTACGAGTCTATAGGACACAGCGGTGACTCTGACACGGTAGTGTGTGTGTGGAGCTGGTACGAGTCTATAGGACACAGCGGTGACTCTGACACGGTAGTGTGTGTGGAGCTGGTACGAGTCTATAGGACACAGCGGTGACTCTGACACGGTAGTGTGTGTGTGGAGCTGGTACGAGTCTATAGGACACAGCGGTGACTCTGACACGGTACTGTGTGTGGAGCTGGTACGAGTCTATAGGACACAGCGGTGACTCTGACACGGTAGTGTGTGTGGAGCTGGTACGAGTCTATAGGACACAGCGGTGACTCTGACACGGTAGTGTGTGTGGAGCTGGTACGAGTCTATAGGACACAGCGGTGACTCTGACACGGTAGTGTGTGTGGAGCTGGTACGAGTCTATAGGACACAGTGGTGACTCTGACACGGTAGTGTGTGTGGAGCTGGTACGAGTGTATGAGTACGAGTGCGGTGACTCTGACACGGTAGTGTGTGTGGAGCTGGTACGAGTCTATAGGACACAGCGGTGACTCTGACACGGTAGTGTGTGTGGAGCTGGTACGAGTGCATGAGTATGAGTGCGGTGACTGACATGGTAGATTTGAAGGTGAGGTGACATCTATTATTGAAGGTGAGGTGTCTTCTGAAATGTTATTTATTGAATACCTTTAAACTTCTTCCTTCAGTTTTTGTTTCTCCTTTTCAAGTTCTAGCCTTTCTCTCTCAATCTTTAACAGCTCTTCCTGCACCTGCCGAATGGCTGAAACCTCTTGTAAAAGCTGGTGCTCAATCCCCATCTCTTCTATTTTGGGCTGAGGAGGGTCACAATCAGGCAGCTCTTCTCTGGGCTGTATCTCTGCCTGGGGCACCTTTAGGCACAGTATTGATATATAAACATAAAGTCAATGCATCAAAGCCAGCTGTGTCTGATATTGAACTTTAATTGCTCCTCTATTGATTATTTATAGGATGTTTATTTTGCAACATTTCAATTTTCTCAGTTCTTGTATTTTTAATAATTTTGCTTCTTGCATGATGAGTGGGACATGTCATCAATGCTTGGGTGGCGTGTAATACAGTAATAAAGTCGTGCCACTGCACTCTTGCACTTCACACACTGTCCCTTTTCGCCAGAGGCTTTGTTACCTTTATTAACGGCTTCCCAGCTTCTTTGGGAGGATGTACTGTGAACTTCAGCATGTCTGTGTCTGTGATGATAAAAACAATAAAAAATAGCAAAAAGTTTATTACACCAAAATACAACTGCATTAGCTAGCTTGCTAATAACCTACTTTGCCAGCTTCTGCCACCTTCGACTGCACTCTCTCCTATCAGAAGAAGGATTTTCACCTCTAAAGCATCAAAATCAATGTTTGTCTTCTTTAGGTCTCTTGATCTCTCAGCTCCCTTTTCTTCAACAATAGATTTTAAATCAGCCCATTTCTTTTTCACAGCTTCAGAATCTCTTGTAGACTGCATTACAGTGAACACCACCTATGCTACTGTTGCCCGTCCTCATCTCTCGCTTTCTGCCGTCTCCCCCTGGTTATCATATTTTCCAACAATGATCGATTTTTTCCTGTTAGCTATTTCTTCTGCTATCAAATATATTTCTTGTTTGCTACATTTTTTGAACGTTTAGTTTGATGTTTTTCTCTCCTCTGAGCAGATTGTTCATGAAAAAAGAAAGCAGCATGCAAACACAAATGGGAGGCAGATTTGGCCACTTCTCTCGAGCACTTTGTCAAAGAATTATATACAGAATACACTCCGATGCCACAAGAGTGTTTTCTGTACATAATTCTAGGAGCACACCACTAGCGTATAGGTCTGTAAAATACTGCAAGTCTGAATGACACATGATTCTTCCTTTTACTTCTCCATGCTGGTTGGGATCTGAATGAGGTAATAGCACTGATTGTGATCTCATGTAGAAAGTTAAGGTGTAATACCAGCTGATACGCCGGCCGTTGTTGTTATGCACACACTGCTTACAGTGAAAGTACCATCTTGTGCAGTCAGCCAACTGAGCGAAATTGTGCTTCAAGGCAGTTTCTTAAATCAAAGTCTGTCCTACCGTATCAGTTCGAAATCAAAACACTTCTTTTTCACTGAATCAATGAATCCACAGTCAGTTCACGCCAAAGATTCAAAGTTCACGGGTGGCTCACCATCAAGCGTCGTAGTGATGCAATGTGCGTGTGGCGCTGTGTTAGAAAATAGTTTCTAAATATCGACATTTACATCATTTAAAATAGCTCTAGTAACGGTTTTTCTTCTGGTATATATCCAAACAACACATAAAATAGCTCTTTCCAAAGTTTTTACACACATTCAAAAAGGTTGGTTCACTCCACAAAAGCATCTCGGGTTTCTACTAGATCACTCTACACAAGGAGAATCACAAATTTCAAATTATATTGTCTTTTAAATAAAAAACTATAAACTTTACACACAATTTAACATTTTAGCTCATAAATGCATACTTTTATATCAGTACCTTTTGTTTGAAGTTCAGTTTTATTATTAGAAACTTTTAACTCACCAAAGAAGACTGAAGTCAAAGAGTCACGCTATTAGCAAATTTTATCTCTCTCTCTCTCTCTCTCTTATATAGTAGTTTCCCTCCTCCGGCTTTGCTCTATAGAGTCTACGTGATGAAAGGTGGGGGTGCTGATTTTAGGTCAAAAAACTGTAAGATGAGAAACTTGTTTAAATTTTTAATATAGAATAAGAAAAAGAATATGATGAAGAAGAATTACCCCATTTCTTAGTTATTGGCTCTTCAAAGGTGCTGTGAGTCACATAACAGTCATAATCTGCTGCTTCATCCTCCTGGATTTCCACACTCTTCCTCAGCTGGTAGGTTCCATCATCATTGGGTCTGACTCCTGAAGATGTTAGTAGATGTTCAGGCAGTGAACTCTTGGACTTCCTCAGACTCATCACCACGTCTTTGGGGTAGAAACCCGTGGCCAGGCAGGTCAGGGTCAGCTTCTTCATGTCAGTTTCAGATTTCTTCTCAAACACATGAACATCTGGTGGAGCTGCTGAGAAAGCAAAATAAAAACATATTTATTTCAGTTAGTTTTTACCAGATTTTCCCCAAAACTGATTCACAATCAATCCTCTCCTGCTGCAGCTGGCAGTCTGTAAGTGTGAGAGCCGACAGGAGTCATTACCAGTAGATACTTGTGGGGCCCTACAGTTGTCATGTGTGTGAAATCTATTTGCCATTCCTGGAACGGCGTCTCAGGTTTGGGAAGAACCTGGTGAGGGCCTTTAGGCTTTGGATTGTTCTGTGCACAAACTAGGCATCGGTCTAGAATGCGGTCTATAGCCGAACTCAAATTATGAATGCAAAACAATTCTGACATGTCATGCTTCACCCCTCTCCGCTCCCGATGAGAAATACCATGAAAATCGGGAACGAGAAAAGGAACACAATGGGAGGGGAGACACAGACGGCCCTTACCGTCATGGAACGGCACAACAGCAGAGTCATAACCACACGAGAGCCAATGCTGCACATCCGAAGGCGAGGCAGAAGACTGGATATCAACCAGATCTAGGCCAGGGAGGCAATCAACAGTAAGAGCAGCACAGGAGAAAGAGGAGGAGTCAAGAAACGGGCAAGGGGGCCCATGGAGCACGCCACACCCGGCGGCAGAGTCAGCAGCGTTATTCCCGACCGAGTCAGGGTCGGAGACACGCTGATGAGCACGGACCTTGACCACAGCAAGACGAGAAGGCAGGAAACTAGCGCGAATGAGGTCCTCGATAAGCGAGGCATGAGATATGGGCTTATTATCAGACGTAACAAAACCACGTTGAGACCATATACCTCCAAAATCGTGTACGACACCGAAAGCGTAACGACTATCAGTGTAAATAGTAACGTCCTGATCCTGAGAGAGAATACAGGCGCGCGTGATAGCATACACCTCGGCCGCCTGAGCAGAGGAGAAAGGCAGAGAGAAGGACTCCACAACAGTAGAGGGAGGGGAGCAGACAGCGTAACCACAAAGGAAAGTGCCGTCAGAAGGCTTAGAGCAAGAGCCATCCACATAGAAGGAAAGACCACTAGAAAGGGGGGTGGACAGGACGTCCGGGCGAATAGAAGTTTCAGCGGCCAGGCGAGAAGTGCAGTCATGCAAGTCAAAAGAGGAAGAAGTGTGTGAGTCAGACAAGGAAAGCAGGCGCATGAGAGCAGAGGACACAGAATCAAGGGCAGAGTGAGGACGGATAGAAAGATTTTCTGTGGCGAGAAGAATGTTCTCATAACCTGCACGGCGCTGGGCCGATAAATGCTGTGTGGAACAATTGTTAAGAAGCTGACACACCTGATGTGAAGTATGCAAGGTAAGGGCATGACCCAAAACGATTTTCTCCGCATCTTGTATCATGAGGGCACAAGCTGCGACCGCTCTGCGACAAGACGGGAGACCTCTAGCCGCAACGTCAAGTGTTTTCGAGTAGTATG
Source organism: Pygocentrus nattereri (assembly GCF_015220715.1). Classification (NCBI taxonomy): domain Eukaryota; kingdom Metazoa; phylum Chordata; class Actinopteri; order Characiformes; family Serrasalmidae; genus Pygocentrus; species Pygocentrus nattereri. The sequence goes on from NC_051221.1 coordinate 4,979,118, forward strand.
CGCAAGGGCGCATCCCCCCCCCGTGGGACTGGGCAAGCACAGCAGCCGCGGCACCCCCAGACTCCGACACCCAGAGATGGAATGGCAGGTTGTAGTTAGGAAGGCCCAAGGCAGGTGCAGAACGAAGGGCAGTAAGCAGCGCCACATAGGCAGTGTTCATGGCATCAGTCCAAGTCAGGGAGGAAGACATGGGCTGTTCATGGGAGAAGGAGGCCCTCAGGGTCTTATCGTGGGTGGAGCAGTCGGGAATCCACTGTCTGCAGTAATTGATGAGACCCAGGAAGGACATCATGGCCTGTTTGGTGGCAGGTCTAGGAAGGCCTGTGATGCAAGAGACCCGGTCAGCAGAGAGCAGGCGTTGACCTTGAGAGAGTTCATGGCCTAGGTACTGCACACGCGGGAGGCAGAACTGCAACTTTTTCAGTGAAACCTTGAAGCCTAAGTCAGCCAGCCGTGTGAGAACCAGCTTGGAGGCATCAACACAGGTGCATTCGTCTGGGGCCGAAATCAGGAGGTCATCCGCGTACTGCAGGAGCACAGCGCCCCCAGGGAGGGAGAGGTCTGAAAGGAGGTCCCTAAGCGACGCAGCGAAAGCGGCAGGCGAGTCGCAAAAACCTTGCGGCAAACGAGTCCACGTATATTGGCGCTGACGGTGCGTGAACGCAAAAATGGGCTGTGTGTCAGGCTCAACCGGAATACTGAAAAAAGCGGAACTAACGTCAATCACGGTGAAAAATGCATGATGGCAAGGAACCGATGACAGAATTGATGTCACGTCAGAAACAATAGGGGCTATCGGCACCACTGCATCATTTAAGCGTCGCAAATCCTGTGTGAAACGCCAAGACCCGTCCGGCTTAGGAACCGGATTAATTGGGGTATTGTAGGCGCTTTGACACGGGACTACCACGCCCAGAGACAGCAATGTAGTGAGAATGGAGTCGATACCACGCAGTTTGTGTTCAGGCAGTGGGTATTGTTTCATATACACCGGTGTAGAATGTTTAAGAGTGGCCTCATAGGGTTTACAATCTACACACCCCACGTCATCCTTATGGGTGGCCCAGACCGTGCGAGGAATGGAGCTGAGAGGCTTCGGGATGGTTGAGCTGTCAGAGGGAGAGAGAGAAAAGAAAGCAGGTGAAAAAGACTTATATGATTTGTTAGCAATCTGCAAATCTCTAGAGGGAGAGCCAGTGGAAACAGACATGCGAGAGCCGCTGAAAGTCAGAGTAATGCCAAGGCGGCTCATGAGGTCACGGCCCATGAGATTAAACGGGCAGTCCGGCATAAAAACAAACGCATGGGAAAAACGGAGGTCGTCGCAAAGAACTGATAGCGTGGGAGTGTAATGGGATACAAAGGGCTGACCAGTTATACCCACAGAGCTAGTGGTTCTAGATGACAAAGGGCCCTCATACTTAGGTCCGAGCGAAGAAAGAGTGGCACCAGTATCTATGAGAAAACTGAAGTCCACGCCCCACACGTTAAGCGAAATAACGGGAAGATCGTGGTTCTGGAAAGAGGAAAAAGTAGTGCTAAGATAAGCTTCACTCGGGACCAGACTCTGTGGGCAGCCCTATACTGGGGGAGGTGGAGGAAAAGGGCCATGAGGACGAGGAGGGCCCTTCGCCATTGCCTTCAAGTCCCTCGCACGTTTTCTACACTCTGGCTGCCAATGACCCTCCCTGCCACAGTAATGACAGTTCCCTGGTTTTCTATCAGGGGCTGGCCTGTCCGGCCTGCGGTTAGATCTGACCTGACCTGAACCTGGATTTCCCTGATACTGCAACAGAACTGTGTTAGGGGCCATATCAAACAACCCATCTGATTCCATCATACGAAGCTTCTTCCCTACATCCTGTATTCTCAAGTTACTCCGATCAGTCAGCTGCATTTTCAGCATCTGCTGACAATCAGCACGACAGTTACTCATGAACGTATTAATGAGCAAAACATTCGGGTCTTTCTCATTCACATCCATACCACCCTGGAAAATCCAAACATTCTTAAACCTTTCCCAAAACTTAAAAATTGGCTCACCCTTCTCCTGCTTACATGAGGTTACTTGAGACAAATCCTGCCTACGCTGTTTGCGAGTGGACAGATATCTAGTCAACAAAGCCTGGAGCCTGTCCATAGCATCAGGTTCCGACCATATATAGCGAGTCGTGAGTGAATACGTCGTTCGCTTTTGGGATTTATCATCAGCGCCGGCGGCGCTGGCCTCCTTTTCCTTTTTAGAGCGCAAATGATATTCAGTAACCTTCTCGCGTCTATTTTCTGGGTGATCATTCTTAGGCGAGAGCATAGGAACGTTCTCCAATAAGTCAGACTCATCATACTGCTGACCCATGGCGAGACTAAGGATTAAACGAAAATCGGGCCCGCCCAATTGTTGACATCTAACTAGTTTGATGAGAGTAGACACCCATCGGACAGGTTCAACGTTAATGTCCGGCAGCAATTTCACAATATTGGTTAAGGTTGTAACATCAGGCGGTTTCACCTCAACCCCTTCCGGTCCGGACTGCCAAGCCATGGCAACAGCCAGGGAACTCCGTTCCGATCCCGGGGTCCACGGACCCGGTGGGGGATCGGGGCGTGTTCCAGGGTCGTAGTCCGGGTCTCTTTCCCCATCCAAGTCCGAATCATCATCATCGGGCTTGGGGACTTTAACTACAGCCAGAGACAGGGACGGGTCTGAGGTGTTCGGTCTGGTCTTGGGCTTTGCAGCAGAATCAGAAGCCTTAAGATCAGCTTTAAGAGCAGTAAGATCTGGGTATAACCCCGGAGCGGCAGGCGGCGGAGGCTGATAAGGGGGTGGCAAGACGGGATTATTTGTTACCAGAGGAGCCATTGGGCTAGTAGGGGATACGGTGTTCATACTACAACATGATGCCTGGTTTGAGGGCAGGGACAATTTAGGGCCTTGCCTTTTGGCCTTAATAGGCTTCGGAATTGTTTTCAGCACGCTTTTTGGAGTAAAAATCTTTTTGAAATCATCCCACACCTGTTTCATGTCATACCACGACGTATAACCCTCTTTCATGTAGGGGAGGTCCCATTGCGGATCCCCAATACCTTCATAAATCATTCTATGAGCAGAACTCAAATACCCTGCGTCAAAAGTCCCATTCCTAGGGTATGGCGGAATCTGAGGATTACTCTCAGTCCATCCTGCTAGGTTAGAGAGAAACGGGTCAACATAGTAGGCCAGATTACATCGCCTCATCCAATCAGCAGGTTTCTCACCCGGCTCTGGTTTGGGAAACGACGTACCCATATCAACAAACACAATACAAATACAAACAACACAAATCTTGGGAGTCAGAGGGATTGTGAGCATAAAACCACTAGGCGCCTAGGTTTGTACCCTCGTTACAGGGGCAAAAATCCTGCTTCATCTCATACTCCCGCCCACCAGACAAGGCTGGGTAGGTTAGCTGAGCCAAAAAGGAGCGCGATATCGTCAACCAGGCAGAGGTCCAAAGGAAGCAAACGGACTTACCAGGTGAGGATATCACGTCGGGTCACCAAGACTGTTAGGAAGGGTCTCCTAGAACAGTGTTCTCCCTCAGAAACCAGAGAATGAAGCGATAAACCTGCTCGGCAATCCTACTAAGTCCCAAGACAGAGAGAGCTCTCGATGCAATAATGAACAACACTCTCATAGAGAGATGAGAGTTTTATTCACAAAGCACACAGAAGAAGGGGCAGTCCCCTCTTTATAAACACAGAGAGCCCGTCCCACGTGCACGCAGGCAGCCAGGAAGGGCCCGACCACATTCTAACATATGTCGTAACCTGCTGGTCCATACATGGAGTTGTTTTTCTCCATCTCTGGATGTGCTCAGTTCAACATCAAAATCCAGTAAGTCAAAAGTGCAAGTGGTTTGCAGAATAAAAGAGGAACAATAGTTATTAACAGCCTGTAAGTATGCTCAAAGGGCAGACACCCTTGCACCCTCAGCAGTGTCTGATTTTATTAATACATGTTAGTCACCGGGGAAGAGACAGGCCAAAGGAAAGTTAACCCTTTCATTGCCTCTGTGACATCTAATCACACCAATCACCATTTCTGTTCAAGCTACCACTCACACAAGTGCTTCAAACAGCAGACTGAATGTGAGGCAAGAGTGACTTTAATAGTAACAGTCACGTTTGGCTGTTTATTAACAGTGGAAGGTTCAGCGCCACGCTGAAGCTTATAGCTCAATACATTAAATTTACTGGACTGTTTCTGCTCTTCACCACCAGCATGCATGAGCCATTATTAACGTTTAATTCTTCTACATTTAGAAAAGAAATATAAGCTGTGTCCCAACTCAGAGCTAACATCCTTCAAAGGAGAAAAACTATGAAGGCGTGTCTTAAAAGCAAAAAGTTAAAATAGTTTCTAATCACTGGCCTCAGACCTACTGAGAGCTGATTGCTTAGCGTTACTGCTACTGAGAGCTGACTGCTTAGAGTTACTGCTACTGAGAGCTGATTGCTTAGCGTTACTGCTACTGAGAGCTGACTGCTTAGCGTTACTGCTACTGAGAGCTGATTGGTTAGCGTTACTGCTACTGAGAGCTGATTGGTTAGCGTTACTGCTACTGAGAGCTGATTGGTTAGCGTTACTGCTACTGAGTGCTGATTGGTTAGCGTTACTGCTACTGAGAGCTGATTGGTTAGCGTTACTGCTACTGAGTGCTGATTGGTTAGCGTTACTGCTACTGAGAGCTGATTGGTCAGTGTTACTGCTACTGAGAGCTGATTGGTTAGCGTTACTGCTACTGAGTGCTGATTGGTTAGCGTTACTGCTACTGAGAGCTGATTGGTTAGCGTTACTGCTACTGAGAGCTGATTGGTTAGCGTTACTGCTACTGAGAGCTGATTGGTTAGCGTTACTGCTACTGAGAGCTGATTGGTTAGCGTTACTGCTACTGAGAGCTGATTGGTTAGCGTTACTGCTACTGAGAGCTGATTGGTTAGCGTTACTGCTACTGAGTGCTGATTGGTTAGCGTTACTGCTACTGAGAGCTGATTGGTTAGCGTTACTGCTACTGAGTGCTGATTGGTTACTGTTACTGCTACTGAGTGTTGATTGGTTAGCATTACTGCTACTGAGAGCTGACTGGTTAGCGTTATTGCTACTGAGTGCTGATTGGTTAGCGTTACTGCTACTGAGTGCTGATTGGTTAGCGTTACTGCTACTGAGTGCTGATTGGTTACTGTTACTGCTACTGAGTGCTGATTGGTTAGCATTACTGCTACTGAGTGCTGATTGGTTAGCGTTACTGCTACTGAGTGCTGATTGGTTAGCGTTACTATACTACTCTTTAAATATCACCCCATATGCCATTTTATTTTCACTATCTCTGGGGAATTTTTTTTAAAGTGTTGGCTGTTTTTTGAAGGCTAGACAACTGATCAAGCCTATTTAACAGAGACTAGTGAGACACCCAGGACCTCCTTAAATCAAAGAAGTCATTACAATAAAATCAGCTTTCAATAAAAGTAAATAACCCAGTCAAACAAAGCAAATTAAACTACCATTTTCCTCAGGTCATTAGTTTAAACTTAAGGGCTTTTTAAAAAATACTCTTACACAGTAAGTAAGGGAACTTACAAAGCTTTTTCAGTGATTCTTTTCTGTACTCCAAGAATTTGGTGAGCCAGTCCACACATTCTCTCTCCAGGTAACCCTTGGTGTACTGGTTCAGGATGGCCACATCATCCCATTTCCTTTTGGTTGGCAAAGCTTCTGGAACTGGAGCGATCCACCGCACGTTATCATTATCAAAGGAGAGGAAATCTGAGCCGTCATAGCCGTAATCACTGACGCCTTTCAGAAATTCGTGTTTTCCATCTGCTTCCTCGATCTCACAGCCATGTCTCCACTGAAGAACATGAAGGTCTGAAATTAAATGAATGTAACAAGACAATGAAGATGAAGACATCATTGGCACAAAACCAGAGGAATCATACAGAGAATGAACACTTGTAATACTCTAGTGTCACACTACTGGCTGGAACGGCTATAGAGACTCTGAAGGCAGAAGCTCATGTACAAAGAAGTAAATTGGGACTTCTTGTTGTTAATGTTGTCTTAAGTTGTGTACATGTGTGGGGTGGGTGTTTGTGTGTAAGGGGGGTCATCGTGAGATGGAAGCCTCTGGGTTGTTATGACCTCCTCCTTTGTATGTGCCTCTCTGCTGGTCTCTCAATAAATGAGCACTACTCACAGCAGAATCATCGTCTTCCCTGTGTCTTAATCTACGCTGATGCCACTACATATTTTTAAAGAGAAATGAGTGACGGATCACTAACCGGTCTGATTGTGTCCCATTCGCTGCATCACGATGTCCACGTTGACCTTGAACCACTGCTCTTTGCTCTTGCGAGACTGGGTGCCTTTGTCCCAGTAATCTGGCTGCAGCTTCTCTCTCATCCAGTCCTGCTTAGGAACCTTCACCTGTTCCTTACTGTTGTAGTAGTCGATGGCCAGGTCATCAAGCAGACCGAGTGCTGTGAACTCATAGATCCCTGGTAGAGCGACGTCTTTGCTGAGGGCGGTGTAGATGTAGTACAGAGAGTGTTTATCTGGAGGGGACATGGAAAAAACGGTGCAAGAAAACTGATAAATTTTACTCTAAATCATAAATCTCCCACCCTTTTATTTTGCAGTATCAATGTAGTGCAGACAGTGTTTGAAAGGGTTAACTATTGTTCCTTTTTTATTCTGCAAACCACTTGCACTTTTGACTTACTGGATTTTGATGTTGAACTGAGCACATCCAGAGATGGAGAAAAACAACTCCATGTATGGACCAGCAGGTTACGACATATGTTAGAATGTGGTCGGGCCCTTCCTGGCTGCCTGCGTGCACGTGGGACGGGCTCTCTGTGTTTATAAAGAGGGGACTTCCCCTTCTTCTGTGTGCTTTGTGAATAAAACTCTCATCTCTCTACGAGAGTGTTGTTCATTATTGCATCGAGAGCTCTCTCTGTCTTGGGACTTAGTAGGATTGCCAAGCAGGTTTATCGCTTCATTCTCTGGTTTCTGAGGGAGAGCACTGTTCTAGGAGACCCTTCCTAACAGTGTTCCTCAAAGGGAAATGGGAAAGAAGGTGTGAGGTCTGAGTAAAATGATGATATAATGATATACAATTAATGGGCTGGCGTAAACAGCATTTTACTGGCTTTTGACTTTCTTGGTATTTGTGAATGAGTACCTGACCACTTATCTTCAAAACTACCCTAAAAGCAATAGTTATGTTTCATAACTGAGAGTTTGAGCACAGTTCCTTGCTCTTTATTTACATGATGCTGATGTGTGTCACATCTCTGCCTACTTATATCAGATGATTCATGCAAGCTACCATTTATCACAAGTTTTGCACTGAGCATTTTTTTTATTACCCAATAATTTGAACTTCTCATGCCTATGATTTATGAGATATCTCTGCTCTCTTAGCTTCAGTGGCCTTAGAGGCAAGGTGACGTGTTTGCCTGGTTTGCTGATGAAATTTATTGTAATATAGGCTACAGTTTTTGTGAATTAAGAAATGATGAAACCTCTAAATTCTAAATACAGAACTGAATACCAACATAATGAATGAATTATTGAGTTTTTCAGGCATAAAATTTTAATAAAAAGACTTTAATGAAATGGATGTTTTTATGAGAGTCTCATTTCTACTAGCACTAACAGCACACTTCATAAATAAGAGTAAAGATTTTAATAATGGATTAAATCAATATAGATAAAGCATGCATACATACTGTAAATAGAGTACATAAATATATATGACTACAAAATTATAAGACGATAAGCACATAAATAGATATTGAACCCTATTGACCTTCACAGACGTCGCATGGATTTCACTTTTAAATCATATGGTGATTAAAAATGTTCACAAGCAGACATGTGGCATAATGTGAATATTATCACGACATAATGTGAATGTGGTCATTTGACATAATGTGAATATTATCACGACATAATGTGAATGTGATCTCGTAACAGGAAGTGAATGTGGTCATTTGACATAATGTGAATGTGATCTCGTAACAGGAAGTGAATGTGGTCATTTGACATAATGTGAATGTGATCTCGTAACAGGAAGTGAATGTGGTCATTTGACATAATGTGAATGTGTGATATAATGTGAATGTTACCACATGTGGTTATATGTGAAATATAATTTTCATTTTAGGATTTCATAACGTAAAGTTAACTTTCTAAACACAAACGGCAAATTTGATTTTAATTCTGGCTGATCTGTCTTGAAGTTTTGTAAAGCAAATAACTTATGTAGTTATAGTAACTTAAACACAGATACAAGCTGTATTTGAATGCTGCAGCTACACTGATGCTGAAATGTCATAGCACATTTAAACACGACTCATTGTGGTAAACAGCCAGTTGCCTCTTACTTTTATTGGAGCCCTTTATTTGATTCCTTAAATATTTAAATAAAACTTTAGATTTTTGAATTTAAAATTTCAGATGGGCACATTAAAGAGCAACGTTATTAAAAATCAATGCTATTAAACATCAGCTAATAAATATCAGCCATGAGCCAATCTGGCTGAAACGTAATCCGAATCGGCCGTAACAGCTCATGATCGGCTCTTCCCTATTGATAACATGTGATACAATGTAGAGATCCAGGTGAAAAACTGAACAATGAATTATGATGAGATAAAAGACAAAAAGGTGTATTTAGGAAAACAAAAAGCAGTCTGCTTGAAGACAATGGCATAGAAAAAATAATGAGTGAAACACGGGATTCACGAATGACTGTGATTTTCTGTGAGGGACTCACGAGTTTAACGTGCATAACGTAAAGTCACGAGTTTAACGTGCATAACGTAAAGTCACGAGTTTAACGTGCATAACGTAAAGTCACGAGTTTAACGTGTATAACGTAAAGTCACGAGTTTAACGTGCATAACGTAAAGTCACGTGTGTAACGTGCATAACGTAAAGTCACGAGTTTAACGTGCATAACGTAAAGTCACGCGTTTAACGTGCATAAAGTAAAATCACGTGTTTAACGTGTATAACGTAAAGTCACGTGTTTAACGTGCATAACGTAAAGTCACGTGTTTAACGTGCATAAAGTAAAGTCACGTGTTTAACGTGCATAACGTAAAGTCACGTGTGTAACGTGCATAACGTAAAGTCACGAGTTTAACGTGCATAACGTAAATTCACGAGTTTAACGTGCATAACGTAAAGTCACGAGTTTAACGTGCATAACGTAAAGTCACGTGTTTAACGTGTATAACGTAAAGTCACGAGTTTAACGTGTATAACGTAAAGTCACGTGTGTAACGTGTATAACGTAAAGGCACGAGTTTAACGTGTATAACGTAAATTCGGGAGTTTAATGTGTTTAAAGTGTTAAAGTCGCATTTTAAGTTACACCACAGTAAAACAGGAGACATTTCCAGCTTTGTTACATTATGTTCTTTACATATCAGAATTAATGCAGTAGCACTGAGGAATGACGTCATTACAGAACAATGGATAAACTGCTGTGAGGGACTATCAAGCTCTCTATCTCTCTCTCTCTCTCTCACTCCCCTCTCTCTCTTTTCTCTCTTTCTCTCTCTCAGTCATCTAACAGATGCTTTAATATACTTAATCAGGCATCGGGACTGTGATAAGCAGCTAAGTAGACAGACAGACAGACAGACAGACAGGAAGGTATGTAGGTAGATAAACAAATAAATAAATCGCCAGACAGACACAGTTGGGTTTAGGCTTAATAAATAAAGAGAATAAGCGAAGAATGGTCATTTTTATATTTCAATGTTGACATTAATTCACTCTGCGCTTCCGGTCCCGCTAAAACTTTTACTACTTTCGGTTTCGGCGACGATGGCGCAGCAAAATAGTCCGTCTGAGCTGCACTGACTCACCTCCGAGAGCCGGGACGAGCAGTCCACACAGAACGACCACACAGACCGCCGGAGCCGCCCCCATCATCACACTTCATCACCAAGAAAAATCCGCTCCGGGCGACCTTCTGCTGAGAGACGTCGGTCTTCCTGAACGTCCTCTCGCTCCGGGGTCAGCCTGGTCTGATAGGAAAACAAAACTTCCAGCTCGAGATAGCGGCTCGCTGCTGTTCACGCCCGTATTCGGGAGAACTCCCGCCTCCTGCGCCTTGATTGGCTAAGAGCCCCTTCACTCTTCAGCAGAGCGTAGGGAGGCCGGGCCTGAATACGGGTAGGTAAAGATGGAAAATAATCAATAGTAAATAAGTGCTAGTAAATAATAAATAAATAATAACTACTAATACGTAATAGTAAATACTAAAAAGGTACTGTAGGTGAAGGCTGAGCTCGAGTTGCTTTTCGTCAAGAACTATCGGGGCTATGGCTCTGTCATTAGCTTAGCAGCAGCTTAGTCTCTTTAGTTTTTATTTACCAATAATGTCCTTATTGATTTTAACAACAATTTAATTCATACATGTACACCAACATATGCATATCTGTATGCAATTACAATTACACAATTACAGGGCATGAACACAATCCCAGTAAAATAACTAACCCTTTTTAAAAAAAAAAAAAAAAATCTCATTAGTATCGTACAAATGAAGTATATCTTCCATCAATGTACAAATGATAAGATAAAAAGCCTTTGACAAATTTGGACACTGCAGAGTTATTTACACATTCCTGGACACTTCCATCATGTGGACTAAATCGGTCCTCTCTAGAAAACGTTTGAAAGGACCCCAAATACTGAGAGACTTGGTGGTTTTTCCAAGGCAGAATACCCATACCCATACTCGGCCTGCCAGTGCTTTTCAATGACAGAGCAATAACTCTTTTAGCCAATAAAGCATTTATTTCTAAAAATCTGTTCTCTAGATCTGACAAGGTAGGAGTGAAAAAGGTAGGAGTGTCTAATAGAGTGGACAGTGAGTGGACACAGTGTTTAAAAACAGAATAGGACAGAATAAAATACAAAAAATAAAACAGCACAGCATAGAATAGAATAGAACAAAATAGAGTAGAATACAATAAAATAGAACAGAATAAAATAGAACAGAATAGAATAGAATACAACAAAACAAAATTGTGCAACCAAAACCGGAAAATGTTCTAACATCCACAGTTTACAAGCAATCAAAAATGTAATCGTTAAAACATTAAAAAGCATTCAGTGCTAATTAATCAAACAACCAATCAATCAATCAAATCTTTATTTCGACTCAGAACTGCATTGTCCGTCACTTACAATGTAGCCAAGCAATTTAGTGATTGAAAAAAAAGTTCAGATGAAGTTCATCAACCAAATCAAATCAAAATCATCATGAGGATTTCTACAGAATAAAAAGCATCAGATAACAAGCAAGCATAAACTAGCAATAAAACACATAAAGAAAACACTATACAAATGAATGAAAGAACCAATTAAGATAAAGAAACAAGAAACCAAAAAAATGATTCACTAGGGTAGAACAGTAAACAAAATAACAAACAACAAAAAAACTGTTATAAATACAATAAAATAATTCAAATACAAAGGAGAGAGGAAAAGTTCAACTCAGCTTAAACAGTTACAGTCTGAAGGTGTTGGAGACTAAAGACTAAAATGATTGAGAGACCGGAGAGATTCTAGTAGTGAAGTCCAGCCTTACTAAGTCACGGCCATGACTTAATCATCTCATTCCCACGCCTTACTAAGTCGTTGGCCACACATTAGGATCTCATTCCCACACGTTAATAACCTGCGTAACCTCGCATTATTTTTATTTATACAGGACGTCACCAGCGGGGCTCCGTATGATCCAGTCACCACAGTGTCTGATAATTACGGTTATGTATAGAGATCATAGATGAGATATAAGCTGCTATATGACATATGTCAATACGTATAAACACAGAGTGAACTGTATTAAAGGTCCCAGTAAAGCCGTCTAGTCTGGTTCGGTTTCGATCTTCTACAGAGATGATTTTTTTCTGCTGTTGGTCTAAAAGGTCGTCCAGATGAGAGACTAAGATTCTTTATGAAGTGGACGGCTAACATCACTCAGTATAGCAACAGTCTTCCTGTGCAGATCACAGTCACTGTTTACTATTTTAATCTGCTCTTTTAAGAGTTCTAGCTAAGAGCTTCCTGCGCCGTACAGTGGTGATAAACACAGTCTGCATAACTGCCTTTAAGCATGTTCTTATGAGCTTAAGAAAAAGAAATGGATAAATCAATCAATAAATCTAGCGAGCCTTTGCTAAAGAAAAGAAACAACCATCTGCCTATAAAAGCATTTCTATAAACATATTAAAATTGATATGCCTTACCCAGATATTGCTTTAAAAAGTATGAAATCACGGACAATTAATCCTTTTCTATTTAGAAATGAAAATCTTTCCATCTTTGTTGAGCTTTTGCCTTGAATAAGATCCACTGTGCTACTCTGGAAGGACTAAATATTCAGCTGTTCTTTGATGCTTCTGAGCTTCTAAACTCTACGTATTATTAACAGATGAGTAGTGGAATGTAGTCTTTATTATGGAGAATTTCTGTTAAAGCTGCACTATATAAGATTTTTTTGTGAAAACTGAAAGCAGTATCATTACTGACTGAGGGGAATAAAACCAGGCTAAAATATGCTGAGTGTGCGCTGCTTTCTCGCCCTCAGCCAGAAAGAATCATTTAAAAGTCAGAGGCATCACACTGGGAGTTGTTCACAGCACATCCTATGTCTTTACATATTCATATGTATGATCATATGTCATAATTAACATTGTATGCACAGGGTCAAAAAGAAGGCCACGCTCAATGTTTAGGTCTCAGATTATCAATGCAGTCATGAGATTCACCTGCTCAGGAAAGGGGTTACACATCTCCACCAGAGAGGTCTCAACATCCCAAGTCTTACATAGTGCAGCTTTACCGTAACAGTGATGTAAAAGTACTGACATGATAAAAGACAGGAAAAGAGTCTGTGCTGTGACAAAGTCAGGGTTATAATCATGGATGATCTGGAGTTCAGTTACAGTGGAATTCAATTCCTAGAGTTCCCTGTGGAACTGAGATTAAATCATCGTTATGTACTATCATTCACTTTATTAGAAACATCTACCTTGTGCTTTGACTCACTGGCCACTTTATTAGAAACACCTTTTCTATAGATGGTAGCTTGTGTGTTGCTGCATAGTTTATAAGCCTGCTGCACCTGAGCTACAGAGTCTAGCTGTACACCACAAGGTGGAGCTACAAGGAAGGGGTTTCTAATAAAGTGGCCAGTGTGAGAACTGGTGTTTTAAAAAATAGACTTATTAGGGACAAATACACATCAGATATAATCAATCTTTTCATTTTGGTAATTAGCCAAATATGTTGTATTCTGAAGCAGCTGCAGTTGCATGTGCATGTAACTGTAGTCTGCTGTGAGTAAATCCACAGGATCCTGACTGTCAGCAGCAGGTCTAGACTGCTGTGCAAAGATTACTTTGAAACATCCATATTCTCCTATAAGTCATATGCTCTTTCAGTGCCACAGGCTACATTCAGCCTGTATGCATAACGAGAAAGAAATATGATGCACTACCAGTCAAACCTTTGAGCTTGAGTTTGTTATAAGAAGCTGCACTTTAAACTTAAACTCTGTAAAAAGATGAATAGGCGATTTAATAATGTTAAAATGTTTACACAAAGCTAATTCATATTATTCAGGTGATCTGAAAAATTTATTCAGGCACAATTTGGCAATTTTGAGTAATTTTGAGACACTATATAAACCGAAGTCTGTAGAGTGTGAGATCAATGGTGAAAGCTAGATCCGTACCCAGAGACCTTCGTGCTTCAAGTACGGCTCGACTTGACCCACCATCTTGCAGATCACAAGGAAAACATGCCTCCAGACTGTTCTTTGTCCTGGCACCAAGGTGGTGGAATGAACTTCCCCTAAGTGTCCGAACAGCAGAATCACTTGCTGTCTTTAAACGACGTCTGAAGACCCGTCTCTTTACACTACACTTATCTAATCACTAACACTGTCTATTAAAGATCTTCACCTCTTTTTGTTCACTGTATTTTATTACAAACTTTTTTTTTCAGCAGGTTTAGTGTTGTGTAGACTCCGTGTTGAGTTGTAGATATTTTTCTACTTGTTGTATTTGTTTAGGTCTCAATGCATAGATAACTTCAGGTAGCAATTTAGAGCAAAGATCTTTAAAATTATGTCGACCTTTATTAACATGAGATATTCTGAAGTAATGACAAGCACTTTTGTAAGTCGCTCTGGATAAGAGCGTCTGCTAAATGCCATAAATGTAAATGTAAAATGGGAGTGGTCTCCGTTTCACCCAATATTCCCAGGAATTTCCCTATACATTAGAAACATGAAAAGCCCTCGGACTGTACATGGTTATTTCCTTGTGACTGGTCAGATGGTTGTAGATTTTGCAAAGAGAATGGAAATGGCTGTGGTGAACACGTATTTTCAGAAGAGGGAAGAACACAGGGTGACATACAAGAGTGGAGGGAGGTGCAAACAGGTGGATTATATCCTTAGCAGGAGATGCCACCTAAAGGAGATTGGAGATTGTAAAGTGGTGCCAGGGGAAAGTGTAGCAAGGCAGCATAGGGTGGTTGTCTGTAGAATGAGATTAGAAACAAAGAAGAGGAAGAGAGTGAAGACAGAGCCAAAGATTAGATGGTGGAAGCTGAAGGAGAAGGATGGTTGCAGGCAGTTCAGGGAAAAATTGCAACAGGCCCTTGGGGGCAGTGAGGAGCTACCTGAGGACTGGGAAACTACAGCTAAGGTGGTGAGAGAAACTGGCAAGAATGTGTTGGGTGTTTCGTCTGGTCAGAGGAAAGAAGACAAGGAAAGTTGGTGGTGGAATGAGGAAGTCCAGGAGAGTATTCAGAAGAAGAAGGCAGCTAAGAAAAAGTGGGATAACCAGAGAGATGAAGGAAGTAGGCAGGAGTTCTGTGAGGCTAGTCGCATAGCGAAAAGAATGGTGGCAAAGGCAAAGGCTCAGGCCTGTGCTGAGCTGTATGAGAGGGTGGACAGTAAAGAAGGAGTAAAGGACTTGTATCGTTTGGCTAAACAGAGAGATAGAGCTGGAAAGGATGTACAGCAGGTTAGGCTGATAAAGGATAGAGAGGGAAATGTACTAGTGAGTGAACAGAGAGTGTTGAGTAGATGGAAGGAGTACTTTAAAGAACTAGTGAATGAGGAAAACGAGAGAGAGAGAGACAGTGGTGAGGTGTGCAGTTGGAGTGACAAATGGTTTCAAGGTGAAGGTGGGGTTACATCAGGGATCAGCTTTGAGCCCCTTCTTGTTTGCAATGGTGATGGAAAGGTTGACAGATGAGGTCAGGCAGGAGGCTCCATGGACCATGATGTTTGCAGATGACATTGTAATCTGTGGTGAGAGTAGAGAGCAGGTGGAAGAGAATCTGGAGAGGTGGAGGTTTGCACTGGAGAGGAGAGGAATGAAGGTCAGTAGAGAAAACACGGAATACATGTGTGTGAATGAGAGGGAGGCAGGTGGAAAGGTGAAGATGCAAGGAGTAGAGGTCGTAAAGGTGGATGACTTCAAAGATCTTGGGTCAACCATCCAGAATAATGGACAGTGTAGAAAAGATGGATGTAGGCAGGATGGAGTGGGTGGAGACGGGTGTCAGGGCTGATGTGTGACAGAAGGATAGCAGCAAGAGTGAAAGGGAAGGTTTACAAGACAGCAGTGCGTCATGCTATGATGTACGGTTTGGAGACTGTGGCTCTGTCTAAAAGACAGGAGGCTGAGCTGGAGGTGGCGGAGATGAAGATGCTGAGATTTTCGTTGGGAGTGACAAGGATGGACAAGATTAGAAATGAGCAGATCAGAGGGACAGTGAAGGTGGAGCAGTTTGGAGATAAAGCCAGAGAGCCACATGTGTTGTGGAGGAATAGTGGATATATTGGGCAAAGAATGTTGGAGATGGAGCTGCCGGGTAGAAGGAGAAGAGGTAGACCTCAGAGAAGGTTTATGGATGTAGTGAAGGTGGACATTGAGATGGTTGGTGTGAAAGTAGAGGAGGCAGTGGATAGGGCAAGATGGAGGCAGATGATCCGCTGTGGCGACCCCTAAAGGGAGCAGCCGAAAGAAGAAGAAGAAGAACATTCCACATAAACTCAGAAGACTTGTGTAGGTTCTCTGGTGGTTCTGGATAGTAAATCAAATGCCTATATTTCATATAGCAGTGCCTGCCGAAAAAACGAAGACGTTTTTGAGAGGAAGCAAGGAAGAGAAAAAGAGAGAGAGACCAAACAAGACATCGGACAAGAGTAAATCTCAGACTGGCTATTACACATTGGTGAGAGCTAAAAGAGAAAAGGAGACGCAGGACAGTCTAACGACTAATGGAAAACCAACGAAAATCCAACATCAGTGTGTAAGTAGCATCCCTGCCGGTGTTATTTATAGAAGCCTGAAAATACCAGTTCTCTCATGATGCTGCTTTAAGTTCACGATGGTGAGGCTCACATACATCTGCCTATGGCTTTTAAGGCTCCTCCCAGAGTTGCTGATTATCGGCTCTGATAGGTTTGATTTATCCAATAACGTTGCCGAAGTAAGATCAGGGTGGGGACGTATGATTAGACTCACAGACTGTCAATAGACTTATCCTTGAACGTATAAACCCAATTCCAAAAAAGTTGAGACAGCATGTAAAATGCTTGAAAAAAATGGGAAGCAAATTAAATGATCTAAATTATGTTTGACCTGTTAGTTTAAAACTGTAGAAAAACACAATATCTGATGTTTTATCTCATGAACCTCATTGTTTCTGTGAACATATGCTCATTCCCAATATGATGCCATCAACATGTTCCAAAGAAGCTGGGACAGGAGCAAGTTTACCACTGTGTAACGTCACCTTTCCCTTAACAACAATACAAATCTGGGGGCTGAAGACAAAATGATGCTGGTTTGAAAGAAGAATTTTGCTCTTATGTACTTCTGTTCTACTGAAAATACTGTATCTTTATTCTTCTATTGATATTTGTCACATGACAGGACAGGAAAATACATTTCATATGGGTGCAGGTCAAGCTGCGGCGCCACAGCCGAGCTCATCATTTTATTCCAAATTAACAGCGTCTGATTTTTTGTAGTGACCACACTTAACGAATGATCAATTTTATCCAGTAAACTGCCGTCCTCTGAGAAAGTTTGTGCACAAATTCCATGTTGTTGTTGATTTTCTGAGTGTAATCAAGTGAAACATCCTCTACAGAGACACACTGCTGAACATTTAATACACAGTTACTGTTTATCAACTGAATTTAACACAGTGGGATATAAAACAAACAAACAAATTAAAACTGTGGCCTGTGCAAAAGTTATGGCACATTTTATATTGCATTTCGTCTTTAACTGAGAAAATAAACAGAAACTTTGCACTGAAATTTGGAATTAAACATTATTTTTTATTATAAAGTATTAAAATTTACATGACATTTAATTCTTAATTTGTTAAATTGTTACACACAGTTTCTCCAACAGAGGCGTCGACTCTAGTCCAGATACTGAAGGAAGCTAAACAAGCGGTTAATCAGGTGTTGAGCAGAGCAGAAACAGGGGGCCTGAACTGACTCACCTCCTCCGAGAGCAGAGACAAACACTCCACTGAGAAAGACCACACAGACCACCGGAGGCGCCCCCATCACCCAGCTCAGTAAAATCACACTGGATGGTCTTCTGCTGAGAGAAGTCGGTTTTCCTCTCTCTCTCTCTCAGGCGTCAGCCTGGTCCGTTAATTTACGACTACTTACTTTTTCTGTCCGCCCGTATTCGAGAGAACTCACGCCTCCTGCGCAATGATTGGCTTAGAGCCCCTTCACTCTCCAGCGGTTCACCAATCAGACCGAGGGCAGGAAGTCCGTGCCTGAATACGGGTAGGTAAGAGGGAAACAGCGTAAATATATGAGTAAAGTAGTTTAAGGAAGAGTCTGAGCTGAATATCGTGGAGAGCTATCGGGACTATGGCTCTGTTATCAGCTTAGCAGCAGTTTAGTCTCAGTTTAACAGGTTTGGCTAAACCACTAATTTAATGGGATTAACCAGAGCAGGATAACGAGGAGCCTGGCCTCTTCCTATTTCCCCCTTTATATCAAAAACAGGACTGCTGAACAGCAGAGGGCGCCCGCGAGCAAGTCCTGAATGAACGGGAGTGAACCGAGATAAACGGCTAAAAAAATAAAAGGTTAAAATAGTTTCTCATCGCTTACCCAAACTTTCCATTAGTTTTACACAGTGAAGGATGTGTTTCACTCATCACGTCATCACGTCATGTGTTTCACTCTTCACGTCATCAAGAAGGCTCAGCAGCGACTACACTTCCTGAGAGTCCTCAGGAAGCACAACCTGGATTTCAACCTGCTGCTGACCTTCTACCGCTCTTCCATCGAGAGCCTGCTGACGTACTGTATCACAGTGTGGTACGGCAGCTGCACCATGGCAGACAGGGAGAGGCTTCAGAGGGTAGTAAAGACAGCACAGAAGATTATTGGCTGCCCTCTCCCATCCCTGATGGACATCTACACCTCCCGCTGCGTCAGCAGAGCGAAACGCATCACAATGGACAGCTCGCACCCCGGATCTGTACTGTTTGACCTGTTGCCCTCAGGAAGGCGGTACAGATGCATCAGATCAAGGACAAACAGACTTAAGTACAGTTTTTTCCCAAAAGCAATAACACTTCTCAACTCACAGATGCACTGATAGTCTATCCCCAGACTTCCATCACCACCTACATACCAGTCTATTCCCAGACTCCATTACCAGCTACTGTGCAATACTCTGCATACGGAAATGTGCAATCATACTGTACATGTATGTACATTATACAGGAATATGTGCAATACTTAGCAATGTGCAATATTTATTGTACATACAATTCAGCTGTAAATATCTCCATATTTATATCTTGTAAAAAACATAGTTTTTATTTTGTTTCTATATTTATTTCATATACATATATATACAAACGCATAGAACTGTGCACAACCCCTCCCCATTCTATTCCGTGTCATTTGTTTACATTGTGTGTTTGCACTGAGATGGAGTTGCTCTTAATCTCATTGTACTGTGTATAGTGACAATAAAGGCATTCTATCTATCATTCTATTCTACTAAAAAAGCAAAGAAAACTCACCTGCTTATTTCCTTTTTCTACAGCAAACGGGTTTTGGGCGCAGGAGGCGGGCTTTACTGGTCCTGAATGCTGATTGGTTAACCAGCAGCATTGGCTGTTTAAGCTCACAGACGTCATGAATTTCTCAAACGCTCCATATTAACCCCCTCAATTGGACTCATTTGGGAGCTCCATCTCATTTGAGAACCACTGAAAAAATTACAGAGAGGTACTCATCCTCTCTACAGACACACAGACATACACTCTCACATACACACCCCACCTGGGGCAGTTCAGCCTGACTGCATGTCTCTGGACTGGGAGGAAAACCACACAGACACAGGGGCAACATACAGACTCCATGCAGAAAGGACCCTCGTAGCTTGACCAGGGAATCAAACCCAGCTCTCGTATATTCTCATTCAATTCTGAACCGTAGCTCAGCTCATGATGGTGCAACTCTGTGTGCATCAATTTTTAAATATAAAGATCAAAACTGCAACTTCCACAGACAGCAGTGCCGTTTAAAAGCCCAAATGACTTCAGGTTTAACCTCAGATTAAATTCTCAACCACAGCTAAGCTAAAACGTGCAGCTGCACCATCATGTCTGTTGTACAGTAAACATACTACATTTAAAGAAAACACAGACGTACATGAACGCAGAATATAAATGATAATAAAAACAAGAAAAACTTTATTCAACAGCTTTATTGCAATAAAGTAAATTCATTCAAAAATGACAGTATGAGAGACTTTCGTGATCCAGCAGGTCTATTTCAGATCTTAAAATACTGTAGAATAGAACTGAATAAATAGAGTAGAACAGAATATAAGAGAATAAAACAGAACAACACAGAATATAACATAAAACAGTAGAACAGAACAAGACAGAGCAGAATGAAATAGAACATAAAAACATGAAGGCACTTCTAATTGATTTAATACAGTTAATACATATAAGAGTAAATTGTATAAAAGTCCCCAGTAAACTATCAGGTTTCCTTCAGCTATGGAGTTCATACTGAACACAGACTATTTAAGATTCCTGGGCCCTCTACATTCTTAAGTGTGAACACAATATATGATCATGATTAGTTTTACGCTTCAGTGCATTTTTTAAAATAATTATTGACCCATATTAGTCCCATAACAGGGAAATTTAACCCATCCAAGCAGTAAAACACCACATACACACTAGGGGGCAGTGAGCACACTTGCCCAGAGCGGTGGGCTGCCCTATCCGCAGTGCCTGGGGAGCAGCTGGGGGTTCGAAGACACCTCAGTCACGTACTGTCAGCACTGCACATCGAACTGGCGGTTCCCTAACCTCCAGCCCATGACTGCCCCAATGCCTCTTAAAAGAAGCTGTTCTACTTGTGTCTAAGTAACGAGTAGTTTAACACTAAAGCTTTACTCTGACAAAAATCAGTTCATGATTAAAACAGATGCTAAATATAAATCAATTAATGACCATGACTGCTGTTATTTCAGCAGACAGTAATGTATTTCTGAATATACTGTGTCAGATAATGAATGTCCCTTTGCCTCGCGGAAACTGTGCCGGCGGGAGCGGGACAAAACATTTGAGTTGCAGGCTTGAGAGGGACAAATGATTCCGATTTTCTACGGGAGCGATGAGATCTTGCTGGAGCGGGACTGAAAAAGGCAGTCCCGTGCAAACCCATGTTACAAAATTGCACGTTGTGTGCAGTTACACATTTCCACCAGCGAGGTTTCCAAATCCCCAAATCTTACGTAGTGCAGCTTTAACGTAACAGTGATGTATAAGTACTGACTTGATCAATGAATAGAAAAAAGTCTGGTGTATAATCCTGGATGATCTGGAGTTCAGTTCCAGTGTGATTTACTTCCTGGAATTCCTTGTGAAACAGAGATTAAATCATCGTTATGTATTACCACCATTTACTTTAATAAAAACACCCACTTTGTACTCAATGGACACTTTTTTTAAACACTTACTTTGTACTTCCACTAACTGGCCACTTTATTCAAAACCTTACCTGCAGCATTGATTCTGACATGGTAGCATGTGTGGAGCTGGTACGAATAACATCCACCCCAAAAGACAGGAGTGAAAGTCAGAACCACCAGTAAAAAGTAAAAAGAGCTACATTTTGTGATTAGTATGTCTTAAACCCAACAATGTATTTATCATTGCTTTGTGTTTGAGAATCTATT
The DNA here is from genome assembly GCF_015220715.1 of Pygocentrus nattereri. Classification (NCBI taxonomy): domain Eukaryota; kingdom Metazoa; phylum Chordata; class Actinopteri; order Characiformes; family Serrasalmidae; genus Pygocentrus; species Pygocentrus nattereri. The sequence continues at coordinate 5,000,469 of NC_051221.1, forward strand.
TTATGTTTAAATTGATTGGAATTTAGTTCTTTTTTAGTAACTTAGGAATTTAGTAACTTTCAGTGTTGCTGTTCTTTAAATATTACATTAACACTATAGCTGCTGTTGTAGCACCGCTGTACTAGCAGGAGACTTGTAGAGTAGAGTTTCTACATCATGACAAGATAGTAGAACAACAAAATCACAGTAATAAAGACCATTTTGACTGGCTTGCTCATAATGCACCACGGTTTTCCAGCACCTTGAATGACTGGTAAATAAAAAATATCAAGTAGCACCAAAAAGGGGTTTAAAAGTTAGAGTACAGGGCTATGGGTACATCATTTTAGAAGAAAAGTATAAGGATTACTTAACAGCAAAGTGAGAATACTCAGTCTGACTGATTAAAGTATATTATGGTAAATAATTAACCCGACACATTAATGGAGTGAAAATATTGTATGGCTTTACTCTTTTCTCTTTTGAAATTAGACTGAGGTGAATTCCTGTTCCAAAACCACAGCAACAAGACAAGAAGAAACACCCCAAATATCAAATTTAAGCTTTGCACTAAAGACTTATTAGCCCTACTGAGTAGCTCTACTCAAGAAGTGAACAATAAAATCAAACAGCAAAATCTTTGTAGTGTTAAATGCACAAAGCTCAGTGTGGGCTCACTCACTCACACACACACACACCAAAAAACAAACTGTTGCAGGCCTGTGTGATGCTTGATTATGGTGTGGCTAAGCCACTAGCCCCTTCTTTAAGGTGAGAAAGATACTGCTTCCAGTTTAATGGTGGCAGAGGAATGGAGCAGTCAAGAGGCAGTGAGGAAAAAACACCCTCTCTTTTCTGAGCAGCGCAGCGGTGAACTAGAAATTCTTTGTCAGAGGACCCACACAGCTTTCTAGTCACTGTAGGGTCTATCGCACCTTGCTTCTGGGTTCAACAATCAGCTTGTTTTAAGCAGAAACAAGCCAGTCCACAAGCACAAAAACCAGCCTAAAACCTCAAAACAGCTATAACTCATGTGAAGTTGTGTCTTCAGTGAGAATCATATTGCTCACAGATTTGTTCTAAACTTCTAATACAAAAGACAATGTTCTCCTGCCGTCTTCCCTCATTTTTTCCCACGTTCGTTTTTTTTCTCTCCTCCCCCCCTTCTTACTCCCCATTCTAACCAATGAAAACTAGGGAAACCCATGGTTGACATTCTGAATGCTCAGTACCCTAGTCATTCTGAAAGAATAGGTTGTTTCTCATATGTGGTCGTCCAAATCTTTCTACCTCACCGTTCTTTGCCTAAATGAAATTATTTAGACACTGTAGTACTTCGGAATTTGTTTGTGACCCGGGCTACAATTACGCACACGTAAACCAAACATATTAATTTACCGTTTGTTTTTCAGAAATACATTTTTATTACTGCCTATACTTTTCTTTAGTCAAAATTATGGAAAATTAATATTTGATCCTAAGCTATGACAAATTCACAGAAAGAGATAGCTTAGTACATTAAAAAAATAATAAACAATGCCATTTTTTACATGGAGGGGACATTTGGACCATTATCTTATTTCACACTGACTAAGGATGGATGAAGATGCTGAAGTGAAAGTGAAGAGGCAATTTTTTGTATGTTGGGAGTGGAAGTCCATTTTCAATATTTATTTTTTCTACTTTAACCAGAATCTGAACTGATATAGTTTATACTCACCAATTATGCCCTTTTTTATAAGGACAAAGATGATCCCACATAGCAAAGTCAGCAGAATCACCACCACTCCCCCAATTCCTCCTCCAACTAGTCCTGAACTTATACTCCAGCAGTTACGGCACTTTCTGTCTGTAAACAGAACAGTGATGTACATTAATCACATGGTACACAATGGTGTTTGAAAGGTTGTGGCCCCTTTTGAACCTTTAGAATTTTCTATATTTCTGCATAAATTTGACTTACAACTTAATTAGATTTTCTAATAGCAAATAAAGATAATAAAATTAAACAAACAAAACTATTAGACACTGTCATTTATAGTTTGAGGAATATGATCCAGTATTACATATCTGTGGTTGGCATAAGTATGTGAACCTTTGCTTTCAAAATGTGGTGTGACCCCCTTAACTAAACGTTACCGGTTGATTAGTCCTGTCAGCTTGATGAAATTTTAGGCAATTCCTCCATACAAAACAGCATTAGTTCAGTTATGATGGTAGGTTTCCTCGCAGGAACTGCTACTTAAGCTTCGGGTCCTTTTACAACATTTCTATAGGATGAAGGTCAGGACTTCGAATCGGCCATTCCAAAATATTAGCTTTATTCTTCTTTAACCATTCTTACGTTGAAGAGTTGTGTGCTTAGGGTCATTGTCTTGCTGCATGACCCATGGTTTCTTAGGTTTCACTCAAAGAAAGATGTTCTGACACTTTTCTTTCAAATATGCTGGTATAATTCAGAGCCATCCTGGCCCAGATGCAGTAAAATAAACCTGAACCACCACCGTGTTTCACAGATGGGATAAGTTTTTTAACCTGGAATGCAGTCTTTTCCTTTCTCCAAACTAACACTTCTCATTTAAACCAGGAATATCTATTTTGGTCTCATCCATCCACAAAACTTTGTTCCAGTAGCCTTCTGGCTTGTCCGTGTGATCTTTAGCAAATTGCAGATGGGCAGCAATGTTATTTTTGGAGAGCAGTGACTTCTTCTAAGATGCTTGTTCTTCAGGGTCATGGGGGGGTGCTGGAGCCCATCCCAGCTGTCATCAGGCGGAAGGCAGGTTAGGCCCTGGACAGGTTGCCAGTCCATCGCAGGGCAGACAGATAGACATATTCACTCACACCTAGGGGCAATTTACCAATTCCAATTGGCCTGACTGCCTGTCTTTGGACTGTGGGAGGAAACCCACACAGACACCCAGGGCTGGTCACCCAGCCAGGGAATCGAACCCAGGCCCTGTGAGGTGACAGCGCTACTCACCGCACCACCATGCCGCCGAATTTAATACAGAGCAATGTAAAATTAATTAATGAATGAGCAAAGAGATTACTTTTCCCAAGAAGTAATATATAATTTAATCCCATTAAAGTGTAAGAGAAGTAATCAATATCCTGTAATGTATTTTTTATGTAACTCACTAAAACTGGATATATTTATACTAACATTAAAACTGCCATTGTATGCAGTTTGCTGAACCTGTTTAGTATTCTTTTCTTTCGTGGTTTTGTAAATTTAATTTTCTCTCTCAACATCCAGAAAATCACACCAAAAAGTCTTGTTTCCATGATGTATGATCACTTAATTGTCTTGTGTAACTGTGTCAGTTGTGTCATCACTTAGCAGCATGGAATAGTCCACTATAACCATGCAGGTGGGGCTGCACAGAAATTACTGAAAATAATCACTACGATTGCAAAATAGCAGCTATTTTAAAAATGTATATATACATTCAAAGTCTTTAATTAACATCCATTCGTACAGTATATCTAATTTGTATTTTCATGGGTCTCTTGGCTCATGGGGCTCCTAAGAGGGAAATACATTACATTACATGCATATAATTACCCCATTTTGTAATTACTGGCTCGCTGAGGGCTCTGTGAGTCACATAACAGTCATAATCTGCTGTATCGTCCTCCTGGATCTCCACACTCTTTCTCAGCTGGTAGGTTCCATCACCATTGGGTCTGACTCCTGAAGATCTTAGTAGATGTTCAGGCAGTGAATTGTTGGACTTCCTCAGACTCATCACCACGTCTTTGGGGTAGAAGCTCGTGGCCAGGCAGGTCAGGATCAGCTTGCTTGAGTTAGTCGTAGATTTCTTTGCAAATTTATAAACATATGGTTTGACTGAAAAGACAGCAATAAATAAATGATTTTAAGGAAATAAAATGCATAATTAAATGCACATACAAATTGCTTACATTTTTCAAAAACTCCAAAAATGTCCTTAAGTAACCTGTAGCCTGTTACTTTCTGCTGCAGTCAAACAACCTGTAAATGTGAAGAGTGTCACGTGCTTCCTCCATGATACTGTAGCCAGTTATCACTTTCTTTAAAGCTACCTTTAACAAAGGGGTGACCTCAACCCTCGGCATTCATAAAAGGTCACTAGGTAACACCAACACTGGTTAAAATGATCAAGAAAAATATACAAGGACTTGAGGAACTCACAGTGTTTTTTCAGTGACTCTTCTCCGTACTCCAAGAATTTGGTGAGCCAGTCCACACATTCTTTCTCCAGGTAACCCTTGGTGTACTGGTTCAGGATGGGCACATCATCCCATTTCCTTTTGGTTGGCAAAGCTTCTGGAACTGGAGCGATCCACCGCATGTTTACAATATCAAAAGAGAGGAACTCCTCGCCGTCGTAGCTGTACTCACTGATGCCTTTCAGAAATGTTACATCTCCATTTGACTCATCAATCTCACAGCCATGTCTCCACTGAAGAACATGAAGGTCTGGAATTGAATTAATGTAACAAGACAATGAAGATAAAGACATTAGCTGGCACAAATCCAGGGAAATCATACAGTGGATGGAAACTTGTGATATTTAAAAAAAAAAAAAGAGTGATGGATCACTAACTTGTGTGATTGTGTCTCATTCGCTGCATCAGGATTTCCACGTTGACCTTGAACCACTGCTCTTTGCTCCTGCGAGACTGGGTGCCTTTGTCCCAGTAATCTGGCTGCATCTTCTCCTTCAGCCAGTCCTGCTTAGGAACCTTGACCTGTTCCTGACTGTTGTAGTAGTCGATGGCCCGGTCATTGAGCAGACCTAGTGCTGTGAACTCATAGATCCCTGGTAGAGCGACATCTTTGGAGAGCGCGGTGTAGATGTAGTACAGAGAGTGTTTATCTGGAAGAGGTCCCAAGAACAACCCCCATCACAAAATGTTCCACCACAGTTATTCATTTCCACCAGAGAGGTCTCCAAATCTCCAAAACGTACACAGTGCATCTTTTAAGTGACTAGTATGCTTCCTTTCTGAATATGTGAACTGTGTCTGCTTAATATTATACTGTATGATTCTTTTTAGTATGATTTTAAGAGAAGTCTAATCAAAGCAAGCAATCTAGCACAATGTCTAATTGGTTCGATCCACCTACACTTCATTTTAACTGGCACATGCAGTAGCCCTTTGCTTTTTGTCACCTGTAAATAGAAACTATCAAAACAGGCTGTGTCCACTAAAGTGACCCTTATCTCCTCTTTTGTGATCTGTCTTAAGTACCAGCAGAGGACACAGCTGTCACAAAAGGGCATTTCTTACTCTGTAATAACAATCAGCCCAGTATGTGAAGCCCAATGTCATACGACCATCCTGATTTCACTTCTCTTAGCCAGAGTTAGCCAGTTAGCACGTCTTCATGATCATGCAAGCCAGACACAAAAAGTCAGGCATATAGATATCTACTGATGCCTTTTAAGATATTGTATGTTATTCCTCCAATAACATTGCAAATGTAATGACCAGACACCAGGGGAAGTAAGATCAGAACGAGAGTATCTGATTAGACTCACAAACAGTTGTTAATAGTCTTTTCCATTAATGTACAAATCCAATTCCAAAAAAATTTCATAGTATGTAAAATACTGAAAAAAAAACATACACAAAAAGCAATGATGAGTAAATTATGTTTGAGCAGTTTTTGTGAATATATGCTCAATCCGAATATGATGTCTTCCAAAAAAGCTGGGACAGAAGCAGGTTTACCACTGTGTTACATCACCTTTCCTTTTTACCAACAACAAATACTTGTGAGTTGAGGATAGTAACTGATCTGGTTTTGAAAGCAGAATTTTTTGCCATTCTTCTTTTATGCCTATCTTCAGTTTTGCAATCATACAACGCCTTCACGGTCATATTTTGAGGTTAATAAGATGCACATTTTCAGTGGTAAACAGTTCCTCAGGCAGGCCATTTTCTGATCATGCAGAATTACTGTGCTGCTATCATGCACAGAATGTTTCTTGGTGTTATGTTAAAAATAACATCCCTGAAAAAGACGTTGTCTAAAAGGCAGCATATGTTGCTCTAAAATCTGTTCAGTGTTAACGGTGCTTTCAGTGATGAGCAGGTTACCCACTGACCTTTGTGGGGTTTTGGTCTTGCCCTTAACACACAGAGATTCTTCTGGATTTCCTCAGTCTTTTGATGTTATTATACACTGTAGAGGGTGAAACACCTAAAATCCTTGCAATCATTCCTCATTGAGGAATGTTATAATGTTATTTACTAGGCTTTTACTCTACATGCTCTTTCAATATTCAAGCATGATGACTTCACCTGTTTAAGATCTTTTTTCAAAATTTGGCATCATTTCTAATCTTAAGCTGCACTTGTCTCAAATGTTTTAGAATGTGTTCCATTCGTCAATTTCAGGATGTGCATCTGTTTACAAAAATACAATTAAGTTGATATGGAAAAACATTGCATATCTAGTCTTTTGTTTAAATGTAGGTCAAAATAGATTTATAAATTACTGCTTTATGTTTTTATTTGCAGTTTACCTGCTGTCCCACGTTTTTCAAATTGGGTTTGTAGCTAAAGAGTTTAAATAGTTGTTGATTTTACAACCTTGTAAACAACCTTATTGACATACTGTAATTCATGGAAAAAACACTTTTGCATATTTAATTCACAATTACTGAATTGAATGTCCTGGAATGAATAAATAAATAAAACATAAAATGTGCAAATAATGTGCAAAGGTTATGGCATGTTTTATATAGCATGTGTTGCTTATTTTTATTTTTCCAAAAAGTTAAACTCAGCAAATAAACAGAAACTGTTCACTACAATTTGCAGAAAATATCATGATGTGTTAACTTATTTACACAAAAAGCAACATCAAGCATTAATAAGTGCTCTTTACATTTACATTGTTTTATCATTAGAGAGTCTTATAATATTACATGATATTCTATTACTTAAATTGTTTTTCAACAGAAATTGTAATACTTTCTCAAAAAAAGAAAAATATTCGTTCACTTTTGTCACAGAACAGGTCAGTATACAAAGTTTGAACTCCGCTGGAGCAATTTCGCGTTGTTGTTGATTTTTTTATTGTTAGTATATTCACAGATCCTCTACAGAGACACACTTATTTCTGCCATTTTCTGCTAATTTTAGTGCACAGTTTCTACATAACAAATAAAATATGCCTTAACTTTTGCACAGTCCACATTTTAGGTTTAGTTTTTTCTTAGTATGTTAACTTCAGTAAATAAACAGTATTTCTGTATTAAAATAGCAGAAGTTGATTCTAGAGGATGTGTTCACTTATTTACAACTGTAAGGGTTTATAAACAAAGCTCAGAGCCCCTTATAATAATTTAATAATGAGTTATTCTGTTTAGATGAGAGCCAGATGTTTGTATAGTTTAATCAGGATCAGGATCAAGTCACTGAACAGAAAGGTTCTAGTACTGGACAGTATGGCATCTGTACCAGTGTAACATTATAAATATTATCTACTTTTACCTCAGCATAGTCGCTGAGGGAACACAGCCTTGTATCTCCATTTTTTGTCATTTTTAATGTCTCTGATGGAAAAACTCATGGAACCCGTGTTTTGTAATGTGCTTTGGTACAAATCCAGAAAAGGTGTATTTGGTTACTGAGTGGAAGTAAAAGTCTAAAGAATTTTACCTCAGCATTGTCCTAGACCACCATGTAGTTTGTGTGTCACTTCTTTGCTCTGGCTATTTCACAGCCAATCAAAAGAAGAAGGAATGGATTCCACCATAAATGAAAGACCAAGCGTGTTTAATTTCCATGTGAATGAAAAATTAATGTTTTTCAACAATAGAGGTAACTGATAAAAAAATGTATAATGCAGAATGTTATTATCCTTAATATTACATTATTAGACTTATTATCTCCTTACAAACATCCAATCACACCTTCCCAGTTTGTGCAGGAAGGCTAGCATGACTTGCTCCTTTCAATAAGAAACATCAAAAGGTGCTGTTTTGTGGAAGTCACTGCCAGCTCTTTTCCTTCTCCCTTGGACAGGTGTATGCACCCATGATCTGTGAAGGACAGATTGCTACTATTCCCTGTGTAACCCAGATTATCCCTTGGGACTTTCAAGCTGCCTTATTTCGGTTTTAATATTTATTTTCTTTTTTAAGTGATTTAGAGAGAAGTAACCCTTTTTTGAGTCAGCCTCTGCCTCCTGTGGAGTGACTGGACTAAACCTGTTTTTCCCCCCAATCCAGTTTGTATTTTCATCTTGGGTATTGGGTGTGGCTGGTGGTGTAAGGAAATGGTTCTTATGAATGGTTGTAAGAAAACTGGTTGTTCTTTTAAATTGGGGCACTCTTAAAAGCGTTATTACGTTTATTGTGTACACTGAATAATGTCCATTTCCTTCCATCCACCACCTGCTGCCAACATTTTACTTTCGGTTTCATTTAGTGGTGCAGTAAAACAGTCCATCCGAGCTGAACTGACTCACCTCCGAGAGCCGGGATGAGCACTCCACACAGAAAGACCACACAGACCACCGGAGCCGCCCCCATCACCACGTTTTATCACCCAGATCAGTACAAACACACACACTGGGTGACCTTCAGGGCAGAAAAGCCAGATTTCCACTCGACTCCATCCAGCACAGTGCGTCTGACAGCAGTGACGACACTCTCAGGCTGAGGCCCCGAGTACATGTACCTGCAGCTCGGAGAACCAGCGTGGGTAGTGAATAGGTGGAGACACTGTCAGTCATTACTTGCATCGGCCAATCATATAACAGTGCGTGTGTAATTCGTTACTGTACTTAAGTAGTTTTTCATGTGCAGTACTGCAAAAGTTTTAGGCATGTAAACAGATTTTTAAACAATGGACCTCAGCAGTGAGTTCATCACAATATACATTAGAATAAAGTCGTATTCATAATTCAGATAAACAGAAAAACAATAAAAAGTAACAAGAATTTCTTGGGTCCATATTTTTCCTTGACACCTTCACAGCCGCCACAGAGACTCGTTAATATCATCAATGACATCATGAGCTCAATAGAGTGCTTGAAAAAGCATTCTTTTGTTATCTCTCATACTTCTTATTCTTCTTCCACACTTTTCTGCGATTAATACAGCCCGAACCGCATAACGTACAGACTCTGTTCAAATTGCGTTTCAGATTGTCAGTTTTATTCTTGCTTTGATATTTAATGTAGCTCTACATGTATGTACCTGTGTGTGTTATTGATGTTGATTTAAATGATCACCCAGAATTCATTCCAGAATCCAGCATTGGTACCAGCAGTAGTTGGTCTGCTGGGCTGAAATAACTCATGCTGGTCTTTTCCGTTGTGGACCCAGCTCTGGGTTGCCAAATAGCCATTATTTCAGTGTGTAGAATTTGCACTAATTCAATTAACATGAAGAATCATAGTCCTGTCAATCACAGCAGAGTACCAGGATGTTAGTTTCTAATGCGAGGTCCAGCAGCAGACTGGCCTAAAGGATAGACGCCCTTGAATAAAAAGGCCTGATTTTGCTGTGTGCCTGCAGTAATCCACTGACCACCAACGCTCACCACAGTATGAAAAAACTAGACGTTAATCTGAATGTGTTTGAAATGGTCTACAAAATGTGCCTTGTGTGTTTATTGACTCTCAGATGTTTGATTTTTAGTGTCTGCTGTTGCTGAAAGTCTCTCATTACTAAAAGCTTCCCTTTTCTTTGGAACAGTCTGCCAATCGTTGCGGGAACAATGAAGGATCTTGGTTGATGGTGCATCCTCTGGATGACAGCTCACTGCCATGTCTCTCCTGCATTCTGACCCTCTCTTCAGGCTGCAGATCAGGTAAGTGTCTTTTCTGATTCTCATTAAGATCCTTTGTTTCTTTTCTTATTCTTTTGACTATGGGAGCCGCTGCCTCAGAAGTAAGTCATTTTCCCCCAATGTTTTGAACTGAGTGCTACAGTACATTGTTGGATACCACAAGGTCTGTAATATCATGTCTTGCAATTATGTATTTCATTGTATTGATGATTCTTTAACTTGTGGCATCACTCAGCTTGCTGATTTCTGGATAGTCGACCCCACTATACTAAGAAATTCAGTACCTATCTTCTCATACGGTCGTCCAGTCAGACTTGTGCCAGCATTTCTCCAGGTGCTGTTCTTAGTGTCTGTTCATTCAGCACATCAGGATACAGCTTCTTCTGTTTCAGTGGACATTGTTGGCTGGTAAAGCACGTCTCCTGTTCTTGCTTCTCCCTTGACTTTATGGATGCTGGTGAGAATTTCGTATCATAGCTGCTGTTCAGCATGAGCTTTTCAGCATTTCATGATCGTCAGCTTTTGCTCTCTTGAACACTTTTCATTCCTCCTCTGACATGAGATACAACTTTCATCTTTCCCCAGCAGGATCTTTCTTCTGTTATTCCAGGTAAGCTCACCTTCGTGCATCAGCTTTATTCCACACCTGCATGTATGAGACTTGAATTTAACACTTCACTCATCTGTGAAGCATCCTTAGAGCTCAGTGTAGTCGTTTTTAAAGATGTCTTCCAGTGGTTTGTAATCACTTTAAATGTCTCTGTTGTAAACATAATGGTGGAATTCCTTCTGGGAATGCCTCTAACGATGAAACTCATAGATCCCTGGTAGAGCGACGTCTTTGCTGAGGGCGGTGTAGATGTAGTACAGAGAGTGTTTATCTGGAGGGGACATGAAAAAACGGTGCAAGAAAACTGATAAATTTTACTCTAAAACATAAATCTCCCACCCTTTTATTTTGCAGTATCAATGTAGTGCAGACAGTGTTCCTCAAAGGGAAATGGGAAAGAAGGTGTGAGGTCTGAGTAAAATGATGATATAATGATATACAATTAATGGGCTGGCGTAAACAGCATTTTACTGGCTTTTGACTTTCTTGGTATTTGTGAATGAGTACCTGACCACTTATCTTCAAAACTACCCTAAAAGCAATAGTTATGTTTCATAACTGAGAGTTTGAGCACAGTTCCTTGCTCTTTATTTATATGATGCTGATGTGTGTCACATCTCTGCCTACTTATATCAGATGATTCATGCAAGCTACCATTTATCACAAGTTTTGCACTGAGCATTTTTGTTATTGCCCAATAATTTGAACTATGATTTATGAGATATCTCTGCTCTCTTAGCTTCAGTGGCCTTAGAGGCAAGGTGACGTGGTTGCCTGGTTTGCTGATGAAATTTATTGTAATATAGGCTGCAGTTTTTGTGAATTAAGAAATGATGAAACCTCTAAATTCTAAATACAGAACTGAATACCAACATAATGAATGAATTCTTGAGTTTTTCAGGCATAAAATTTTAATAAAAAGACTTTAATGAAATGGATGTTTTTATGAGAGTCTCATTTCTACTAGCACTAACAGCACACTTCATAAATAAGAGTAAAGATTTTAATAATGGATTAAATCAATATAGATAAAGCATGCATACATACTGTAAATAGAGTACATAAATATATATGACTACAAAATTATAAGACGATAAGCACATAAATAGATATTGAACCCTATTGACCTTCACAGACGTCACATGGATTTCACTTTTAAATCATATGGTGATTAAAAATGTTCACAAGCAGACATGTGGCATAATGTGAATATTATCTCACAACATAATGTGAATGTGGTCATTTGACATAATGTGAATATTATCACGACATAATGTGAATGTGATCTCGTAACAGGAAGTGAATGTGGTCATTTGACAAAATGTGAATGTGTGATATAATGTGAATGTAACCACATGTGGTTATATGTGAAATATAATTTTCATTTCAGGATTTCATAACGTAAAGTTAACGTAATTGTGGCCTAATGCACTTGTAATCTTGTGACGATGTGAATATGATCACATGTAAACTAGTGTGAACAGAATCACGTGGCACTGTGAATGTTATTACATGGTGTGAATACGATCACGTGACATTTTTAATATGTAATCACACGTAATGTTTTACCCTGAAATTACAAGTTATCATGTTTTACCACGTGATTTGTGCTCCTGTGGTATTGTTTTTATGTGTTGTGTGATTACAAGGGATGCATAGAAACAGAGTCATCCAAGATCGAAATAAGATTTTTGTTCTAAACACAAACGGCAAATTTGATTTTAATTCTGGCTGATCTGTCTTGAAGTTTTGTAATGTAAATAACTTATGTAGTTATAGTAACTTAAACACAGATACAAGCTGTATTTGAATGCTGCAGCTGCACTGATGCTGAAATGTCATAGCACATTTAAACACGACTCATTGTGGTAAACAGCCAGTTGCCTCTTACTTTTATTGGAGCCCTTTATTGGATTCCCCCATCATCACACTTCATCACCTGGCTCAGAAGAAAAATCCGCTCTGCATGGTTCTCTGCTGAGAGAAGTCGGTCTTCCTGAACGTCCTCTCGCTCCGGCGTCAGCCTGGTCTGATAGGAAAACAAAACTTCCAGCTCGAGATAGCGGCTCACTGCTGTGGCTCAGCCAATAGAAAAACACGCTTACACTTACGTCATTCGTTGCTGGGTGGATTACTTTGTTTTTTCCGTCTGTATTCAGGAGAAGTCCCGCCTCCTGCGCCTTGATTGGCTAAGCGGTCCTCCACTCTCTAGCGGCCCGCCAATCAAATCGAGCGTAGGGAGGCCGTGCCTGAATACGTGTAGGTAAGAGGAAAGCTAGCAGGTTAATGCTTAAAACCATCGAGGCTATGGCTCTGTCAAATATGAATATATACATATACACACACATGCCAAATATATATATATATATATATATATATATAGAGAGAGAGAGAGAGAGGTGGACGAAGTACACAAATCATGTACTTGAGTTAAAGTAGAGATACCCAAGGTAAAATATTCCTCCAGTAAAAGTAGAAGTTCCTCCCTTGAGTAAAAGTACTAAAATATTTACCTTCAAATGTACTTAAGTATAAAGTAACAGTACTAAAAGAGTAATTCTGGCTCTGATGTCCTGTTATCATTTTTATAACCAGACTGGCTTCATGAACTCATTTCAGGTGAAAGTCCTCCAGCGTCTCTCTTGGTAAACCAGTCTTTTAATAGAACGTCATTAATTAGTGACGCTGACGTCTATTAAAATGATCAGAAGCACAAAACACTGAAGGTAAACAGTTTCCATCAGGGAGAACCGAGTGGCTCTGAAATCACTTTTTACACACAAGCAAAGTTTCAGTTTCAGATTTATTTACAACTTAGTTCCAAGTTTAAGTTGAATAAAAACTGGCTTTAAACTCAGGATCACAGATGAGCTCCTTTACTATGTTGATCTGTAGGCGTCTGTTCATAAACATAAACCAGCCCAAACTCATTTACTATAAAATGAAATGGTGTTTGTAGAAATTCAGAAAAAAGCCGCGTCAGTCTCGACTGCATATGTGGACATATTTCTATATTGAGCTCTATTTACACAAAGTTAGGTTAGTTCATCATTTAGGTAGATGTATGTGCTCCAAAATTTTTACACTGCTGCACTGATGTTGAACCGTGTGCTGCACTGGGTCGGTATGATGCTTTGCGCTTCTTTTGTTTTGACATGTTACATTTTTATACACACAAAAAACAAAAGGAATGACAGATTTCTGAAAATGTAGTGGATTAAAAAGTAAGATATTTGACTTTGAAATGTAGTGGAGTAAAAGTAAATAGTCACCCAAAATGGAAATACTTAAGTAGTTTTTTTTCTGTATCTGTACTTTACTTAAGTACAGTAACTAATTACATTTACTTAGTTACTGTCCACCACTGATATATACACACACACACGCATACTAAATATAAATATATTCACAAACACCAACTATAAATACACACACACATACCAAATATAAACATATATACACACACACACACCAAAAATAAATATATACATACACACATACCAAATATAAATATGTACATATACACACACACACACACACATACCAAATATAAATATATACATGTGCAAATGCATAAAATTACAGGATACATGAAGAAATTCCCTGGTAAAATAACTATAGATTTCCATCAATGTACAAATGATGTAAGAATTTGGACACTGCAAAGAGTTATTTATATATTCTCAGACACTTCCATCATATGGACTAAATCTGTCCTCTTAGAAAACATTTAAAAATGTTATCCCAAATACTGAAAAAGAGTGATTACCCCTGATAGATCTGGTCATTTTTCCTAAGGCAGAATCATAGATAATTTATAAATCCATTTACCCATACTCAGCCTGCCAGTGCTTTTCCATGACAGAGCAATAACTCTTATAGCAAATAATGCATTTATTTCTAAAAATCTGTTGTTATTGTTATGACTAGCTGTGCATAAAGCTTTGGGTCTAGAGAAATTTGTATGGATAATATGTTCCGGATACCTTTTGTTTGAGCACACAGCCAAAGAAGTGACTCTTTTGCTTTTTACACTTGATATATATGTCAGTTATAGTACTATTGTATTTATTATGCTTTTCTGGGGTTATATATGTTCACATCAGCCAATTATTACTGCAGTAATTTTAGAGGTGTGTTAATAGTTTGTGACTATGCTTTAGAACGGGCACTTTCCCAGTCTTTAATGGTGATGTCTTCATGCAGGTCCTCTCTCCATGCCTCTAGCCTCTTTATGGACAATTCTGAGGATTTACCTATGAGGAGATCAAATATCCTTAAAATTATTGCCTTCCACAAACAGCCAATTTTTCTGTAATAGACAAGAGGATATAGAAAGTGACTGATTTGCTGTGTTCCAATAAAGTTTCTCAACTGAAAGTATCCCCTATCAGATCTTCCTCAGGGGGGATGGGGCTAAATAATGAGAGAGATGATTTTTAGCTTTGTGTCACAGCCCAATCATGTTTCTAGCCATGGATTTTTTGTGTTACTTTATTTATGTGCTTTGTAACATTAGCTGCATACAGGTAAACAGAAAGAGGTACACTCAGTATGTGGCCGTCCATCTCACTCCATAAGGGGGCATCTTCCTCTGTACAATAGAGCATCAGCAATCTCATCTAATAATACCAGAGCATATTGGGGCACCTAAGCCCCCCTCTGTCATAGGGTGACTACAACAGTGACAATTGCAAACAGAGGCATCTGTTGTTCCATAAAAACTGATGATTGGTGGCAGCAATGGTAGTGATCCTGCTGCCCTGTGGTTATTTCTGAAATGTGATTATGAGCTCTTACTACTCAATTGCTAGCGGTTCAGTTGCCATAATAAATAACAGTAGGCACTGAGAATCTTCTTGTTTACATCCTTGTTTTTTTCCTTGATGTTTTTTAAGATGCTACCATTCATTAGTATTTCTCCATATACGTCTGTATAGAGCAGTCTTATCCACCTGCAAACATTTCCCTCTAAACTAAAGCAATATCTGGGCCTCCCTTTTGGTTATGAAGTATATTCAAAAGCCATCTGATATTGTCTGTCTCGAGGCCATTCTGATATGTTCCAGTTATCTTTAGGATTATTCCTTCAACCATTCTACCTAAAATGTTACACAGCACTTTTACATCTGCATTTAGAAGACTAACCGGCCTCAGATTCTCACATCTGTTATTTGGTTTATCAAAGTAATTAAAGGCTCCTCTTACTGAGAGTGTCAGGATTCCATTATTGAAGGCTTCTTTAAACATTTCTAAAAATAGTGGATATTTTTTCAAAGTTATTTCAACAAATGAACAAATGAATTCAACAATACAAATTTCTTCTAAGAAATCACTTACTTCTAATTTGTCACGAGTTACCTCTGGGCTGTAAAGCTCTTCATAACATTTCCTTGGTTATTCTGTGACAAAGTGAGGCCTTTCAATCTGTAACTGCTTGATGCACCATGCAAGCACCTTCCATTTCCCCCAACCATAAAATGCTTATTTGAGTTGCAGTATGTTTGTCATTGCTTTTGATGGCGATAGCTCATTGTGATGTGCTTCTAGCAAGAGTAATCTTTGCTGAGCTTCAGGAGACCTGATTATTAGTATTGTCTTTGTAATACCTATTCAAGCTTTCAGTTTTATTTGCTCATTCTGGGAGGTGACAAATCCACATGACCTACATCCATTACATGCACACAAAAAACATAACCCATTCATCTTATGTAGCCTGAATTTCCTGTCTCTTTAGCTCTTAAGGCTTCCAGATAGCTAACGACTGCTCCATACAAAAGTGAGGATCAACATAGCTGTGCTATTCAAATAAATATAAAACTTTGACTTAACCTCCCTGATACCAGAAATCTTGGAAGGGGGCTGTATGTCTGAGCATGTCCAGTTTTTGTGTCAAGTTTGATACGTCCTTAATAGTCATTGAATTCGGTCCAGAGTATGCATACAAGTTAAGTGAAATATACTAACAAACACTAAATATAGGCACATTTAGAACTTGCGAGAACTTCTGAGTGTGATCACTTCAAAAAGAAGGCAATAATGTAATTCACTGTTTATTTTACAAAAATAATCAATACCATCAAATTATGTTACAAGCAGCATTGGTGTCCGTGTAATATCTCAACCCAGTCTGTTCTCTAGTTTAATCTGCCTGATTAAGTCTTCAGCCTCACTAGACTTTTTAAAGATGTGGGGCCCTCCTTACTATATCCCCAGAAATCATGCTGTGTCAGAGTCCTAATAATTGGAGCTGTTCCTCGCCCCTAACTTTTTTCGCTTCTTATGTACGCTTGCTGTCTTGTAAAGGACCTCTGGTTTCCAACCTCCAGGCTCAGTCATTTTTTCTCTATGTCTTTATATTTTCCTTCGAGCAATTGTATTTTGGCTTGGAGCAAAGTGTCTTCAGTTGTTGAGATCCTTGTCTTTGCCTGTTTGACTCGCACTGCATAGTCAGTAATGACCTTCCACACATTCTCAATAGCTGCCAAAATACTGTTGAATCTGATGGAAAACTCAGATTTTGTAGGGATGACTCTCTCGAACATTGTATCCTCAGATGCCATGCTGGCATTAGCTGTTCTTCAATCTGTCAATTGCCTTGGGCGCTAGCAGCAGATTTGGAATTGGTGCTTAGCAATGCAAAGTTCAGTAGTTAAGACTAAAGTGTTTAATTATGGACTAGGCTTGCTCATAGGCAATAAACTGTGGTGTCCTTGAGTAAGACGCCTAACCCTCAACTGCTCCGTGGGTGCTGTGGATTGGACTGCCCACTGCTCCGGGCAAGTGTGCTCACTGCCCCCTAGAGTGTGTGTGCTCACTAGAGTGTATGTGGTGTTTCACTTCACAGATGGGTTAAATGCAGAGGTGAAATTTCCCTGTTGTAGGACTAATAAGGGTCTCTGAATCTTAATACTCTTTGTTCTTCTAATGAAAATGGATGTACAGCAGTCACCAAAATGGTTATTGTAGCAGAGCTTAGCAAGCCACCATAATCAGAAACCATTTAGTCTCAGTGTAACACAGGTTTGGCTAAACCAGTAACTCTGGGGTTTCACTCACAGCTGCAGCATTAGCACGTAAGGGTTTGGCTCCCCATAGTAAGCAGACTTCTCATGGGGGCATGGCTGCAGTGTATGGCACCTTGTTTGGTCTGTTGAGCGTTTAAAACTAGAGACCTGAAAACTGCTGAAATGTGACTGAGGCTTCTGGGACACTGAAGGAGAATGCACGAGGGGTTGGGAGATTTAGAGCATTAACTCCAGATAAGAAAACAGTGTCACACAAACATTCTAACTAGACTAAGCCTCCTAAACCCTGTCCTAACTTTAGAATGAACCCCAACAGGGTCCTAACTTCTGTTTAAGGCCCGTTTCTCTGTTTTTTAGGTGGCTGAGTCAGGCAGCGTAGTTCACTACCAGCATAATGAGCTCCATTTATTTCTACTGGAAAACACGGCTTTCACTGGGAGATGCTTTTCTTTTCTAACTCTGCGTTTTAAAAATCTCAGACGCAGCCGACTTGAACTCCAACGCCCCTCTGATTACCTTCCTGTGTAAATGTTGATGATGAAATATTACAGTGATGTTGGTGAATAATGAGGAGACGGACCTGATCAAATTTTATTAGGAGGAATAACGTTAGTGCGTTAAACGTAAAGCGTTTGGGAAATGGAGATTGAAACTGCGGAGTGGCGGCACTCTGATAAACAGTTGATTGTCGACTTTGATAGAGTAAATTAGGATTTCCTAACTGGAGATAAGATGCTGTAAAATAAGACTCCTAAATTAAGATCAGATTTGCTTCTTTAACACAAACTTGTAAAAAAAAAATCTTCTTCTGACCTATCAGATCTATAAAATCAAAATTTTAACACAAAGCTTATGACATGTAAATTCATACTCTTGATAAATTCTGAACAATAGCTAAGCGAATGACAGTGTAATTCTGTGTCATTTTTTTTATACAAAGATCAAAATTGTCTTTTAAAAACAGTTCATTTACACTCACAGCACACAATAACAGCCTTTTTATTTCAGGCCTAACCTAACAACCTAATAACACTTCCTTTACTGTGTTTTGCCTGTCAAAGTGTAAAATTGAAACATCTGAGCTGAAAATGCCTTAAACAGTACCAAAAGAACACATGTATATGTATATGAACAAAGTATATAAAAGATCATTAAAAAAATAAAATCATAAATTTAGTTTACAACAATGGTTTTAACAGCTTTATTGCCATAAAGTTAGATAAAGTCTGATAATTACAGTTGTGTATAGAGATCATAGATGAGATACAAGCTGGCATATGATAAACATATAAACACAGAGTAAACTGTAATAAACCTCTAATGCACCCATCTAGTTTTATTCAGTTAGTTCAGTTTGGATCTTTTACAGAGATTATTGAATAAAAGGTCATCTATATAAGTGAACGACAGGCATCACTCAATATAGAGACAGTCTTCCTGTGCAGAATGTTTTCGCTGTTTATCATATTTTTCTGCTGATATAACAATTTTAGCTGACAGTTTCCCGCGCCATACAGTGATGTTAAACACAAGACTGTTACCATACAGACATAGTCTCTCTGTAAAGAGTTCATACTGAACACAGACCATTTAATGTTTCTGAGTACAGTTACATGCATAAGCCCTTTACACTCTTAAGTTTAAACATAATATATGATCATTTGTTTTACACTTAAATGCAGTATTTTTTAATAAGGCTGGTGCACTTGTGACTTTACATAACAAGTAGTTTAACCGTTCATGTTTAAAACAGATGCTAAATATAAATCAATTAAAAGCATATGTATAACAGAAAGGAAGTCTGCATAACCTCCTATAAAACACAAGCTTATCAGCTTAAGAAAAATGACATGTCAAACTGAATAAATCTTTGGTGAACCTTTGTTAAGTAAAAACATAAAGAAAGCACACATAACCATCTGCCTTAAACATGCATTCTTATAAACTTACTGAATTGATATACTTTACCCAGATATTGCTAAAAAGATTTCTTAAAAAAGCTTGATAGGAAGGATGATCATTTTCCATTTAGAAATCAAAACTCAAAATTTTGAGCTTTAGCTTAAACTAAGATCCACTCTACTACACTGGAATAAATATAATATATATTATAAATGTATTTTTTTTTGTTAAAACTGAAAGCAGTATCATTACTGACTGAGGAGAATAAAATTATGCTAAAATACGGTGAGTGTGCACTGTTGTGAGTTGCTCTGTAAAGCCTGAAATAATCATATAAAAGTCAGAGGTGTGAGGTCAGGAGTTTTTCACACCACATCTTACATCTTTACATATTAACATCACATGCACAGGGTCAAAAAGAAGATCCGGCTTGATGTTTAGGCCTCAAATGACCTTAAAACCAACGTTAAACTGATGATCAAATGATCACAATAGTGGATAATTCTCTCACATCCTCACAAGATGTTACCTTCAACAAATTTTGACTGAGTTCTCTTTAAACTCTCCTCTCAGTCATCAGATTAATCCAGCTGGGGAAGGGGTCCAAAGCCAATCCACATTACAAGCTGCGTGCAATTACACATTTCCACCAGAGAGGTCTCCACATCCCCAAATCTTACATAGTCAAGCTTTAACATAACAATGATGTAAAAGCACAGACTTAACAAATGTAAGATAAAGAGTCTGTGCTGTGAGAAAGTCAGGTGCACAATCCTGGAGTTCAGTTACAGTGGAATTCAATTCCTAGAGTTCCCTGTGAAACAGAGATTAAATCATCGTTATGTACTATCATTCACTTTATTAGAAACACCTACTTTGTGCTTTGACTCACTGGCCACTTTATTAGAAACATTTACAATGTACTTCCACTAACTGGCCACTTTATTAGAAACTCCTACAATGTACTTCCACAAACTGGCCACTTTATTAGAAACACCTACCTTGTGCTTCCACTCACTGGGCATTTTATTAGAAACAGTATGTTGTCTGTCCTCAAATACATTCTACAGTAGTGAAAAACAGCAGTTCTTTGTTATTTTTGTTGGGCTGGCTAAAGAAACAGTTGTTTTGTAGCCTTCCACACATAAACGGGAACTGTAAGAACTGTAAAAACAGCGCAATGTGAAGTACCGCTCTTATGAAACACTAAGAGCTCTTAATCTTCAATCTGCTAAAGGTGCGAGTCCAAGCCAGGTGTATGATGCTTCACATCAATAAATGACAATTTAATATAACCCAGACTGACAGCCTATTATCAAGAGGCTCTAGTAACTGTAGCCTGCAGTCTTAATACAGTACATTTCAGCCATTTCATCTTTTAGCCCACAAAACATCGCTATTTCTAACTCTGAATGGGAAAAAAACCTATACAATTATTATATTTCCAACAATCACCAAAGCCTTATTCATATTTTATACAGTTATTCAAAACACTGGAACACTGACAGTTCAGATGCTGCTTCATTTCTCTCTAGCCAGTGTGAACATTCATGCAGTCTAACTCCTCTGGTGGCAGATTGAAATGAGATTATGGGGTCGTTGCCAAATTCCCAGAATTCCCTGCTGTCGAGACGCTCGGCTCCACAGAAGAAGCAAGACAAGAAGCAACTGCTGAATTTCTGATGAGAAGCATTAGCGTGTTTATTTTCTCCGTTTTAAGCAGGCCTCTGAGCTGTTACTGCATCGTTTCCTATACTAAAACTGGTTACTGGAGAAAAGGGCCACGGAAACCGAAGTAGCTTTCATGATAAATGTGCCATCAACTGCTCAGTCTGTGGAGCTGAGTGGTCTCTCTTTAAGTCAGTATTCACAGAAATTTCCCTATACACTAAAAACCTGAAAATGAAACCTGAAATTAGACTAGATTTCCTCGTGACTGACCAACATGGGAAATCATCTCAGGTTTTTAGATGTTTATCCAGGACAGATATTACCAGGGTCAGATGAACCATCAAAAAAAAACATCATTTTCCCCAATTGCTCCCTGGGCGCCATGGATAGGGCTGCCCACCGCTCCGGGCAAGTGTGCTCACTGCCCCCTAGTGTGTGTGTATTCACTAGTGTGTATGTGCTGTTTCACTTCACGGATGGATTAAATGTGGAGGTGGAATTTCCCCGTTTGTGGGACTAATAAAGTATCACTTAACTTAAAGTTTGGTTTAATGTTGACATAGCTCCTAAAGTTTGAGCAACAATAAGGGCACATCACAGCAGAGTTACAGTGGATGTCATTAATTCCAACGATTATTTAAATGATTTTAATGTGGAATATTATTACCTGACTCAAAACTGAAGTCAGAACCACCAGTAAAAAGTAAAAAGAGCTTTATGATTAGTATGTCGTAAACCCAGCAGTGTATCTATCAGTGCTTTGTGTTTGAGAAACTATTTTGTTTCATCGGATTGAAATTTAGTTCAATAAAGAAAATATATAAAAAAATATTCAAAAAGAGCTTTAAAACAGACACTGTCGCTGTCCTTTAAACGCAGTCTCATATTACAGTAAACTGTCTGCTGTTGCAGCGCTGCTGTACTAGGATAGGGTACTTCTACAGTAGAGTTTCTACATTATGTATCATGACAAGATAGTACAGAACAACAAAATCACAATGGCACTCACCTTTTTGACCGGCTTGCTCATAATACACCACAGTTTCAACATTTTCAGCACCTGGAATGATAAATAAATAAAATATTAAATGCTGTTTTGTTTTCAGATTTACATTTTCATTTTTGCTTTTGTTTTTATTTAGACAAAGGAATGGAAAAAGAATATTTCTGTTATATTTTAAGCTATGATAAACTGGCAAGTACACAATTCCATTTTAGACCTTAAAATGTCATACTATCTTCAGCCAACATGGAGGGGGGCTTATTTCACTCGAGCAAGTAGAAATTCACAATCATATTCTACTTTTTGATGACAAGATCTTTTTTTGTGATCAGTTTGTTTCCAATATAGGTTTATATTAAACTGATACATCAAGATTTTCTTTTATGCTGACAGAAATCTAACCACACATCTCCTGTAAGCTGCTTTTTGTCATTTTGCATCACATTTTATGGATGAAGATGCTGAGGTGGAAGCCTGAGGAAGTATGTTTTTCTTTTGGGTGTATTATGTGATATTTTCAATTTTTATTCTTTCTTCTTTGAACATAACCTGTACTGATATAATCCTTACTCACCAGTAATCCACATGTTGATAAGGACAAAGATGATCCCACCCAGAATCACCACCACTCCACTAATTGCTCCTCCAACTAGTCCTGAACTTGAGCTCCAGCATTCACTGCACTTTATGTCTTAAAACATAACAGTGATGAACAATAATTACAGAGCTGTATATTTTTGTTGGACATTTAAAACTGTGGTCTGTATTTTTCCAGTAAAACCAGTTTGGAATTTTCAATGAGAATTCCTCAGATATTTCTAGAGAAACTTGCTGAGTCAGAACTGTTCACAGTAGTGGGGATAGGAACCAGACGTCCGCCTCTAAAAGCTCCCTCAAAGAAAGTTATTACATTAAATGGTTATGAATTCACTGCCTGATGACTGATTTTCCACTATTTTCCCATCATCAACATTCAAGACCTTTTCTTTTTTAAATAATTTTTCTCTTGCCAGGCAAGTTACTGCATTTTTTATTTCAACTAATATATATCATTATAAAACAAAACTTCCCATAGCTACAGAAAATCTTCTCTGTAAAAGGATCTGTATCACTCATTAGTCGCCACACTTTACTCAGTATTTCTTGAAAAGAGTTACAGCCATGGATATTCAGTTTACAGACCTGAGTCAGATTTTCTCTTAGTGCTCACAGTTTTACGTACCAGTACAGATTCTCTGTGTTTTACCTGTGTTGTGGTGTATTATACCCTTATTTAGAACTGTACTAGGTAGGGTACACATGGACTATGATATTTATACCAATACTTATAAATACTGTGGTTAATTTTATTTTCTTCCTATAGTTTAGCTAAGTTGTTTACTTTCTATTTTCAGTTGCTTCCTCCTTATTTTGAACTGCAGAGCACACCAATGACTGATTATATGGCTAACAGGTGTCTGCTTCAACTACTGATTGTAGTTGTTTTTAGTAATTTAGTAACTGCACAAAAAGCTGCCTGCAGGTGTTTCCAACATAGCGTGCGTTGTACTGAGCAGGGGTCAAGTTCTGGAGCCCTGGGCAAAAAACAGGAATGAATACACATACACTACGAAAACTGAGATCTTGGCAAGTGGAATGATCTTAAATGTAGTGGATATGTCGAATATTTCTCAATTGCTGTAAGAATATTCAAATATTATTAATTTTATTTCTGGTATTTTCAACTTGTTTCAAGTATTTTGCTACATGAAATTCTGTGCTTTATTATGTGAAATTCTGGAAGATAAGTTCATGTGTTTTAAGAAATAATGCTTATCTGCCAACATAGTGAGATAATGTGATACAGATCTGCATAGAATTAAACTACTGAGAATGAGATTACTTTTCCCCAGAAGTAATAATGAACAGAATCCCTACAGTTTGAGAGAAGTAATTAGTATCCTGTAATGGGTTTTTTGTGTAAGTCCCCAACACTGGAGCTATCTACACTAATATTAACATAAGCATTATGTACAGTCCGCTGAGCCTGTGCAGCGCTCTGTTCTCTCTGTTTTTACATTTCTCAACTGTATTTGGATAACTTTAATTTTCCCTCTCAGCCTCCCTCCTCTGTATGATATAGATTAACGCTTAATTGCCTTGTTCATACTAGACTGTGTTTACACAGCTGTGTCATCAATCATGTAGCATGACCGGGGGATGGGGCTGCAATCAAATAACTGCAAATAATCACTATGTTTATATATTCTATATAGTTCAAGAATGGTTATTTTAAGATGTAAGACGTATTTGTACAATACATCTTATTTGCATTTTCATGGGGCCTTTGGCTCATGGGGGTTTCCTTAGTGGAAAGACCACCCCTATTCCTGACGTAATCCATAACAATTTACCAATAGCTGTGGGAGAAATAAACTGTATGCTAGAACTGCTATCAGACTGGGCTACAGCAGATTAGAGAGCTCTCCTCCAATAAAGACCCTGCTCTCCCGGCTCTGTATTTGGCATAGAAGAAGATTTACAACAATATTAGTTTTGATTAAAGTGGGGAAATACTTTAAAGCTGTCCTCTCATCATGTAGTTTTGGTCTAGGCCCTGCACATCTGCTATTCTGTTAAACACGGTTTAGATTTACATTGAGAAACTAATTCTAAACTTCAGTACACCAGAAATACATGAGGTTACACAGATATAATTACCCCATGTTGTAATTATTGGTTCTTCAAAGGTGCTGTGGGTCACATAACAGTCATAATCTGCTGTGTTGTCCTCCTGGATCTCCACACTCTTTCTCAGCTGGTAGGTTCCATCACCATTGGGTCTGACTCCTGAAGATCTTAGTAGATGTTCAGGCAGTGAAGTCTGGAACTTCCTCACATTCAGCTTCACGTCTTTGGGGTACAAGCCTGTGGCCAGGCAGGTCAGGATCAGTCTGCCTGAGTTAGTTGTAGATTTCTTTGCAAGTGCATGAACATCTGGTTTGGCTGGAATTACAGCAAATTCTTTCATTTATTGAAAAATAAAATAAAATGCACACTATTTTTTTCCTTCAGTAGCCTGTTATCATCTGCTACAGAGTTAACCAGCATGCAGTAGCAAACAACCTCTAGATGTGAGAAGTGTCACGTGCTTCCTCTGTGGCTCTGTGGCCAAACGTTATTTTATTTAAAGCTACCTGTCACAAGACGACTGGCCCTCAGCATGCTCTCAGGAAATAAGATACAAGTTCATGCCAACAAAGAAGTTCACATTCTCAAGAAAAGTACAAGGACTTTGGGAACTCACAGTGATTTCTCAGTGATTCTTTTCCGTACTGCATGAATTTGGTGAGCCAGTCCACACATTCTCTCTCCAGGTAACCCTTGATGTACTGGTTCAGGATGGGAACATCATCCCATTTCCTTTTGGTTGGCAAAGCTTGTGCAACTGGAGCGATCCACCGCATGTTATCATCATCAAAAGAGAGGAACTCATCGCCATCATAGCTGTACTCAACAATGCCTCTCAGAAATGTGGGTTTTCCATCTGCTTCATCGATCTCACAGCCATGTCTCCACTGAAGAACGTGAAGGTCTAGAATTTGAGTTAATGTAGCAAGACAATGAAGATAAAGACTTTAGCTGGCACAAAACCAGAGGAATCATACAGTGGATGGAAACTTGTGATATGTTTTTAAGATGAATGAGTGACGGATCACTAACCGGTCTCATTGTGTCTCATTCGCTGCATCAGGATTTCCACATTGACCTTGAACCACTGCTCTTTGCTCTTGCGAGACTGGGTGCCTTTGTCCCAGTAATCTGGCTGCATCTTCTCCTTCATCCAGTCCTGCTTAGGAACCTTGACCTGTTCCTGACTGTTGTAGTAGTCGATGGCCCGGTCATCGAGCAGACCGAGTGCTGTGAACTCATAGATCCCTGGTAGAGCGACATCTTTGGAGAGCACGGTGTAAATGTAGTACAGAGAGTGTTTATCTGGGGGGAACACGGAAAAAAAGGGGTTAGAAAACATGTTAATAAGTGAAACATGATCTCTCCCAACATTGTTGTCAAAAACACAGCTATAAAATAAAATTAGCAGAGCATGAATCTCAATCTAGCAAGATAAAGCAACAAAGTAGGTTCAAGTAAAACATGTTCAGTTTCTCCTGTTTCCACAGCAATTCAGAATCATTCATGTCCGCATCGCGATGCATCTAAGAATCAAGTTTTTTCAGCAGCCCCTACTGCTTTAAGTTCATGAATGGTGAGGCTCACATACATCTGCCTATGGCTTTTAACGCTCCTCCCAGAGTTGTTGATTAGCAGCTCTGATATGTTTGATTTGTCCAATAACGTTGCCGAAGTAAGATCAGGGTGGGGATGTATGATTAGACTATGATTGCACTTGAATGTATAAACCCAATTCCAAATAAGTTGAGACAGCATGTAAAATGCTTGAAAAAAATGGGAAGCAAATTAAATGATCTAAATTATGTTTGACCTGTTAATTTAAAACAGTAGAAAAACACAATATCTGATGTTTTATCTCATGAACCTCATTGTTTCTGTGCTCATTCCCAATATGATGCCATCAACATGTTCCAAAGAAGCTGGGACAGGAGCAAGTTTACCACTGTGTAACGTCACCTTTCCCTTAACAACAATACAAATCTGGGGGCTGAAGACAAAATGATGCTGGTTTGAAAGAAGAATTTTGCTCTTATGTACTTCTGTTCTACTGAAAATACTGTATCTTTATTCTTCTATTGATATTTGTCACATGACAGGACAAGAAAATACATTTCATATGGGTGCAGGTCAAGCTGCGGCGCCACAGCCGAGCTCATCATTTTATTCCAAATTAACAGCGTCTGATTTTTTGTAGTGACCACACTAAACGAAATATCAATTTTATCCAGTAAACTGCCGTCCTCTGAGAAAGTTTGTGCACAAATTCCATGTTGTTGTTGATTTTCTGAGTGTAATCAAGTGAAACATCCTCTACAGAGACACACTGCTGAACATTTAATACACAGTTACTGTTTATCAACTGAATTTAACACAGTGGGATATAAAACAAACAAACAAATTAAAACTGTGGCCTGTGCAAAAGTTATGGCACATTTTATATTGCATTTCGTCTTTAACTGAGAAAATAAACAGAAACTTTGCACTGAAATTTGGAATTAAACATTATTTTTTATTATAAAGTATTAAAATTTACATGACATTTAATTCTTAATTTGTTAAATTGTTACACACAGTTTCTCCAACAGAGGCGTCGACTCTAGTCCAGATACTGAAGGAAGCTAAACAAGTTAATCAGGTGTTGAGCAGAGCAGAAACAGGGGGCCTGAACTGACTCACCTCCTCCGAGAGCAGAGACAAACACTCCACTGAGAAAGACCACACAGACCACCGGAGGCGCCCCCATCACCCAGCTCAGTAAAATCACACTGGATGGTCTTCTGCTGAGAGAAGTCGGTTTTCCTCTCTCTCTCTCTCTCAGGCGTCAGCCTGGTCCGTTAATTTACGACTACTTAGTTTTTCTGTCCGCCCGTATTCGAGAGAACTCCCGCCTCCTGCGCAATGATTGGCTTAGAGCCCCTTCACTCTCCAGCAGTTCACCAATCAGACCGAGCGCAGGAAGGCCGAGCCTGAATACGGGTAGGTAAGAGGGAAACAGCGTAAATATATGAGTAAAGTAGTTTAAGGAGTCTGAGCTGAATATCGTGGAGAGCTATCGGGACTATGGCTCTGTTATCAGCTTAGCAGCAGTTTAGTCTCAGTTTAACAGGTTTGGCTAAACCTGGCCTCTTCCTATTTCCCCCTTTATATCAAAAACAGGACTGCTGAACAGCAGAGGGCGCCCGCGAGCAAGTCCTGAATGAACGGGAGTGAACCGAGCTAAACGGCTAAAAAAATAAAAGGTTAAAATAGTTTCTCATCGCTTACCCAAACTTTCCTTTAGTTTTACACAGTGAAGGATGTGTTTCACTAAAAATGCAAAGAAAACTCACCTGTTTATTTCCTTTTTCTACAGCAAACGGGTTTTGGGCAGCAGGAGGCGGGCTTTACTGGTCCTGAATGCTGATTGGTTAACCAGCAGCATTGGCTGTTTAAGCTCACAGACGTCATGAATTTCTCAAACGCTCCATATTAACCCCCTCAATTGGACTCATTTGGGAGCTCCATCTCATTTGAGAACCACTGAAAAAATTACAGAGAGGTACTCATCCTCTCTACAGACACACAGACATACACTCTCACATACACACCCCACCTGGGGCAGTTCAGCCTGACTGCATGTCTCTGGACTGGGAGGAAAACCACACAGACACAGGGGCAACATACAGACTCCATGCAGAAAGGACCCTCGTAGCTTGACCAGGGAATCAAACCCAGCTCTCGTATATTCTCATTCAATTCTGAACCGTAGCTCAGCTCATGATGGTGCAACTCTGTGTGCATCAATTTTTAAATATAAAGATCAAAACTGCAACTTCCACAGACAGCAGTGCCGTTTAAAAGCCCAAATGACTTCAGATTTAACCTCAGATTAAATTCTCAACCACAGCTAAGCTAAAACGTGCAGCTGCACCATCATGTCTGTTGTACAGTAAACATACTACATTTAAAGAAAACACAGACGTACATGAACGCAGAATATAAATGATAATAAAAACAAGAAAAACTTTATTCAACAGCTTTATTGCAATAAAGTAAAATTCAAACTGACAGTACTAAAAGACGTCCATGAAGAACAAAATAGAACAGAACCAAATGTTCTACCGTCCCAAGTTCGAAAGCAATAAAAAATCTGGGTCTGTTTTACAGAAACTTCTCATCTTTTAGTCTTAAGTTTAGATCTGACAGGCCAAGATGTTTCACTAAATATATTTCAGAAGCAAATCGTATCTTAATTTAGGAATCTCATCTTATGTTATAATCAGTTCCAGCCAAGTGAGCTGATTGGTTGAGAAGCTCTAACTGTGCTGTTATTTCACCATAACATCACAGGTTATTCACCAATTTCCCAAACTGTCGTCACCACTGAGCAGCTTTTCAGTCGGCAGCTGTGACAGAAGAACAACTGGACAACCTGGAATCAGCCAGAAATGAACCCAACACCATTCGCCAGACGTGTCTGATCTTCAGAGTCGGACCAAATCAGACTGAGCCGTAAAACTGACCCAATAAAAAACAGAAAATCTGCTCAGTGGTGACGACAGTTTGGGAATTTAGTGTAAGGAGCTGGAGAACGAACTGCCGGCTGAGCAGCGAGTGGGCGGAGCTCGTTACTCTGACGTAGCAACAAGCTGCTCGTTAAGGAGCTCTAATTAGGAGGAAGGAACTGAACATTAAAACATATTAAACGCCGCGTTCACGGCCAGTTTATTCATTTCTTACTGTATTTATTTACCTGCTGTATTAAAGCAGTAGAGGAGTGAGTTATCATCAGTAACCTCACGTGATGTTATTTCAGGATAACACACCCCCTCTCAGGTTCTACTGTTTAAATAGCTTCTGTCCTAAATTCAGTCGTGACTGAAGTTGTCATGGGGACTAAACAGATCAGATTTCAGAGATAAGAAGTGTCTGTAATACGACAGAATCATAAAAACATTAATAAAAACATTTTAATACAGTTAATACATATAAACACTCAGTAAATTGTATTAAAGCTCCATCAGGTTTCATTCAGTCTGGATCTTCTACAGAGGTGATTTTTTTTTCTGCTGTTGGTCTAAAAGGTCATCCAGATGAGAGACTCAGATTCTTTATGAAGTGGACGGCTAACATCACTCAATATAGAGAGTGTTTACTATTTTAATCTGCTCTTTTAAGAGTTCTAGCTAACAGGTTCCTGCACCGTACAGTGGTGTTAAACACAAGACTGTTGCTATAGAGACAGTCTCTCTGTTCATACTGAACACAGACCATTTAATGTTTGAGTATAGTTACATGTATAAGCCCTTTACACTCTTACGTTAAACACAATATATGATCAGAATATGTTTTATACTTAAGTGCACTTGTGACTTTATATAACAAGTAAACACTGAAGCTTTACTCTGAATAAAATCTATTCAGGATTAAACAGATGCTAAATAGAAATCAATTAAAAGCTTAAATATAACAGAAAGCATGTCTGCATAACAGCCTACAGATATGAGCTTTTAAAATCAATGCGATTTGCTGAGTGGTCATAAGGGATTCATATGAAGCTTGAATGGAAGCAATAATTTTCTGTGTGTAAATCTTTGGCTTGGTGAACTTATGCTAAAAAAACTTATCAGAAGAAAATAGACATAACCATCTGCCTTAATAAATGCATCCTTCATTACAACAATGTATTGATCCTTTTCTATTCAGAAATCAAAGCGTTTCCATCTTTGTTGAGCTTTTGCTTAAGTGACGATCCACTGGACTATGTTAGAAGAATGAAATATTCAGCTGTTCCTTGACACTTGACCCGAATGTTTATCATTAAGAGCACTGAAATGGAATTTTTATTTTGGATGATTTCTGTTTAAGCTGCACTATGTAGGTTGTTTTTGTTGAAACTGAAATAAGCATCGTTATTGAGTGAGAACAAAACGCCACATTGTACATCTTTACATTTTAACATTTTAACATAATGTCACACGCACAGGCTCAAAAAAAAGGTCTGACTTGATGTTTAGGCCTCAAATGATCTCAAAATCAATCATTATACTTGTTAGATCCTAGTGTCACTCCTGATCAGTACTCTGCTAGGGTTCAGGAGTACATCATGACCTATGGGGTTCAGTCCTATGGTGCGCATAAGGCCTTAGGGCTTGCGTCATACAGAGGCCTCAGCTTATGCTTGTGCGTTCATATGGTTAGTTGTAACTAGGGCTGGACGATATGACAAAAATTTATATCACGATATATTTCTTAATTTTGGTCGATACGATATAATTCCGATATCGATATGAACTACATAAAACCACAGAAAACTGCCAAGAACATCCACAGTGAATGTCTGTACCTCCAAACTTCTGAAAAATTAATTTGCCAAGTCTATGAACCCTCCTCCCATGTAAGCTTTTAGAAATACAAATGGTACTTCACCTTTTATTTGTATTCAGCCGAACAAGAAACATGACATTGCCTTCAAATAAACATAAACTTCTTGGCTTTGTCAATATTAATATCTTCAAACTACAACATGGGCTGATTATCTTATTCTTATGTACATATAATGAAACAAATGTACTTCATCCAAGATAAGGAATATGAAAAGTGCTCAGAGTTTCTAGGGAATACAGAAAAATGAGCAGGCAACAATAAAAACACATGTAAGGTTCGGAGGTTCGGCTTGACCACAGGTAAGCTGTGGTCGCAAAATACGACGCTGACTTCAGCTGCTCCTCCACCCTTTCCCTAACTTCACCATAAAGCTTGGGTATAGCTGTGCGTGAAAAATACCGGCGGCCAGGGAGTTCGTATCTGGGGTCGATGACAGAAATCAATTTCCTGAAGCCTGCATTCTCCACTGTAGTAAACGGCATCATGTCCTTAGCCAAGAAGTTTGTTACAGCTTTAGTGATGTCTTTATGACGCTTGGCCTGTTTGTCATATGGCATGTGAACGCAGCTATCCGTGTTTGCTGCGTGGGGTTCCCTTTGCTTAACACACCTGCTGGTGATGGTGGGGGTGCTGGTGATGTCTCAGGGACAGGTTGGCTTAAACTTTTATGGTGCCTCATCTTCACACTCTCAGAATATTCTGTCGAGTGGAACTACTTTGATGTGTTCCCACTGCTACTGAAACCTGAAGTTTATCAGATCTTCGATAGCCGAACCACTTCCACACCACTGAATTTGTCTTTCCTCTCTTATCAACTATTTCGTCTGCTTTATTATCACTCGTCGAAGCTCGTTCAGTCACATTTGTATTGCGGTCAGCGGTACTCATTTTACAGCTAGAACGTGCCGCGTTGGAACCGAACCGAACCTAGCCTAGCCTGCTATTGCTGAGCAGTGGCTGCGTGCCTGTGGTGTACGTCATCAATGTAATGAATCCATCAATGTAATGAATACATCAATGAATGTAATGAACTGGTGGCAGCGCCCTGTAATGAACGTCAGCGCAGATGTTGTAAATAATATTTATCGAAATATTGGAAATGTGCCTAAAAATCATATCACCGTTATTGAAATATTTTCTATCGCGATATATATTGATATTGAGTTATTGTCCAGCCCTAGTTGTAACTCATAGTGCCAACGGTGTCCAATCAGCAATGTTCTAACACTGTCTGTTGTTCAGGCTCCATGTAACTGGACATCACAAAGGTCCTTGGGGTCCCTGTCTAACTATAAACCTATTTCTACCCAAATACCCAAATCTTACATAGTGCAGCTTTACCGCAACAGTGATGTAAAAGTCCTGACTTGATAAAAGAACAGAAAAGAGTCTGTGCTGTAAAAGTCTGGTGTGGAATTCTGAACAATGTGGAGTTCAGTTCCAGTATAATTCACTTCCTCTGTTCTGGAGTTCCCTGTGAAAAAGATATTAAATTGTTGTTATGTACTATCAACAGTCGCCTTATTAGAAACACCTAGCTTGTACTTCCACAAACTGGCCACTTTATTAGAAACACCTAGCTTGTACTTCCACAAACTGGCCACTTTATTAGAAACATCTAGCTTGTAGTTCCACAAACTGGCCACTTTATTAGAAACACCTGGCTTGTACTTCCACAAACTGGCCACTTTATTAGAAACACCTAGCTTGTACTTCGACTCACTGTCCACTTTATTAGAAACACCTACCTTGTTTTTCCATTCACTGGAAACGCAGTGTAGACTGACTTGGTGGTGTGTGTGGAGCTGGAACGAATGTCTGAGACACAGCAGTGTTATTGTAGTTTTTACACAAGTCAGTATCAGGGCTGGGAGTGGACTGTCCACTCATAATTATCCAGACAAGAGCAGCTCTGAGGTCAGTAACTGACCACTGATGAAGGTCTGGAGAACGACTAACACAAGCTGGTGACAGATGAACTACAGAGTCTAACTGTACATCACAAGGTGGAGCTACAAAGAAAGGGTTTCTAATAAAGTGGCCAATGAGCTAATAAGAACAGAACTGGTGTTTCACAGGAAGACACATTAAGGATAAATACACTTATCAGATATAATCAGAAATATTTTTGGGGGTAACTAGTTAAATAATCTGAAGCAGCTGTAACTGTAATGTAACTGTAATCTGCTGTAAGTAAATCCACAGGATCCTGACTGGGCAGCAGGTCTAGACTGCTGTGCAAAGAACTCTGAAGATTACTTTGCAATATTCATATACGTCAATGAATCATATATTATATTAGTGCCAGATGTTGTAACTATTCAGCCAATTTGTAGAATCACAAAAGAATGCGATACAAGACGGCAAGTTATTTTTCATAATAAACTTGAGTTTGTAATGTTATATGGTTTTGAGTTTGTATGTTTTATTATGTTTGTATTCTATGATGTAAAACCGTGTCAGTTATAAAAAGGCTGTTTGCTCCTGTAAGGCTAAATGTAGACATTTCTGTCTAATCCCCCTCGTCCCTTTCAGAAAGTCTTTCATGGTTTTGTTTCTCCACTGTATATTTGTATTTGTAATGCCTGCATGTTAATGTATAAACTACTTACGATAATTTGAGTGTAAGCTTCAGCTGTCAGCGCTGTCTGCTCCTCAATCAGAGTGACCACTGAGTCTTTCGACCCACCATCGCTGGCCACACCTGAAAAACAAGTTTACTGTCAGACTTGATAAAAGGAAAACAAAACTAGGGAGCAGTTCATTCTTTTGATGCCTAAATACCGACCGTCTGTCTGCAAAGCTCTGCTGTGGAGAATCCTCCAAAAATCCATTCCCTCTGATTTTATAGTTTTTCAAAAGCCACTACAGACAGTTTCCAGTGATAAACAGGTCTTGAGCCGACTGACAGCAGCACCAGAAGTCACTGGCATGTTCTCAGTGTACATGATGGACGACCGCTTTTCAGTTGGACAAGTTAAATGTCAGCAAAACTGCTGTCTGCGCCTTTCAACAGCACAAAATAAACCAGTTTAGTCTTATAATTTGCATTTTCCTGTATATCTGCTCTAATATGTCATCTGTCCTCTGAAACACTCTACAGTAGTGAATAATATCACTTCTTGTTTTTGGGGCAGAGCTTTCTAAAGAGATGTAGCCTTCCACACATTAATGAGGGCTTAGGCGATTATAGAATAGAATTTAGAACCATGTGTCTCTGTGTTTACACACTGTGAACACACACATACACACACACACACACACACACACACACACACACACACACACACTAGGGGGCAATGAGCACACTTGCCCTGAGCAGTAGGCAGCCCTATCCATGGAGCAATTGGGGGTTAGGTGCCTTGCTTAAGGGCGCTTCAGTCACAGACCGTCAGCCGAGGGGAGCGAACCAGCAAACTTGAAGTTACAGGGCTGGTTCCCTAACCTCCAGCCCACGACTGGTATCACGACTATGATGTGGTTATGTCAAAATTGTAAAAACAACACAGTGTCATTTATGTGAAGCACCAACAGCTATTAATCTTCAGCATTGTAAACCTGTGAGGTCAAGCCATGGCTATGAAGTGCTTTGCATCAATAAAGAACAATTTAATATAATCCAGACTCATAGCCCAGTAACAATGGGCCTCATTTACCAACATCTTCCTGAGTGTAGTTTTGAGAAAGGTTCTAGGAAAAATTCAGATTGATGACGTGTTCTTACTGCACAGAACTGTCCACAGCTTTGTGTTCTAGAGTGAGGGCAGATTCTGTTCTTAGCTGAGAACAAATCCCAAGTAAGAAAGCACTGGTGCAGGTCAGAATCTTCATGAAAACTGCTCAAGTTGGTTTTAGGAAGATCATTTTTCCATAAGAACGGTTGGTGAATGGACAGTAACTGTAGTCTGCAGGCTATCATAAATGCTGCACTTGGTGGATTTCTGCCATTAGTCACTATAACTGTGGCCTTACGCTGAGTGGCGGTGCTATATCATAGCACAGTGCACTGGGAAAGAGGAGGAAAAAGGTAGAGCGTGTTGTTTTTCCCCAGATTCTCAGAAAACACTGCTGGTGAGACGCTCGGCTCCAACAAGAAGCAACTGCTGAAGTTCTGATCAGAAGCACTGGCGTGTTGGTTTTCTCTGGTTTAAGCAGGCCTCTCTGAGCTGTTACTGCATTATGTCCCATACTGAAACTGGTTACTGGAGAAAAGGGCCACGAACACTGAAGCTGCTCTCACACCGAACTGCTGAGTCTGTAGAGTTGAGTGGTCTCTATTTCTGTCAATATTCACAGAGATTTCCCTACAACATAAAAAGCTCTCAGACTGTACATGGTTATTTCCTTATGACTGCCCATCATAAGGAAGCATCTCTTGAGATTCATAATCAGATGATCCACCCATAATCCTTTCACTGCTGCTACTGGTTTCCTTTTCCTTTCTTTTAAATTAAGTCTAACTTCATAGTAAGACTGCAGCTGCTGTTGCAGCCCTGCTGTGCCACAGTATTTCTACTGTAGAGTTTGCTGAGTAAGAATGAAACTCAAATGGAATTTACCAGCTTGCATGAGCTTTTCAGGAACACCTGAAGAAGAAGTTATATGTAAAAATGTCTTTGTGCTTTTATTAAACGTTCAACACAGGGAAAAATGAAGATGACCGATTGTGAATCTTGGCTTGTTGAAGAGGTACATGATGGTGAGGACTCCAGCATTTAGAGTTAGACATTACAGTGTTACAGTGAAAACAGCCTGATGTGTAGCAACATGCTGAAATTTAAAAGGTCAATTATGTATATTTGAACATGACCACATCGTATCGTAACATGACAGCACAGAGCAATAAAATCACAAGGACACTGACCATTTGGTGGGGCTTGCACACCAGGTGTCGCATTTCCACTACACGGATTGGCTGGTAAATAAGAAAAGAGATTATGTTAATGTAAAATAAACATTAACTGCTGTTCAGTTTTCAGAACTGCATTTTTATTCTTGTTCGTTTTATTTAGAAAAATAATGTAAACGTATATTTGATGCTAAGCCATGACAAACTTGCAAAAAGACTGAGCCACTAGAAAAAATAAAACACTTAAATAAAATGTCATTTTTCTAATCCAAGTTTACAATAAAGAGGTGCATTGGGATTTTCTTTCATGATGACAAGACCCTCACACATCTCCCTGGTAATGAGCTTCTTCCTATCATCTCGTTTTAAGGATGAAGATGCTGAGGTGGAAGCCTGAGGAGGCCTTTTTTCCTTTTGGCAGTCAATTATAAACAATTAATCTTTATACTTTGAGCACAGTTTGTACTGATAGTCTATACTCACCAATTATCCCCTTCTTAATAAGGACAAAGATTATCAAACCGATAATCAGCAGAAGCCCCACCACTCCGCCAATCACTG
Source organism: Pygocentrus nattereri (assembly GCF_015220715.1). Lineage (NCBI taxonomy): Eukaryota > Metazoa > Chordata > Actinopteri > Characiformes > Serrasalmidae > Pygocentrus > Pygocentrus nattereri. The sequence continues at coordinate 5,036,912 of NC_051221.1, forward strand.
GTCCAACCGCTCCTGAACCTGAACTCTGGCAGTCAAAGCACATTTTGTCTGTAAACAGAAAAGTGTTGAACAAAATCACTGAGCTGTATGTTTTTGTTCTAACATGACAGTGAAAACATGCTGTAAATCTGAAGTGGACTCTCTTCTATCTTTCATCTGCAGGGGTGACGTATTTTGCTCACTGCAATAAACATATTGCATAAATGACAAATGTCAGTCGCAGCCAAATCCCAATCTAGAGTACTACTGCAGGCTGCCTCTGCATCGTTACTGAACTGCTTCTTACGCACCATCAGAACTCAGGAGCCCGTCTGATTTAACAGATGACTCCTTCAATATCAGCCCTCCATCAGGTCCCAGTGAAAGAACCCAACTCTGTACCTGTATGAAATGTGCTCAGCTTTGGTGGCTACTGTGGATGCAGACACAGCAGCTCTGTGAGCAGCACCTTTAGTCTAGATAACGCCGACGCCGACATGTCAGTCAAGCGAACCGAAACTAAATACCGGACGTTTGTGATATTCCGAGCGAACATTTTTTTTAAGTCTCAAAAATAATATACGTTAATTAAATTAATTATTTTCAAAAGCTGAGCCGCATCAGGGGGATCAAAGAGCCGCGGGTTGCCGTCCCCTGACCTCGTGATCTGACCATAGGATCTGACACTTCTCTTGATCTGACATGCGCTGACATGCGCAGGTTTCACTGTAACCAACACCAAGGCCGAGCCTACTAGCCATTAAGCCAGTCAGAAACAGGGGGGGCGGGACTTGCTTTGACCAAACAAATTGATAGATTCAGTAGGAAATCCCGGGAAATACACGTGCAATTTTTTTTTCAAGTGTCAACGCGAAACGTATAAACTCAGCCATGGAACACAACTACATTAAGCCTATATTAAGCCTGTATTAAGCCTATATTAAGCCTATATTAAGGGGAAAATGGAACTGAATAGTAATTTTAGGGCTGTAGTATTATTTATGAGTTTGTTGCACTGTAACGGTTTCAAAATATTTAAAATAAATGCTGCATAGTTTGCTATTATATTTTTAAAAGAAATGAATGTGTCCTTGTTCATGTCATTTAGTCGATGGTTAGGCTACTAATCAATTCCTAGTTTACTTTGGAGTATTGGAGTATTGTTATTGCCACCTGCTGACCGTTCTTGGTATGGCTGTAGTATCTGTAGTCTCCTATGCTATAGAAGCAATAAGGTATGTGACTAGTTAAAAACAGGTATGGATTCCTGAGCAGGCCTGCTAGTCCCAAGAGTTCTGGTAATCTGCACAAGCTTCTGAAATATAGGCTTATACTGGGTTTGTTTATCTCATGTCTGAATGTTGTTCATGTATTTCAACAAAATTCAACACAATCTATCATTGAAGGGACTAATTCAAAAACAAAAATTCTTTGACAGTAATGAAGATCAGGGTTATATATAGACGTATATCTGCGCCCAGAGGCCAACAAGTTATGTGTTAAGTGTGTCGCATACATAGCACCCCCACCCTGCTCACCTCCCGAGCAGAGAAAAAAAGTTCAGGCTCAGGAATTTTTCCCACTATCACCCCTGGGACCATGTCAGGTATACAAGTGGCTGTTATTTGCCTGTATTAACAACAGCAGACATTTTGCTTTAAAGCCACACAAGCAGCTGTTTGCGCCACTAATAGGGACAAGTACCCCCCTAGAGTAATTCAGGAAATGCCTAATTGAGGAGGACATTTGCTGGTCATGTGAACATAAGGGAAAAGTAACCAGAATAGACAGATAATAGAAAAAACTAGACAAAGAAAAAACATGCAATGATGATATTCATTTCTAACCCTGGGTGAAAATAATATCACAGTATAATTAAGATTTCATATATATATAAGTTTTTGTATACACAGTATCACAGTACTGGGTATTTATGTATATAATTTTTTCTAATAAAATCAGTTTGGAAGCTTAAAGGTGAATTTCACAGGTTTTTAAAAATTCCTCTATAAATAAGTCTCAGGTGTAAACAGAGTCTTTCAGAGTGGTTTGGTGTGAAAAGCTCTGGTCTAGAAAACCTTTCACAGTGGTGGTGATAGGAACCAGACATCCAGCTCCTGCACAGAAAGTTACTACAGTAAATGGTCATTAATTCACTGCCTGATGTCTGAGATATTCTTTTATGATTTAGAGATGATTTTGGCCTAAAACATACTGAAAGTCAGAAAGGCCCATGTAGGATGTTGTGAGGTAAATTAGTTCCAAAAGAAAACTTATTATTTCAGATTTTACCATCATCTCATATAAAAAAAGACTCGTGTAGGTTCTCTGGTGGTTCTGGATAGTAAATAAAATGTCTATATCTGTGTTGTAGTCATGGCGACCCCTGGTTCCCATCACCACCACTGTAAAGACATCTGAACCATTTCATACCAAACCCCTCAATCTCTCTGTTTACACCTCACACACTGAGTTATACAGAAATTGTGAAAAATCACTGGAAATCCCTTTAAGCTAATCTATTTTCAGAAATGTGGCTGCACTGAAATTACTGAAAATAATGACTACAACTGCAAGCAGCAGCTGCTATGCATGTATGTATGTTGCTGCTGTCAGAACAAAATCTTAAAAATTATAACTTTACAGGAGAAGGAAAAACATACTTTACTTTAACTATGAGTCAATGTAACCAGACTTTTCCCCAAGCCATTTCTTTTGGTGCATTCAGCATGAAATTTATATAAAATGTAAAGAGAAACAGGCTTTTTCAAAGGAAGTTAAAAAAAAAGGAAATAAATGGAGATACATGGTTTTGTTCCAACACCAGCAATATGTAGAGGTTTATTCAGGAATGTGTACATGGTAATATTGGGGTAATTGTTCTGGAGCATTTATTTGCTGAGCTCTTCTATAAAGACTCTTATTCTGAAGGCGGAGCTACTGAGACAGTCTAGCGCTGAGGGCTGAGAGTGTAAGACATGAGCTCCACCTAGAGCGAACTGTTAGAGCAAAGCTGAGCTTTGATGAACAGAGTAACAGAACACTCTTCAAACAAAGACACCATTCCTGCAAACCTTGTTCTCATTTACAACAATATTAGTTTAGATTAAAGTGGGGAAATACTTTAAAGCTGTCCTCTCATCATGTAGTTTTGGTCTAGTCCCTGCACATCTGCTATTCTGTTAAACAGGGTTTAGAATTACATTGAGAAACATTCTAAACTTCAGTAGACCAGAAATACATGAGGTTACACAGATATAATTACCCCATCGTTTAATGATTCCTCTTCCATAGAATTAGTCACAAGGATATGGGATGGATCCATAGGTAATGTTTGTTATCAATAATTCCACACCCATTGATTAAATTAGGCAATATTGTCAAATTTCATGTCATAAATAGCTTAATGTAGTCAAGGGGGTAATGGGGTCATTTTTGGTCTACTCTCTCTTTACCCTTAAGCAAATGCTTTCTTAAAAAGTTACATTAAGCGAATAATTGTGATAACTAAAAAACCAAATGTAGAATGAGAATCATAAATCCAATTACCCCATTTTGTAATTATTGGTTCTGCGAGGGTGCTGTGATTCACATAACAGTCATATTCTGCAGTTTCGTCCACCTGGATGTCCACACTCTTTCTCAGCTGGTAGGTTCCATCATCATTGGGTCTGATTCCTGAAGATGTTAGCAGATGTTCAGGCACTGAAGTGCGGAACTTCCTCACATCCAGCGTCACGTCTTTGGGGTAGAAGCCCGTGGCCAGGCAGGTCAGGGTCAGTCTGCCTGAGTTAGTTGTAGACTTCTTTGCAAATGCATGAACCTCTGGTTTGGCTGAAATGACAAATTCATTTTTTTGTTTTGAAAAAGGAAACGTAAATGAAATCCACATAAACATTGTTTTCATTTTTCACAAAGTTTCAGAAATTTCCTGCAGTAGCCTGTTACCATCTTCTACACAGTTTACTACCAGACAGTAGAAAAACAACCTGTAAACGGGTTTTTCTGCAACACTTTAGCCAGTCATCACTTTCTTTAAAGCTACCTCTTATAAAAAGTCTGAGATCAGCTGACTTGTCAGAGTGAGCGATGGTGAGCACGTCAGAGCGGGAGTTTAGTTTTTAGTGGGAGTTTTGTTTTCAGTGTAGCCTAAGTGGTTTTTAATCTCTGCTTTTAAGCACCTCAAGCTTTTTACTGCTATCCCTCCATTAAACTCCTCACTCGGTTGGGCCGGCTGTGCTTGTCTGACCTAAAGAATTACTGAACTGGAAGTTAGGATTTCAGTGCTCATGTTGGCGTCAGCCCAGGCTAACGTTACTCCCTCTGTTATTGATGCCAGAGTCTTGGCTGCTCTAGCCCAAGTTGAAGATCCTTGACCTCGGCTGGGGGGAGACACCAAAGGGAATGAGCTGCTCCACCCTGTGTCAAACAGAGCCGTGGGCTGTGGTGGTCTGCGCAGTGCTAGCTGTTCTGCCTGCCACCCATTACCTCGAACCCTGCAAATGAGCAACAGACTCACAATTCTGGAAGAGCTGGAAGATGATTCTCCTTCTTCTCCTGTCCACACTTGTACACCGTGCAGCCCTGCTACCTCTGCAGGCTACTGCAGAGACAAGGGAGCGCTGCCCCCCTATACACTGCAGGGAGGAACGCAGCCTCCTTTTACTGAACAATGAGACACAGCTCCCTCACCATGTGTGGATCAGCAGCCTCGCCTTTCAGCCTCTCGGGAGGCCCCCACACAGTCGCCCCGCCGTTCACACGTTCTGGGATTCGCTACGTGCTTGTAGGTGACTCCATCACGGGGAACATCAAACACTGTTCAGCAGTCACCCACTCCCGCTCAAGTGCCAAGGTCTCTGACAGCTCCCCAGCCTCCTTGATAAGTATCATTTTATTCATAAAGTATTTATTCATGCTGGCTGTAATGACAGGAGAACGTGATTTTATGCGCTTGTTTGCTTTTTAGTTATTTCATTCCAGACCTGTTCATATTGAAAATAACACTGTAAATTTTATAACTTTACATGGATCCGCTGCTGAAAGCAAAAAAGAAGTACTAGGGGTGGAGAAAAAAAAAATCGATTCTTAGATGCATCATGATGCGAACATGGATGATTCTGAATTGATTCACAACTTGCCGGACAGCCTGTGGCAAAAACATGAAAATACAACTGGATGAGCGAGAAATCCGAGCTAGGTTAGGTAAGAAGTCACTACCCAAATGTTATGAAGAGTCATTTTGTCCTTTCAACAAAAATCAAACCAGCTTGGGAGCCACAACATTTAATGTCCAGTGTGTCTCAGTATGTGCTGATGTCCTAGTACAGGCTACACAGTATAAACAGTATGAACTGCTTTAAGCTTTTCTTTGTAAAATGTCTCAACATTCGACCGTTTTACGAGGCTGAAGTCACTTCTCATTCATCAGCTTCTTGTTCTAATTTTCCCGTTCCACCTTAAAAAATGAGAAACAGAAGCCGACCTCAGCTTCACCACCTTTTAGTGTTTGAGTCTCTCATTGTAGATTAAACATACCAGAAAACCAACTGCAGTGCTTATAAAAGCGAATAAGTCCATTCATCTCCAAATGTGTGTCTTACATCTTTTCATTCGGGACTGGCTAGGCGAGACTGTCTGCGTTGCTATGTGACCTGCAGGCTGCACGCCGGCCGGTTATAGGGTGGTGAATTAGCAGCGTTTAAGATCATTTATTGTTAAACTGTGTTGAAGGATCAGCAGAGCTTTATTTTACTGTAAAGGAGGATTTTATTTTTACCTACAAATCCAATTCAGCTGTGGAGCTGCACCAGGGCTGTAAAAGAGCCGCATGTTGCTGAACCCTGAGGTAACGTATGGAAGCACATTGGCTTCTATGAAGATGAAGGGAAAAGGGACCTGGACATGAGCCACACTGTATACAAGTTGTGTCACACTAAACTAAAATATTTTGGAAATGACAAACATGAGAAACCATATTACATATTTCCACCCATTTTCCACCTCGTTGTTGCTGCCAAACAGAGGACCATCGAGCAAGCAACATCAAATCTTCCACCCAAAATTGAAGCGAAGGGGTTTTAAATGTTTTACTTCTGAATTATTTTAGTTTTGTTTGTAACTTTTATTTGAATATTTTATTTATCAATTTATTTTTATCTTTATTTTTTCTATTTCACATACTATTAATTTTTTTGGAATCTTTTTTTTAACAATTTTTTTTTTCTCTTCCTGTGGCTCTCGGCTACACTGTAAATGGGGGTCCTCCCTTGATGTAAAACCGAGCTTAAATGAAGAATCATGATGATGCTTTCAGGAAATAAGGCACTAGAAAAATACACAAGGACTCGGGGAACTCACAGGGTTTTCTCACTGCTTCTTTTCCGTACTGCATGAATTTGCTGAGCCAGTCCACACATTCTTTCTCCAGGTAACCCTTGGTGTACTGGTTCAGGATGGTCACTTCATCCCATTTACTTTTGGTTTGCTGAGCTTCTGGAACTGAAGCGATCCACCGCATGTTCTCATCATCAAAAGAGAGGAACTCCTTGCCGTCATAGCTGTACTCATCAATGCCTTTCAGAAATTTGTGTTTTCCATCTGCTTCATCGATCTCACAGCCATGTCTCCACTGAAGAATGTGAAGGTCTGGAATTAAGTTAATGTAACAATTAAATGAAGAAAAGGACATTAGCTGGCACAAAACCAGAGGGATCATACAGTGGATGGAAACTTGTGATATGTTTTTAAGATGAATGAGTGACGGATCACTAACCGGTCTGATTGTGTCCCATTCGCTGCATCAGGATTTCCACGTTGACCTTGAACCACTGCTCTTTGCTCTTGCGAGACTGGGTGCCTTTGTCCCAGTAATCTGGCTGCATCTTCTCCTTCATCCAGTCCTCCTTAGGAATCTTCACCTGTTCCTTACTGTTGTAGTAGTCGATGGCCCGGTCATCGAGCAGACCCAGAGCTGTGAACTCATAGATCCCTGGTAGAGTGACATCTTTGCTGAGAGCGGTGTAAATGTAGTACAGAGAGTGTTTATCTGGGGGGAACATGGGGGAAAAAAGTGTAAGAAAACTGATAAATGAAATGTTTTTACTCTAAAACTTAATATCTCTAATCATTTTATGTTAACACACACTTGAGACACACCTGTACTGGAGCATGGATCTCAATCTAACAAGTAAAAAACAACCAAGTAGTTAAACAGGTTCAAGTAGGACATGTTTTGGTTACTTTCTCTTATTCCCACAGTAACATATCCTGCAAATATTCCACAGCAATTAAACAGATATTTCCTGAGATTCTCCATTAAGTTTGTAACTTTTTTGTCAAGTATTTTTGATTACTGAGTTCACACAATTCACGCACTTTGTGGCTGCAACATAGAACTGTTAGTCAGGCTTATACAACCCCATTTCCAAAAAAGTTGGGACACTTCAAAATGTAAATAAAAACAAAATGCAATAATGAGCAAATCAAAATAGCAAAGAAGACATCAAATATAAACAGGATCTAGAAACACTGCCGCCTTCTCTGGGTCCAAGCTAATTTAAAATGGACTGAGGGGAAGTGGAAAAGTGTTCTGCAGTCTGACGACTTAACTTTTGAAATTCTTTTTGGAAATCATGGTCACTGTGTCCTCCAGACTAAAGACCGCTCAGCTTATCAGAGCACAGTTCAAAAGCCAGTATTCATGATGGTTTAGGGGGGGCATTCATGAACATGGCATGGGTGATGTGCACATCAGTGAAGGCACTATTAATGCTGAATGATATAAACATGTTTTGGCAACATACAGTGGTGCCTGAAAGAATCTTCTATGCTGTTGCATGCTGGGGAAGCAGGCTGAGGGTGGCAGATGGCAACAGACTCAACAAACTGATCCGCAAGGCCGGTGATGTTGTGGGTGTGGAGCTGGACATGCTGATGGCCGTGTTGGAGAGGAGGACACTGTTTAAGCTGCAGGCCATTATGGACAATGGCTCCCACCCACTCTACGATATGGTTACGAGACACAGGAGCTCATTCAGTGCAAGACTCACTCTACCGAAATGACCGCAGAGCGCCACAGGAGGTCATTCTTACCTGTGGCCATCAAACTCTATAACTCCGCCCTCAGTGTGTGATTGACAAAGTGTGGTTCATCTGTGCAAAACTCAATACCACACAGTTCATATGTGGAATAATAATAATAATAATAATAATAATAATAATTGTGTGCAATAACTCAGAGGGACAATAATTTAAATAACTTGAACTGCTTTATACTAGATGTTTAATATTTATTATCACAGTCACCGCCACTTTACTATATTCATAAGAACTTAAATCTCATGTACATATTGCAAATTTCTCTTTATCTTTGTTTTAAATTATTAATGTGTTTATTCTTTTATATAAATGGTTGCAACTGTAACAACTACAATTTCAATAAAGGATCAATAAAGGATTCTGATTCTGATAAATATGACCTAAAACATCATCAGATTTTCACACAAGTCCTAAAACCAGATAAAGAGAACCCAGTTAAACAAATGACACAAAAATATTATATTTGGTCATTTGTTTGAGGAAAATGATCCAAAATGTGAGTAGCAAAAGTATGTGAACCTGTAGCATTAGCAGTTAAGGAGTTTGAAGTCTATCAAAGTCTGCTCTTCACAACACATGTTTATGGAAGTGTATCATGACCCGAACAAAGGAGATTTCTGAGGACCTCAGAAAAAGAGTTGCTGATGCTCATCAGGCTGGAAAAAGGTTATAAAACCATCTCTAAAGAGTTTGGACTCCATCAATCCACAGTCAGACAGACTGTGTACAACAGGAGGAAATTCAAGACCATTGTTTCCCTCCCCAGGAGTGATCAACCAACAAAGATCACTCCAAGAACAAGGCGTGTAATAAACGACGGGGTCACAAAGGACCCTGGGGTAACTTCTAAGCAACTATTTATACTGTGAACATAGTATTGTGGTTTGGACCTGTTTTGCTGCATCTGGGCCAGGACGGCTTGCCATCATTGATGGATCAATGAATTCTGACTTATATCAGAGAATTCTAAAGGAAAATGTCAGGACATCTGTCCATGAACTGAATCTCAAGAGAAAGTGAGTTATGCAGCAACACAACAACCCTAAGCACACAAGTCGTTCTACCAAAGAAGGTTAAAGAAGAATAAAGTTAATGTTTTTGGAGCGGCCAAGTCGAAGTCCTGACCTTAATCCCATTGAAATGTTGTGGAAGGACCTGAAGTGAGCAGATACTGTGAGGAAACCCACCAACATCCCAGAGTTGAAGCTGTACTGTATGGAGGAATGGGCTAAAATTCCTCCAAGCCAGTGTGGCAGGACTGATCAACAGTTACCGGAAACGTTTAGTTGCAGTTATTGCTGCACGGGGGGGTCACACCAGATACTGAAAGCAAAGGTTCACAGACTTTTGCCACTCAGAAATATGTTAAATTGGATCATTTTCCTCAATAAACAAAAGACCAAGTGTAATATTTTTGTGTTATTTACTTAACTGGGTTCTCTTCATCAACCTTTAGCCCTCTTATGATGTTTCAGGTTATATTTATGCAGAAATATAGAAAATTCTAAAGGTTCACAAACTTCCAAGCACCACTGTATTAAGGATGTATATCTTCACCACTAAGGTCGATTCGATACACATGTCGATACACTGCCACCGATACGATATAATTGCGATACTCTGAAACCCCTTGTCGATACGATGCCATACAAATCACTCCTGTCCACGATATGATGCGATTCAAAAATGATTAGATAACGATATTTATACTTAATATAAATATTTGATATTTGATAACGATATTTAGACTTAATTATATGAGGATTGGGTTTGATAAGTGATCATTCGATACAGTTAGTTGAGGTTTGAGGATGTATTGGCCTGACCCATCAGTTTTCTTAACTCAATAGCACAACTCTACTTTACTCTCTAACAGTTTAAGGGATGTATGCATCTGGTTGTTTTCAATGGAGCAAAACCAATACATGATATTAAAAAAATGCATAATTCAGTATATTCAGGCAGAGCATTCATTTATTCAACTGAATTATTCAGTTATATTCTCCATCTATATTTATACAAAACGTATAAAACATAAGATGAAGAGTTTTTAAAAGTACTGTATTAACAATGTGTATCAGTGTGGCTCGTGTTTCAGCAGGATCCGAAGAAAACGAGGGGGTAGCGGCCGCAGAGACGTCCACACCGTGCCGTCTTTTCATGTGTGTCGCCAGGTTCGTTGTGCTACTAACGTCTTTGATAGCCCCACGGCATTGTTTGCAGATTGCGTGCGTCTTGTCAAGTTGCCACACGTTTGATTTGTGTGTCTTTTTTGGTGCATTAAGTCTCTTTGTCGTTGCTAATGCTCTCGTTTCCCTCCATCTTTCTTGTGTACGTCTGCGTGCTTGCGTCAGTACCTGAGGACACGATGGTGCATTTATGTTGCCTCGAAAAAAAAAGAAATCAATAAAAATAAAAAATATGTTGCCTCTGGAAATACGTTAGAATAAGGAATAGACACTGGAAAACAAAACACCCGATGTAACCACGGTATGTGCCGATGCAGAAAGGCTAGAGGAGATGCACCGAGAATTCGCCCGCAAATAAACCCGATGCACGTTGAATCTACCGGTGCAGTGGAATCGCAGATGTGAATCGGTGAATCTCCCCATCCCTACACTGCATGTGTGAATGTCTGTCTGTCCTGTGATGGACTGGCGACCTGCAGAACAGCAGAGCAATTATTTCAGGATTTTAGGGGTTTTTCCGAGCCGGATGTGGGTGGGTCTGCTGAATGTCCTCTTATGTGGATCTTGTTTGTATCTTAAACCTTCCTGAAGTTCTGAAGGCCAGAAGTGACCTAGCATTCCTTAGGGCCCTAGGGGCTAAGAGCAGACGATGTTATTAAACTCTGGTCATCAGCCAGTCTGTCTGAAAAGAGTTTATAACAGTTTATAAATGGTGTTCATCAGCCAGTCTGTCTGAAAAGAGTTTATAACAGTTTATAAATGGTGTTCATCAGCCAGTCTGTCTGAAAAGAGTTTATAACAGTTTATAAATGGTGTTCATCAGCCAGTCTGTCTGAAAAGAGTTTATAACAGTTTATAAATGGTGTTCATCAGCCAGTCTGTCTGAAAAGAGTTTATAACAGTTTATAAATGGTGTTCATCAGCCAGTCTGTCTGAAAAGAGTTTATAACAGTTTATAAATGGTGTTCATCAGCCAGTCTGTCTGAAAAGAGTTTATAACAGTTTATAAATGGTGTTCATCAGCCAGTCTGTCTGAAAAGAGTTTATAACAGTTTATAAATGGTGTATCCTCATTGTTGACAGAAGATAACATTAGAAATCCACGTGGAAAAGCGCGTAATAAGAAGAAAACAGCCCGTTTGTGGAAAAGAGTGTCTTCAGCAGTTGACTTTCTCAGCAGCTCCTCTCTGGTCCCCATGTGTCTTCTTTCTCACACTTCTAGGCCTGTGAGACCCGGTGAGGTTTAACACAGTTGATCTAACAGACCCTTTAGCTCCAGTCCAGATCATGTGAGCTAACGCAGTTAATCGGGAATGTTTGTCCAGCAGAAACAGTAAATAACTCACCTCCGAGAACCGGGACGAGCAATCCACACACAAAGACCAGACAGACCACCGGAATTGACCCCATCGCCGCCTTTTATCGCCTAGTTCAGTAAAAATCCGCTCTGGATGATCTGCAGCTGGGGGAAGTCGGTTTTCCTTACTTTCCTTTTCTTAGGCGTCACCCTGGTCCGTTATTTCACGACCACTTTGTTTATTTTCCCACCTCTATTCAGGAGCATTCCTGCCCATGATTGGCTAAGAGCCCCTTCACTCTCCAGCAGTCGGCCAATCAGACGGGCCGTGCCTGAATACGGGTAGGTAAGAGGGAAACAGCGTAAATATATTAGTAAAGTAGTTTAAGTCTGAGCCTGAGCTGAATTTCGTCGAGAAGTATCAGGACTATGACTCTGTTATCAGTTTAGAACAGTTTAGTCTCCGTTTAACGGCTTATTTAATGGGATTAAGGCGAAGCGGCATCCCGTGCGCATAAGGGTATGAATCCCCGTCGCAGATGGGCCGGAGTGGACGGGATCTGCTTATCCCGCTCACCCCCCTTCCCCCCCTCATGAACAATGGAGCAAATGAAAAAAATGAAAAGGCCCAAAACGACCTGGGAAAATATCTGGTTCCATTGACTTACATTAAAAGTAAAGTAGGTTTTTTCCTTCTGCTGTAAAGTTACAAAGTAACAACGCTATATACATACACATATATACAACAATGATATATACATACACATACATACAACAACGCTATATACATACACATACATACAACAACGATATATACATACACATACATACAACAATGATATATACATACACATACATACAACAATGATATATACATACACATATATACAACAACGATATATACATACACATACATACAACAACGATATATACATACACATACATACAACAATGATATATACATACACATACATACAACAATGATATATACATACACATATATACAACAACGATATATACACTACCAACAACAATAATCAAATAAATGTGCACTTAAAAAAACACAAACACTGCACTCACTCCAAATTGTGACTCACCAGCAGAACAGGTGGGACGGGAGTCTGTTTCATTTAAAGCAGCCTTAAGCACTAATGTGCTTCTTTTCAGGAGCACCCCTTTAATTAAGAAGACGCAACCGACTGGGGCACCTATAATCTCATCAATCAATCTAAAAAACCCAAAGAAAAGCAAACTAGGGGGAAACCCACTAAGGAAGGAAACCCTAGTGAGGAAAATACTGAGGAAAAACCGTGACCATCACCCGTGGTGTAATATGGTGCTGATCAATCTGTAATACAGATAAAAATACATTTGCATTTTGCACATTTTATTTCTTCAACAATGTGTGACTTTGGAGTTTTGAACATTTTACTTCACTTTTACAGTGTCAGCTGCTGGAATTACTGGATCAGCCAACACTGTTCTGTCATAGTGTGTTCCATCCTCCTTTTACAGCTCCACAGACTCTCAGCGCCGTGTGCTGCCCGGGTCCTGTTCTGGATTTACTGTACGTCTTTCATATGCATTGCACTGTATCGTCTGCTGTGTTTATTGTGTTGTTCTGCACTTGTGTTCCTGTGTGGGTCCTGGAGGAACGTCACTTCGTTTCAGTGTGTAATTGTAAAGAGCTGAAATGACAAAGGCCTTGACCTGACATTCCGTTAGCTCTTTAGCAGTCCTGACTGACCACAATTTCAAAACATAAAATATTCAGTAAGCTTGTACCTGTTGAATGACAAGACTAGTGGTATTCAGTGCCTGACCTCCCTTTATTCCACAGCACTCAAATGCTCTCCACATGAAGGGGCATGTATTTCAATGTGCTTTAACCAGATATTGACCATAAGGGGTCTAGAGTACCACTCCCACCCCAGGTCTCAAGAAGTGTCTCTCAGTTATCTCTGACCCCATCTGTCATTTCATCAGTTCATCTCTTGCTTCAGGTTACGTCCCTTCTGCCCTTTAAACTTCTGCTATCACTCCCATTCTTAAGAAACCTGGTCTAGATACAGCCAGTCTGGAACACTGTTGCCTGATTTCTAATCTGCCCTTTTTTAGTCAAACTGTTAGAAAGGGTTGTAGCTTTCTGAAACACGCACAGCTGTCCATCCTGCCACCTTGACAGAACCCAAGCAACCAGTAGGTGGCAGTCAAACTGGTGGCAGAAGTGGGATTTTTAAATGACGGCAATTGGTTTAAACTGCAGGTGTGCTTTAAACTGTAGCTTCTTTAAGAGCACTTATCAATTCAGATTTAAACTAAACTATAAAAGTCCTCGTACTGTAAAGAACACAGATATACACGACCGCAGAGTATAAATGAAAATAAAAACATTAGAAATTAGTTTAGAATAACAGTTTCAACAGTTTTATGGCAATAAAATAAATTTGACAGTACAAAAACTTCCATTATCAAGCAGCTCTCTTTCAGATCTATAGCTGGAATAGAATAGAATAGAATAGAATAGAAAAGAATACAATAGAAAAGAATACAATAGAATAGAACAATCCTCCAAGACTGAAATGTTCTAATATCTAAAGATGTGAAGAATTCAAAAAGGTGAAGCATAAAAACATTAAAGCACATTGTAAAAGTTTTTTCAACTTAAAGTTTTAACATAATACAGAGTCCACTCAATAAACCCACCTAGTTTCATTCAGCTTGTTCAGTTTGGAAGTTCTATGGAGATTAATGATCATTTGTTTTTAGCTTTACTCTGAAAACAGTTCATGGTTAAAACAAATGCTAAATAGAAATCAATTAAAAGCGCAAATACATCAGAAAGGAAGTCTGCATAACCGCCTATGAATATGTTCTTATGAGCTTAATAAAAATGACGTTTTACTCTGATGGTGCTGATAAGGGATTCATAAAAAAGTTTCAATGGAGGTGATAATTTTCTGTTTATAAATCAAATGTATAATGTGCATCTTCTGTGAGCTTACGCTAAAAAACCCAACAGAAAGAAAGCAGACAGAACCATTTGCCTTATAAATGCATTCTTACAAACTTTTAAAACTAAAATTGATCACATTCACCCAGATATTGCCTTAACAATTGTGAAATGAAGGTTGATAGAAAATGATAAATCTATTTATAAATCACTTCCATCTTTGTCCAGCCTTTGTTTGAAAGATCCACTGTGCTATGCTGAAAGAACTAAATCTGTTCTTTGATGCTTCTGAGCTTCTAAACTTTATCATTAATAGATGAGAGTGGAATGTAGTTTTGGGTGATTTTTTGTTGAAGCTAAAAGAAGTATCATTACTGAATGAGCAGAATAAAAACAGGCTGTAATATGGTGAGTAAATCTATTCACTGATATTTGAGAACTGTTATTTGTTGTATTGTTATTGTTGTAGTAGTAGTATTTTATATGTGGCACTACAGGCTCTATTTTGCCCTTTCAAAATTATGAAATCTCAGAAAAGTGAAATATTCTGATGTATATCGTGTATCATAAGAATATCTTTAAGTATCATAATGTCATATTTTTTTATATTGCCCAGCCTGTTATTCAGCAGCTCTCTAATGTCTTCTGCCTCATATTTCTAGGACTGTGTGAGACCCAGTTAGGATTAACACAGTTTATCTAACAGATGCTTTAAACCTAGTCCAGATTCTGAAGGGAAGTAAACTAAAATAGCTACTCAAGCATTGTGAATGTCGTAAACAGCTAAATAGATACAGATGTCTTGTTCTTGATTTGTGATAGTTGAGGTATCATATTTCTACTTTAAACATTGAGTTATTAAATACAAGAGAAATAAGGAAAGAATGATCATTTGAAATGTCCTAATATCATATTTCAATGTCTGCATATTCAGTCCCGTTAAGGGCACTGCAGGTAATGGAGCATTTTTACTTTCGGTTTTATTAGTGATGCGGTAAAATAGTCTGTATCATATCCGTCCAGTAGTTAACACAGGCGAACACAGCTGCACTTGGTTGAGCCTGGTCTTCTGTGGTGCATTGTGGAACAAAACTGCATCTCATGAGGTGTTCCATGGTTTGGAGTTCACAGCACATGCATAAGTCAAGTGTTATTAGATTCCATCTCTTCAAGGATGCCTTGCAGTGTCTCTCACCGACTCACCCAGTTCAGTTCAGGGTTTTACAGACAGTCCAGGGTTGGTCATGGCCTGAGGCAAGGTACTTCATTTGGGGTGATCCCTCTCTCCAACCTTTCCACTGCTGTTGCACTGTTTAAGCCATTGGCTGAACCTGGCATTGGCTGGGCTGGACTCCAGTACGTCTGTAGTGTCCAAGAAAACTGCTCCTGGAGCCAAATTGTTTCTCATGCCATAGTTGTCAGGTGAGGGTTCAATGTCCAGAAGGGCATTTTCCATTCCCAGTGGTGTGAAAAAGTGTTTGCCCCCTTCCTCATTTCCTGTTTTTTTGCATGTTTGTCACACTTAAGTGTTTTGGAACATCAAACCAATTTAAACAATAGTCAAGGACAACACAAGTAAACACAAAATGCAATTTGTAAATGAAGGTGTTTATTATTAAAGGAGAAAAAAAATCCAAACCATCATGGCCCTGTGTGAAAAAGTGATTGCCCCCTAAACCTAATAACTGGTTGGGCCACCCTTAGCAGCAACAACTGCAACCAAGCGTTTGCGATAACTTGCAATGAGTCTTTTACAGCGTTCTGGAGGAATTTTGGCCCACTCATCTTTGCAGAATTGTTCTAATTCAGTTACATTAGAGGGTTTTCAAGCATGAACGGCCTTTTTAAGGTCATACCACAACATCTCAATAGGATTCAGGTCAGGACTTTGGCTAGGCCACTCCAAAGTCTTCATTTTGTTTTTCTTCAGCCATTCAGTGGTGGACTGGCTGGTGTGTTTAGGATCATTGTCCTGCTGCAGAACCCAAGTTCGTTTCAGCTTGAGTTCACGAACAGATGGTCGGACATTCTCCTTCAGGATCTCTCCTTCAGCAGTGAGGCACAATCATATAAAATACACATTATTGTGTCTTATGAGTCAGGCTTATTGAGAATCTACTCATTTAAAGCTAAACAAGAAACACACAAAAAAACAATCATCAAAAGCACTGAAAAGCTTTGACTGTGTGCACCTTTATCCAGCAGGGCCAACAAGTATGAACTACAGCTGACTTCCATAAAAACGTGGTTCTCTACGGCATTTTGACCGACTAAAAGGCTGAACTGAAATGATTAAATCACAGGTCCCTACCATTTCAGCTTTCCTGACCTGCTATCATGATAGACATGTGTTACGGTATGTTAAGAATTTCCCCAGTGTGGGACTAATAAAGGATTATAAAAGGATTAAAATAAAGCTGCACTTATTTTATTGTACTGCACTCTGTATTGTAGTTTATTGTATTGTATTGCATTGAATGGCTCAGAGTTCTGCGTTCAACTCTGGTTCTTTTTCTCTTGGTGTCTGCAGTGACATTTGTTTCTAGCAGTATCTGAGCTCAGGACTGTCTTTTTCTCTAGGGTTAAAACTGGTGGAAAAAACTAAAGAAGAAATAGTTTTATTATGGCAGTGTGATGATGCAACTTAAAACATTTTAAACCCTCTATTAGTGCAGTGCTGTGTTTGGTATTTTTGTGGGCGGAGTCTGTAATATAATATCATAGTGTAATGTCTATAAACGGAACATAAAAGATTTTTTACATTAATGTGCATGTAAAATAAGTACATTCAGTTTAGCCCTCAAGGCGTCGCCCTGGTGCTTTATATCTGTTCAGACGGGTGGATGTAGAAGCACATCCAGGTTCCTACATTAACAGAGTATGTGTGATGAACGGCAACAGACAACAACGTTCACAAACTGCAGCGCAAGAAAATAACAGAATACAGTGGATATAAAAAGTCTACACACCCCTGTTCAAATGCCAGGTTTTTGTCATGTAAAAAAATCACAGCAAGACAAATCATTTCACAACTTTTTCCACCTTTAATGTGACCTATAACCTGTAGAATGCAATAGAAAAACAAACAGAAACCTTTACATTGGAAAAATATCAAATAAAAACTTAAAATAACCTGGTTGCATAAATATGCACACCCTTAAACTAATACTTTGTTGCAGCACCTTTGGCTTTTATTACAGCACTCAGTCTTTTTGGGTAGGAGCCTATCAGTGTGGCACATCTTGATGTGGCAATATTTGCCCACTCTTCTTTGCAAAACCGCTCCAAATCTGACAGATTGCGAGGGCATCTCCTGTGCACAGCCCTCTTCAGATCACCCCACAGATGTTTGATGGGACTCAGGTCTGGACTCTGGCTGGGCCATTCCAAAGTCTTAATCTTATTCCAGTGAAGCCATTCTTTTGTTGATTTAGATGTATGCTTTGGGTCATTGTCGTGCTGAAAGATGAAGTTCCTCTTCATCTTCAGCTTTCTAACAGAAGGCCGAAGGTTTTGTGCCAACACTGACTGGTATTTGGAACTGTTCATAATTCCATCCACCCTAAGGCCCCAGTTCCAGCTGAAGAAAAGCCCCAAAGCATGATGCTGCCACCACCATGCTTCACTGTAGGTATGGTGTTCTTTTGGTGATGAGCAGCGTTGTTTTTGCACCAAATATACCTTTTGGAATTATGTACAAAAAGGTCAACCTTGGTTTCATCAGACCATAACACATTTTCCCACATGCGTTTGGGAGATTTCAGATGTCTTTTTGCAAAATTAAGCCGGGCTTGGATGTTTTTCTTTGTAAGATAAGGCTTCCGTCTTGCCACCCGACCCCATAGCCCAGACATATGAAGAAGATGGGAGATTGTTATCACACGTACTGCACAGTCAGTACTTGCCAGAAATTCTTGCAGCTCCTTCAGTGTTGCTGTCAGCCTCTTGGCAGCTTCCCTGACCAGTTTTCTTCTTGTCTTATCATCAATTTTGGACGGACGTCCTGTTCTTGGTAATGTCACTGTTGTGCCATGTTTTCTCCACTTGATGATGACAGTCTTCACTGTGTTCCATGGTATATTTAATGACTTGGAAATTCTTTGGTAGCCTTCACCTGACTGATATCTTTGAATAATGAAATCCCTCTGATGTTCTGGCCGATCTTTGCGGACCATGGCTTGTGCTGGAAGATGTGGCTAGAAAAATGTCAGGACAAGCCTAGTAGAACAGCTGAACTTTATTTGGGGTTGATCAGAGGCACTTTAATTGGTGACAGGTGTGTGCTGACTCCAATTTAACATGAGTTTGAATGTAATTGGTTAAATCTGAACACAGCCACTCCCCCAGTTATAAAAGGGTGTGCACACTTATGCAACCACATTATCTCAGTTGTTTATTTTTACTTCACTACTTCAATTGCATTGTACAGGTTATAGGTCACATTAAAGGTGGGAAAAGTTGTGAAATGATTTGTCTTGCTGTCATTTTTTTACATCACAAAAACCTGGCATTTGAACAGGGGTGTGTAGACTTTTTATATCCACTGTAGATATTGAAAAATGGAATATAACCCAACCTAATAGCCTTGTAACAATAACAGGATACAGCAACTGTAGTCAGCAGGCTATCATACATAATAAACTTCAGATCAGTTATTTCTGAGCTGCACTCAGACTGGGAAACATCAATCCAACATGAACAACAATAAAAATAAACCATATACCTTACACATATTTTCTACAGTTATAGAAACACTGGGACACTGACAGGTCAGATGCTGATTAAATTTTTTTTCCGGACAGTGTGAACATTCACGCAGCATAACTCCTCTCGTAGCACATTTAAATGGGATTATGGGGACGTTCCCAAATTCTCAGAATACACTGCTGGCGAGATGCTTGGCTGAACAGAATTAAAAAGAAGCAACTGCTGAATTTCAGATCTAATCACTGTACCTTGAAGACGGTCTGTACTGGGATAGTCTATACTCACCACATTTCTTCATCTTAACGGTGAAGATGATTGCCCCCAAAGTCAGCAGAAGCAACACCACTCCGCCAATCACGGCTCCAACCACTCCTGAACTTGAACTTGGTTCTAACATGACAGTGAAAACATGCTGTAAATATGAAGTGGACTCTCTTCTATCTTTCATCTGCAGGGGTGACATATTTTGCTCGCTGCAATAAACATATTGCATAAAGCTACTGAAACTGTTATTATCTTCTACAGTCAGTCACAGCCAAATCCCAATCTAGAGTACTACTGCAGGCTGCCTCTGCATCGTTACTGAACTGCTTCTTACGCACCATCAGAACTCAGGAGCCCGTCTGATTTAACAGATGACTCCTTCAATATCAGCCCTCCATCAGGTCCCAGTGAAAGAACCCAACTCTGTACCTGTATGAAACGTGCTCAGCTTTGGTGGCTACTGTGGATGCAGACACAGCAGCTCTGTGAGCAGCACCTTTAGTCTAGAGAATAAAAACCTTCTGCTAGGAGCAGGTCAGGGTTGGAAGACCGATGGCTAGCAGGCTGATTCTGATTTTGCATAATTTGAAGACCGAGACTGATGGCAGAAGTGTTTCTCTGTGGTTATCATGGTACATTCTAACCAGGGAAGGAAAAAACACACACATACAAATGTTCTAAGCCGCTTCTCCCTCAGGGTCGCAGGGGGTGCTGGAGCCTACCCAGCCTACCCTGATATCTGTCAGTTCTTGTATGTCTCACAGTATTGGCTATGCATGTACATTTTCTCCCAATAAAACCATTTTGGAAGATCAAACAGGAAATACAGATTTTTCAAAATCTCTGTATAATTAATTGATAAAGACGTTCAGAGCGGTTTGGCGTGATATCATATCCTCTGTTCTAGAGAAACTTGGAGTCAAGAGCTGTTCACATTGGTGGTGATAGGAGCCAGACGTCCCCCTCTAAAAGCTCGTCACAGAAAGTTCCTACAAGAGATGCTGATGAATTCACTGCCTCATGTTGGAGACATTGTTTATAATAATTTTGAGAAAATTTTGGCCTCATGTATTTTTTTACTCTATTCAGGTCATAGAGATACATGTGGGGCGTTGTCAGGCAAAATAGTCCCAAACGGAAACTTATTTTTTCAGTTTTGAACTATAAACTCAGAATACTCATGTAGGTTCTCTGGTGGTTCTGGATGGTAAATAAAATGTCTATATCTGTGTTGTAGTCATGGCGACCCCTGGTTCCCATCACCACCACTGTAAAGACATCTGAACCACTTCACACCAAACCCAATTTGAATCACTCTGATTACATCTCACACACTGAATTATGGTGGGAATTGAGAAAAATCAGTGTGGCATGTTGTGTTGGGATGTTCCTGAACTTTTAATAAAAACAGTAAAAACATTTTATCAGCTGAAGTAAAACAAAATAATAAAAACTGAACAATATATAGACAGAAAATCAGAATGAGATAAAGGTGAGTATCTAAAGCACAAAGCGGCTTCTTTGGCAAAAACAGTGAAAGTTTGCTTTATGTGCAAATTTCTCTAGTCATTTGTCTCCTATGTGTTTACACTGGCGCTGCTGAAGTATATATATACATATATATATATATATATATATATACACACACACACACACACACACATAATATATACACAATATTAATATTGATTAAAGTGGGGAAATACTTTCTGTTAGACAGGGTTTACAATTACACTGAGAAACTAATTCTAAACTTTAAAAGACCAGAAATACATCAGGTTACACAGATATACTCACCCCATTGTTTAATTACTGATGTGTTGAGGGAGCTGTGAGTCACATAACAGTCATAATCTGCTGCTTCATCCTCCTGGATTTCCACACTCTTCCTCAGCTGGTAGGTTCCATCATCATTGGGTCTGACTCCTGAAGTTGTTAGTAGATGTTCAGGCAGTGATGTAGTGAACTCCCTCACACTCATCTCCACACTTTTGGGGTAGAAGCCTGTGGCCAGGCAGGTCAGGGTCAGCAATCCCGAGTCAGTTGTAGATTTATTTGCAAACATATAAACATCCAGTGAAGCTGAAAATAAAATAAAATGCACATTAGTATTGTTTTAAATTTTTTAAGATGTTTCAAACATACTATCATGGGTATCGGCCAACAGAGAGACTGGAGTCTAACTTCACCTGAACACTACAGGGTTGGCAAGACTTGATTTTTTAAAGTTGACAGTTATGTGATGAATGCTGAATCTGCAACAATGATGATATGATAAATAAAAACATGGGAGAAAGGAATGCAACTTAAAAAATCTGTAAAACCAAACTCCACAGGTCACTAAAGCATGATGTGCACTATCCATCGAGCACCGGATCACATTGCTAGTCTTCAGGAAACTAGAGATGGATCCCAAAATCACAAGGCTGCTTACCTTGTTGTTAGTGTCAATCACCTGATCAGGGACTAGTCAACATCAAGAAAAATCATCATCGACAAGTTCATTAGTAAACTAGTCTGTGCAACCCCTAGCATCCATATCTGATGCAACCACAATCAAACTTCACACTTTTGTAGTCTGACCTGCCCACTTACTTGAAATGCAGATGAAGCATGAAGTGTAACCAACCAGAAGTTTTGTAGTCTGTCTATGCCCCCCCGGCAGCGCTGCTGGATTAGTGGAAATGTGGACCACATGGCAAGTAAAACCAATCAAACATGCTTTCGGGGGTTTGTGACTGACTCAGGAAAGTAGTATCTGCCTTCACTTCTGCAGTGAGAAGAAAAGTCTAAACTTGTCGAGGTTGAACACGCACATGGTCATATAATTTCATCTGCTCTAGCCAGACAAATGAGACTCGTGTGTGCAGCTCAAGGCGTGCTGGAAACATCACATTAGTTTGGCGAGAGTTAGGTGTGGACCCACAATGTTGTTTCAACATGTTCTGATATGTGTGCATCTACTGCAGAGCTTTGCAGAGAACAAATTTATTGTTTTACATTTAATAAACAAGTTCTACACAATTTGACCTGCTAACATCATTTAGGTGCAGTCATCATGGGGCAGTCGTGGGCTGGAGGTTAGGGAACCAGCCTCGCCGGTTCGATCCCCAGAGCCGACAGCACATGACTGAGGTGCCCTTGAGCCAGACGCCTAACCCCCAACTGCTCCCTGGGTGCTGTGGATTGGGCTGCCCACCGCTCCGGGCAAGTGTGTTCACTGCCCCCTAGTGTGTGTGTGTGTGTGCTCACTAGAGTGTATGTGGTGTTTCACTTCACGGATGGGTTAGAATGCGGAGGTGAAATTTCCCCATTGTGGGACTAATAAGGGTCTCTTAATCTTAATTAATCTTAATCATCTCAGTGATCTCAGGAGAAAGTGTTAACGAGGACAAGGTAGCTAATAGCACTCTATGTCACTCTATATTTTTCCAGCATGACGGAGAACCATGTCACGAGGTAAAAGTGATAACTAAGTGGATATTGGACACTAGCCAGTAGAAACAGTTCAGACACAGCAGCTTTAAAATACATTTTACTCTAACAAACCCAGCTCACAGTGCACCTGTACCAGGTATTCAGTGTTCTTATTGACTTGGTTTTGCCTTGTTTGGAGCTGCTTTAGAGCAAAAATGTGGACTGCTTGTGGGTCCCTGGGGGCTGGTTTAAGAATGAAGGGTCTATATGATAATAACTGTGAGCTGTGATTCAAATGAGTGTAACAGTGAATAAAAACCTGAAATTCTCACTCCGGTCACCTCAACACAGTTGATAACGCTTATAATAATGAGAATAATAATCAAGGCAAATATAAATACTCACTCACTTTGGTGTCAGATGTGTTGTACTGCAAATACTTCTTCAGCCACTCCACACAGTCTTCACCTCTCCGATCAACAGGTCCAGCGTTCCATTCCTCCTCCAACACTTTAGCCTGACTGACTGAGGCTGACCATCTCCTCGAGGTCCAGTTATAAGAGGTTACGTTCTGTCCGTCGTAGCCGTATTCATTAATGCAGTTTAACACTGACAGCGAGCCGCCAGAGTCCGTTTCAACCTCACAGCCGATTCTCCACTGAAGAGTGTGACCATCTGAGACGTAAATGAAGAACAGAGACCGATAGAAATGATCAGACACACTAACATTTCATGTTTTAACAGAATATGACGTAGACAAGTATATCACACTTTGTGAGTGCGGCCAGCTCTGGCACAGCTTTATCACTAGGTAGGCTAACTACTCTATCTGATGTCAGCTCCTTCCAGAAAAAGCGAAGATATATTTCTGACAGACTAACAAGGTGCCTGCAGGGAGAAGAGGACAAGTCTCCATCAGCATCCGGTGTTGCAGTAGTTACTCAATGAACACAGAAACATTCTGATGTCCCTCAATGTACCTCAGTTATTTCTGAATAATAAAACATGTTTTCTTCTGTATGGATATTTATAACATGCTATTACCTACAAAATAGCCCCATTTTAATTTCAACCAGTCCAAAGTTTCACGTTTTAGTTTTTCCATTTTTCCTTTTCCATGGTTAACAGAATATCCCTTCACTAACTCTTCCAAATAAAACAGAAATAGAACTATATTAGCCTGGAACAATTTGGAGCTTTTCCCTGAATTCTGAACGTCACTGAACCGAGTCTTTTAAATGAAGATTCAAATGAATCTTCTGCATGAAGATCATGAACTGAAAAATGAAAAGTTCTCACCTGACTCATCGTGTCTGAAGGTCTTCATCTGTATGTCGAGGATCTTGTTCAAATATTGTCCATCGTACTTCAGCTTATCAGCGCCTGCTGTCCACTCACTCTCCTTCATCTCCTTCAGCCAGTCCTGTTTAGGAGTCCTGACCCCGTCTGTACTGCTGTAGGAGTCAATCTGTCTGTCATCCAGCAGAGTCACTGCACTGAACTCATACATTCTGTCTGTAGAGTTTCTGGACTGGATAGTGTAGAGATAATGCAGGGAGTGTTTACCTGTAGAGAAACAGATTAATGAACGATTTAAGCAGTAGAACACAAGATGGGGTGGCTTGGGCGTCTCCTACAGCTGTTAAAGCCTCTGCGGGGTGATACAGTGTTAATATAACAGCACCGCTAGAGCTGCTCAGCCAATCAGCCCGCGTGGCTGGAACTAGCTAGTATAATAAATCAGTAAAGAATGATCTCAGCTTGTACAATAACTATCAACTTATTAACGACATCTACACTTTACTCTGTTTTAGTTACAGTTCACACTGTCGAGATTTTTACTTTCGTTTTCGTGACGGCGCAGAACCAAAAAGGAGAACTGAAGAAAAGCGCTCACCCCCGAGAGTCAAAACAAATAATCCCGACAGAAAGACGACGCGGAGTGTCGCCGTCTCCAATATCATCGTCTTTTCTCATGGAGCTCGGTGGAAAAATCACTTTGGAGGAACATTTTACCGATTAAAGCTGCAAATATGGACGTTCCAGGAACTTTCTCCTCTCTACCTCCTTCTCCTCTCTACCTCCTTCTCCTCTCTACCGCCTTCTCCTCTCTACCTCCTTCTCCCTCTACCTCCTTCTCCCCCCTACCTCCTTCTCCTCTCTACCGCCTTCGTCGGTCACTGTTTGCACAGATTTGATGTCCAAACCGTGCACGGAATACTGAAGTGCACGGAATACTGAAGTGCACTGAATACTGAAGTGCACGGAATACTGAAGTGCACGGAATACTGAAGTGGAATGAATACTGAAGTGCACGGAATACTGAAGTGCACGGAATACTGAAGTGGAATGAATACTGAAGTGCACTGAATACTGAAGTGCACGGAATACTGAAGTGGAATGAATACTGAAGTGCACGGAATACTGAAGTGCACGGAATACTGAAGTGGAATGAATACTGAAGTGCACGGAATACTGAAGTGCACTGAATACTGAAGTGCACTGAATACTGAAGTGCACGGAATACTGAAGTGCACGGAATACTGAAGTGGAATGAATACTGAAGTGCACTGAATACTGAAGTGCACGGAATACTGAAGTGCACTGAATACTGAAGTGCACTGAATACTGAAGTGCACGGAATACTGAAGTGGAATGAATACTGAAGTGCACTGAATACTGAAGTGCACGGAATACTGAAGTGGAATGAATACTGAAGTGCACTGAATACTGAAGTGCACGGAATACTGAAGTGCACGGAATACTGAAGTGGAATGAATACTGAAGTGCACTGAATACTGAAGTGCACGGAATACTGAAGTGCACTGAATACTGAAGTGCACTGAATACGGAAGTGCACGGAATACTGAAGTGCACGGAATACTGAAGTGGAATGAATACTGAAGTGCACTGAATACTGAAGTGGAATGAATACTGAAGTGCACTGAATACTGAAGTGCACGGAATACTGAAGTGCACTGAATACTGAAGTGCACTGAATACCGAAGTGCACAGAATACTGAAGTGCACGGAATACTGAAGTGCACTGAATACTGAAGTGCACTGAATACTGAAGTGGAATGAATACTGAAGTGCACTGAATACTGAAGTGCACGGAATACTGAAGTGCACTGAATACTGAAGTGCACGGAATACTGAAGTGCACTGAATACTGAAGTGCACTGAATACCGAAGTGCACAGAATACTGAAGTGCACGGAATACTGAAGTGCACTGAATACTGAAGTGCACTGAATACCGAAGTGCACAGAATACTGAAGTGCACGGAATACTGAAGTGCACAGAATACGGTGATCTTATCTTACAGTTGTTTCTGGGTAGAAACTGCTGTGGAACCTGAGCCTGAGCAGAGAACTGAAGAATAAAACTGATTAAGGAAAGACAATAACAGGAAATAAATGTGACCAAAAGCACTCATTTAGAGCGTTAACTCACAGAGCAAAATTACAAAATAAATAAATAAATAAAACAAACAAAAAAAATCAACTCTGGCATTATTATGCCTGCCCTTTCCTGAGAGAGTGTGGGGGAATGGCGTGGATAAGAAATTCACATGATGCAGGGTATATTGTTTAGGCTCTTCATCAGTGTTGGGATAGCTACTAACAAAAATAGTAATTAGCTACTTAGTAGTTACTTTCCCAAATTTGTAGCCAGCTACAATTCTTTTTAAGGAACTTTTCCAGAAAAATAGAGGCTACCTTTTAGCCACTTTTTGAAAAGTAGTGACTACTTTTTAACTATAGCCCATAAGGCGAAGCTGTTTTTCGTTTAATCCCATTCCCATATATGGGGCACTTACTTCAATAAAATGACCCATTGGTTCAGAGCGTGACAGTAAGAGTTCTCCGTGTATAATCCAGCACTTTGGATATAGTTCCTTCCTCGCATAGTCGTCTTTTCTTCATGAGTGATGTGGATTCACGGACTAATCATCATATGCTTCCCGCTGGACCAATCAGGTGGCTGCTTTTTGGAGCCGGACTCCAAACTGCGCCTGTGTTGTCAACATGGAGCAGTGAAGATGAAGAGTTTACGATAAGACTGCCTTCGAAAGTGATAAAAAGGGTTTAAAACAATGTTAGAAATAGCGCCACACGGTGGCTTGGCTTGAAGGGCAAGAACTGGAGGAAACACTGAAACACTGCATAGAATAGAATTGACAACCTTCTGTCTCTGTGTTTGCACACTATGAAATTAGACCTCTGCATTTAACCCATCTGTGCAGTGAAACATCCACATACATGCACACTAGTGAACACACACACTAGGGGGCAGTGAGCGCACTTGCCAGGAGCAGTGGGCAGCCCTATCTACAACGTCCGGGGAGCAATGGGGGGTTAGGTGTCTTACTCAAGGGCACTTCAGTCATGGACTGTCAGCCGAGGGGATCGAACCAGCAAACTTCTGGTCACAGGGCAGGTTCCCTAAATCCAGGGAAGTGGATGAATAATAGTACTGAATAAGAGAAGAACTTTGGACTGGAGATGAACTGCACCAATACATGCTGCTGATGAGGGTGCTTTGGAAGGTTGAAAGTGTTGGATTTGGGATTGAGAACACCTGCATGCACTAGCTATAAGGTATTCAATGCTAGAATGAACCATGCTGTGACCTTAACACACGATTCCATTGTGGCACATTATAATCATTTATTATCATGCATTCAAGACCTAGCATATCATGATCAGTATGCTATGTAGGTTTTGTAGGTGGGGTATGGCTGTGTTTGTAGCAGCATTTGCTGGTGCTGGAGCTGCTTATCCAGTGGCAGAAGCACAAATACAAGTTAAAAATTCAAATTAGGCATAAATATCAAATATTAAATGTCCTTTTCTAACAACTAATAACCAACTATTCATGCTTTAAAACACATCTGATATTCTGATGTGTTGGTTCTTGTGATGGTGCAGTGTATGCCCATCACTGAGATTAATAAGAACAATAGTAGAAGGGGATGAGGGCAAATGGGAGGTAAAGGGGACCGAGGCTTCTTGTCCCTGTTGGGCGGATCCACCTTCAGGGAGGGAGAGGGGCCTCAGTGTTCTAAAGGGGGAAACCTGCAAAGGAATTAATTAGTTAATTAATGAATACTTACCGGTAATATGTATATATTAGTCACGACTAGTCAGTAGCTGTGTAGATGGGTGTGTATATATGTTTGTGTGTGTATGTAAATTAGAGCCCTGGGACATCGTCCCTCCGAGCAAGTTATTAGTTTAGTCGGGGCGGGGCTTCGACGATAAGAACGCTCGGTGTTCTTTCAGCCGGGTCTTCTCAGCTACCTGTGGGAGGAGTGGTATTATCCCGGTGTGATGCTGTTAGCTGCTTGTAACAGCTTGGGAATAACCTGTGTGATGAGGATTAGCCTTGCAGCGAAGCCTCAAGTTTATCTTTCGTTTTATTTCTGTTTGATTCAGTTTTTTTTTGTTTTTGTAAAAATAATAAAATAAGCACATATGCACTTGAACTTGGAGTCTCGCCTCCTCGTATCCACACCCACGCCCATAGGGCCAACTTGGCCGTACGTAAATCCCGGTGGCTCTTCTTTTGGAGGTTGCACCGTTACAGTTCTGTTTTATTGATGGACAAAATAGATAGGAGTTGATAAACTGTGTAGCGTTTCACTTAGTTGGTCAGAGCTCCCCTTTTGCTCTAGGTATAAACCAAGGGATGGCATAGTCTGGTATGCACAAACGTGGGCACCACAGCTGACTTATATGTTTCAAGAAGCTTAAGTGTACCTAAAAAACTTCCAGGCACCTTAAAAAAACACCGTTGCTGAAATAATTGCAATTATGTTTCTCTGCAGACTGGAGACCAGTAAGAGGGACTTGCACTGCAAGTGGGTGGATACCAGCAAGTGGGTGGCCTTGCGTGAGCATAGAGTTTTTAAAGAGTGGCATAATAGAATTTCTCTTTCTTGAACGAGTGTTGCTGAAGAAAACATCCGTTAAGGAATTTCAGTGTACTTCTTGAAATTTGTTTGTTGTGCTGTTGTAGAAAAGCAAACTGATGTCCTTCTTCACAAATATCATACATATCTTTATAATAGATATAATGATGAAAACAGGGCTCCAAATGAACAGAAGTATTTTTCATCAACCCAAATCACACAAACACTAAATCACTTCTCACTTGTTGCATTTTATTTACAGTACGTAGTCTATAAGTTTATGTATAACTCGCACAGGTTCTTTCCATCTTTCTGTCCAGTGATGTTCTTTGGTGAGATGGAAGCATATGCAGTATGCAAACAAACATTTTTCACTTTTCAGATTAATATCCTTAAAGGTTTATTAGCATAAACTGACAAAGGGTGAGGAGTGTGAGGTCCTCTTGTTGAAATTATCTACAAAACAAAGTTTGAGTCTATGTTAAGTGGGGCAAACTATGAAATGTGAACATATAATAGAAAAAGAATAAACAGGATAACAAATAGGGATGACTACTTTGTACAGATCTGGGTAAAAACCTGTAAAGTTTCCATGAATGCCTCATTCAGCTAATTAATTATTTCTGAAGGCAATAATTAAGGTCAAGTGGGGTGGTTTAGGTTGGAGCTGAAGTCTGCAGATATGCAACTCTCCAAGAAGGAGGTGAGCAGAGTTTTGTAGAGAGTCGTGTAAAAGAATGACTTGAATCTGAATTGCAAAATTCTTAAACCTGGAAATGATTGAATAATTAGACGTATTGATGAGCACACAAGTTCAAACAGGTTCATCTTCCTTGATGTCCAGGGGACTCTGGTAGTTCGACATCAACCAACAGATGGCCCAAAGTTGGTTGACTGAGCCTGTGAGGGGGAAGTGGGACAACCCCATCCCAGTTGTGGTACTCCTTCACTCTTCAGATTGCCGGTTCCACCAGTACTCTTAGACGTGCTATTGCTTGTGTCTTCTCAGTATCTTCCTTGCTGAATTGAGCAGACTTCTTGAAGGGGGAATGATCAGGTTGGCAGCAGCCTGGTGAAGTAAGACCTCTCAATTATTTCCCAATCTGAGATAGATCCGGTGTAAAGCTTGGAAACAAATGTGATGACGCCTCAAAGAGCAACTCCAGCCAATCCCTTGAATGTTGTGATTTTTATCATTTGAGAAGCTCTCAGACTGTAGGATGAGTGATATTGTCTCACAGCAGACCTCTGTGCAGTCAACCTAAGTCCAATCAGTAAAGTTGTATATGAATATGTCTGCATTTTAATATGGGAGTGTGAAAACACCTGACGAGATGGTACAACGTATGGTTTTGCATATTCATGAGGTGCTTACATGTGTTCCAACGTAATGCATATGTGCCGTGACATACCCGTCTATGAAGTTCTGCATGTGATTCTACGGATGGGTTTCGTAACTCAAACGTTATAATCATGTAATGATGAT
Source organism: Pygocentrus nattereri (assembly GCF_015220715.1). Lineage (NCBI taxonomy): Eukaryota > Metazoa > Chordata > Actinopteri > Characiformes > Serrasalmidae > Pygocentrus > Pygocentrus nattereri. Next base: position 5,067,220 of record NC_051221.1, read on the forward strand.
GTATTAAATTACCAGTGTGTGCAGGTGTGTTCCTGTTATCCTGAAAAACATTTTTCTCATTAAATTTTATGATATATTTTACTTTTGCAATTCAAGGTGTGGTCTTTTCTTCTTGGTTTTGGACATTGCATCACAGAAATTATGAATGAGAAACATTTAGAAATGTATGAAAAGCACATATTCATTATACGGAAAATTCCCCAACAATAGAAATCACGGTCAGACAATCAGTCAAGCGTAATACATGATCCCTGTTTAATGAGAGAGGAATGGGTGATCAAAGGCAGCTTGAGGAGGGTCCTGACTACCCTGTGAGGGTGGGATGGGGGCTTGCTCTACTCAGTTACTGAACAAAATGGAGACGGTTCTTTGCTTTTGTGACTGGGAATGTGGGATTGAGACACACTTGCAGCTTCTTACTTCGTCTGAGAAGTCATCGATGAGCAGTGTGGGGTGTTTCTCACGCCATCCTGAAGTCCACAATCACCTTTTAAGTCTTTTCTGCATCAGGAAAGGATTCTTTAGCTGTGGAAACACAGCCTTTTATCTATGATGTCCCTGCTGAAAAACATCATGCCTGGTTCCTGGTGGTTTTATAATGTGTTTTGGTACAAATCCAGAAAAGGCAGTGTATTCGGTTGTTGAATGGAAGTTAAAGGCTAACGAATTTTACCTCAGCATTATCCTAGACCACCATGTAGTTTGTGTGTCACTTCTTTGCTTTGGCTATTTGCTCTGGCATAAATGAAAGTCCAAGCGTGTTTATTTTCCATGTGAATGAAAAGAGAATCTATCAGAAATAGAGGAAACTGGTAAATATTCATATTGCAGAACCTTAGATAAGCATTTGATTAGACTTATTATCTCCTTACAAACATGTAAAGTCCAATCACACGTTCCCAGTTTGTGCAGGAAGGCTTGCATGACTTGCTCCTTTCAGTAAGAAGCATCAAAAGGTGCTGGTTTGTGGAAGTCACTGCCAGCTCTTTTCCTTCTCCCTTGGACAGGTGTTCACACCCATGCCATGATCCATGAAGGACAGATTGCTACTGTTCCCTGAGTAACCCAGATTATCAGGCACGTTCAGCCTCTCGGTGACGTCTGAAAGCTGAAAGCAGTCCAGCGGTTAGTGTTTTGTGGGAATTTAACCAGTTTGTCACATTTTTGCATAATTTAGTCCTTGAGATGTAAACAGTCAGTCACTCAGAGGGGTCTGGTGTGAAATGGTTCAGTGTACACTCTTAAAAGATTTTTTTAGGTTCTTTAAAGGTTCTTCAAGGGTTCCTTTTTGAAAAAATAAGGTTCTATATTGAACCATGAACACACAAAGAACCCCTTGCATAAGATAAGATAATCCTTTATTAGTCCCACAGTGGGGAAATTCACATGATTAAAATGTTCTCTGCATGGTGAAGCGGTTCTTCAGATTGATCGAGAACGTGTTGTATATGGTTCTATAAAGTGCCAAAAAGGGATCTGATGCCAAACTTGTAACAGTAGAAGCTTTTTAAAAAAATTGCTGAATAGAACCATCTATAGCAGTCTCCATCAATCAATTCACCATGCAGAAAACCCTGTTAAGGGTTTATAACTCAATGTGCTCACGGCTGATCTTCCGAAACATTACGTCGGCCTCCAGCACTGAAAAGTATCTGGGTTTGGCTCTGAGGTTCCAGAGACGGAGCCACTGAAGGGCTACACTGAATACAGCAGATGGGTGTTCATCACAAAGCCAACAGCAAAGTTTATCCCTTGTTTCAGTGCATGTGGCAGATGAGTGGCAAGTACCAGGATCAAGGATGTTTATTCTGATCTTCTGAATGAATGTCCAGTAGAGTTCTGGTTCTGTGTAGCTGTGTTAATTATCTACTCTGGAATTGAAATTAAGCAAGATAGAGCAGGAAAAGTCTGAATTTCCTGGACACCCCAGAGCTAGGACTGAAGATCTTTTACTCAGTGGTGTATCAGCTGTAGCTGTAAAGACATTGATGTAGTGGATTTTAGGACTTCACTGATATACGGATCAAAGCGCATAAATAAACAATCTCATATGATCCATAAGATCTACATTTAGAAAGGTGTAAACATGAGGAACCCAGTCTCTGTAGAACCCCATTTATCATACTGGGGCGTATTTAATCAGAGACACGTGGACAGTTTGAAATAAGAGCTTTATTTGGAAATATAAAAGTAATAAGTGCCACAAACCATGAAGTACTTTCAAAAGTGCACATAAAAAAATATCAATCCAGTTTTTACAAACCCTCTTCCTTACATTTGACTACAGTGCATGGATAAACACTTCTGAAAACAAAAAAAAGGAAATAGTTCAAACAATGCAAACTGCACATTGTTTCAAATGACAGTGAAAAACAAGACATCACCTGCAGTTTCTCTGCAGAACAGATGGTCCAGTGAGGAACAGTTTTACAGACAAGTGAATCAGCAGTAAGGCACTATAAAAGTGGTCTAGTATACAAAATGTTCATCAACGTCATGAAAACACAATGAAATGTGTAGAAATCACATATTAAAGAAAGACCTTACAAAGAAATGTCTTAATAAATGTTTTAAAAACCACAAGATTTGCACTCATTGCACACTGCACACATTAGCAAATCAATTAGGATTTCAAACAGTAACAAACTCAATGAATCAACAATTAATTAATTCTTTTAAACAATAACAACATAAACCTATTTGAAAAAAATATACGTAACAGTTTTATCAACTTTTTTTTTTGGTCAACTTTCCTGAGTGCAGCTTAAGACCTTACTCTAAAAACCTTAAACATTTTATCTTCTTCTTTCGGCTGCTCCCTTTAGGGGGCGCCACAGCGGATCATCTGCCTCCATCTTGCCCTATCCACTGCCTCCTCTACTTTCACACCAACCATCTCCATGTTCACTACATTAAAGAAAGACCTTACAACGAAATGTCTTAATAAAATGTTTTGCACTCAGACATACAAAGCAATGAACATTATCAAATCAATTAGGATTTCAAACAGTCAATTCAGATTTCAACATCTATGAATCAACAATTAAAATTTATATTCTTTCAAACAATAACAACAAACTTATTTGAAGAAAAAAAAAAAAGTAACAGTTTTATCAACTTTTTTTTTGTCAACTTTCCTGAGTGCAGCTTAAGACCTTATAGACTCTAAAATCTTATAGGAGCATTTTATATGCAACTTAAAAATCATCCCATTTTGGGTCCCGAGTGGGTTCTTACAGCTGGAAATGCAGGACAGGATAAAATAAAGAGGAGTAGAAGTATGATGGAGCAGTGAGGCACAATCATATAAAACTTGCTGTTTAGAACTGCACAGTTCAGTATTGTGACTTATGAGTCAGGCTCACTGAGAATCTCCTCATTTAAAGCTAAACAAGCAAAAAACACACAAAAAAACAATCATCAAAAGCACTGAAAAGCTTTGACTGTGTGCACCTTTATCCAGCAGGGCCAACAAGTATGAAATAACTGACTTCCATAAAAACGTGGTTCTCTACGGCATTTTGACCGACTAAAAGGCTGAACTGAAATGATTAAATCACAGGTTCCTACCATTTCAGCTTTCCTCACCTGCTATCATGATAGACATGTGTTACGGTATGTTAAGAATTTCCCCAGTGTGGGACTAATAAAGGATTATCTTGTCTGTCTACTGTCACTCAACACATTTACTGGTGGTTCTGTTTAATATACTCAGACATCATTCACACTGTGGTCAGGAGAAAAGTTCTGAAATGTATCGTTACATTCATTGTGATGCGGACGTGAACAATTTCTGAATCGAATCAAATGTCAAAAATCGATTTTCTAAATATTTCATTTTTACCGCAACGGTGACGGAATATAAAAGGCGGAACTTGGATGTGGACAAGGACAGTGGACAGTCTGTGGCGGCACATAACAAAAACAACTGGAGCGAGAAATCCAACCGGCTCTGCATTAAAGCCAGGTTAGATCAGGAGTCACAACCCAAATGTTAAGAAAAGCCATTCTGTCCTTTCAACAAAGTCAAACCACCTTGGGAGCCACAACATTTAATGTCCGGTATATCTCTGTGTCTCCGGTATATCTGCATGGACATCCGTTCCTACTGGATCTTATTTCACCCTAACAGCACATTTTATCACAGATGAGTGGCAGCAGCGTCTCATGTGCTCCAAACAAGAGCAGTGAGTGAGAGTCTTCCAGTTCACTCGCCACATCACTTCCATTTGCTCAATTAATAAAATATATTGGAAGTAAATTCATTATAGATCATTACAGAACCTTTGCTTTGAAACTACCACGTCCTCAGACAGTAAGAAAACAGAAATGCTGTATAGATAATCGTTTTATAATCGCATCGCAGCCTCTGAATCGTAATCTAATCAAATCATGACGTGCCTGAAGATTCCCACCCCTAATGTTAAGGATTGTGTCTGAAGTGCTAAACGCCTTGATATCTGAAATACAGTAATGTACAGTAAAATGCTGAAATCGTTTGACTGACTCGTTGAGCTTGCTGGTCTGAGGTGTTGAAACAGCAGATTAAGCGGTAGCAGGAGTTCCATTCTCATGAATGTGTCCATTACCTGGAAAAGGCAGAGAAGAATAAACAAACACACTGAGCCACACCTACATTTTCAAAAGAAAGCCTTAGGTACTGCATTATTTCTTACTACGCTGGGCGATCGTTTCAGTCAGATACCAAACATTTTGAAATGCTAAGCACAACTGGCGCTAACTGGTTCAAAGATTAGAATTAATCTGCTTCCAATAAACCAGGCCTAACATTTCTTAGGGTCTTCATGGACCTGAAAACAATAAGGATTTTACAGATCAGCATGTAGGCCTGCACAATCTAACTTACAGCTAATTTCTATGTTAATTAAATTACTGTGGATGTAATAATAATTTACCATTTGGCACCAGAGACACTTCTTCAGCGTGGCCATTTGCTGCTCCATTGGTCATCACTGGTCCATTACCTAGAAAAAAAAAAAAATACATACTGACTTTGAGTCTCAATCACCAAACTTTACAGTGTTAAAATTGTTGTAAAAAATTAGAAATTGTTTTATTAATGCAGTGTGATGTGATTATGTAGCGTGAATGTTTTGGTAAAATGACACTTTTAAACACTGTATTACTGCAGTGCTTCGGAAAACAGAATATTTGTTTGCATTTATGTGCATTTAATAATTTACCATTTGGCACCAGAGACACTTCTTCAGCGTGGCCATTTGCTGCTCCATTGGTCATCACTGGTCCATTACCTAGAAAAAAAATATATACTGACTTTGAGCCTCAATCACCAAACTTTACAGTGTTAAAATTGTTGTAAAAAATTAGAAATCGTTTTATTAATGCAGTGTGATGTGATTATGTAGCGTGAATATTTTTGTAAAATGACATTTAAACATTACTGAAGTGCTTCAGAAAACAGAATATTTGTTTGCATTTATGTGCATTTAAAATAAATGCATTCACTTTTGGACTGGATTGCCCTCATGGTTGGAACTACCTATGAGGGCCCCAGGGTCTGGACCTCAGTAGTTTCAGAAGGGTTTTTCTGTATGTCCACTAGAAGAAAGATAATATGGAAACACCATCATTCTCACAGTGTGGTAGCCTGCTCAGGGGCGTACAGCCATGGGGACCACAGGCTACTTAATCAGAAGGACAAGGAATATTTACTATGCTGCATTTTCAATGAGCACTGTCACTGGATTAAAATCTCCCAAGATCGGCCCAATTCCTTAAGCCCTCCAATCACTGCTTAGCAACTACTGCTATCGGTCACTGCCTCAAGTCTTCAGTTTACGATCGACACACATACTTGATGACAGTTTCAGAAGATTCAGTGTGGAAACTATAAGCTATGAGAAAATCAAATCAGCAGTGACAGGTGCAGATCTCAGAACAGCTGTGGTTTGGCCGTAGACTGATCTGCCTGCTAAGTTTACATCTGTACCCAGAGCGGCTCAGACTTCTGAGGATATGCAGGCATGCTGCACCCATTTTAGGGGCTGACAATATAACAACATGATACAAATGTAATAGTTTAACAGACTATTTTAAAAATGTAAACTATAATGTTGCTAGTCACCATGTTTTAGTCTAGTAGGTTCTCAGTTCTAGGCTACAGGCTCTGTAGTTGACTATAGGAGCGATTAGAAGAGAAATTAAAGTTGTACTGTGTTGCCCGCTCTTAAAACTACAACTGGCACAAGAAAGTTCTCTGTTTATCAGCATATTGATGGCGTAGTATCATGTAACTATGATGAAATCAAAGGACATTTGGCTCCATTTTGTCTTATTGCCCGACTGCCATGTTCTTAAATATGTTATACATTATTTTTATGTTCTATTATTGGTGGGTCAAATCAAAGAGAGACCCTGCAATAAAAAGCTGTTCAAGGTTTGGGCTGAAGTTAAAGACAATTAAAGTAGCTTAACAACACCTGTGGCCTTATATATATGTGAGTGAATTTAATTTTAAATGTATGTATTTATCCATCCATCCATCCATCCATCCATTATCTTCCGCTTCTCCGGGGTTCGGGTCGCGGGGGCAGCATCCTAAGCAATGAAGCCCAGACCTCCCTTTCCCCAGCCACTTCCACCAGCTCTCCAAGGGGGATTCCGAGGCGCTCCCAGGCCAGCTGGGCGATATAGTCACGCCAGCGTGTCCTGGGTCTTCCCCGGGGTCTCCTCCCAGGTGGACTCGCCTGTGACACCTCCCGAGGGAGGCGTCCAGGAGGCATCCTAACCAGATGCCCGAACCACCTCAGCTGGCTCCTCTCGACGTGAAGAAGCAGCGGCTCTACTCCGAGTCCCTCCCGGATGACTGAACTTCTCACCCTATCTCTAAGGGAGAGTCCAGACACCCTGCGGAGGAAACTCATTTCGGCCGCTTGTATTCGCGATCTTATTCTTTCGGTCATTACCCAAAGCTCATGACCATAGGTGAGGGTGGGAACGTAGATCGACCGGTAAATCGAGAGCCTTGCCTTATGGCTCAGCTCTTTCTTTACCACAACAGACCGGTAAAGAGCCCGCATCACTGCTGACCCAGCACCAATCCGCCTGTCAATCTCCCGCTCCCTTGTACCATCACTCGTGAACAAGACCCCGAGATACTTGAACTCCTCCACTTGAGGCAAGAGCCTATCCCCGACCCAGAGAGGGCTCTCCACCCTTTTCCGCCTGAGAACCATGGTTTCGGATTTAGAGGTACTGATTCTCATCCCAGCCGCTTCACACTCGGCTGCAAACCGATCCAGCGAAAGCTGAAGTTCGCGGCCTGATGTCCCCAATAGGACCACATCATCTGCAAACAGCAGCGATGTGACCCTGAGGTCACCAAACCGGACACCCTCCATCCCTTGACTGCACCTAGAAATTCTATCCATAAAAATTATGAATAGAATCGGTGACAAAGGGCAGCCCTGACGGAGTCCAACTCTCACTGGGAACGAGTCTGACTTACTGCCGGCTATGCGAACCAAACTCCAGCTTTGTTTGTACAGGGCCTGAATGGCTCGTAGCAAAGAGCCATGTACCCCGTACTCCCGAAGCACCTCCCACAGAATACCCCGGGGAACACAGTCGAATGCCTTCTCCAAATCCACAAAGCACATGTGGACTGGTTGGGCAAACTCCCATGAACCCTCCAGAATCCTGGAGAGGGTGAAGAGTTGGTCCAGTGTTCCACGACCAGGGCGGAACCCGCACTGTTCCTCCTGGATCCGAGGTTCGACTATAAGCCGGACTCTTCTCCAGTACCCCTGCATAGACCTTGCCAGGGAGGCTGAGGAGTGTGATTCCCCTGTAGTTGGAACACACCCTCCGGTCCCCTTTTTTAAAAAGAGGCACCACCACCCCAGTCTGCCAATCCAGTGGCACCACCCCCGATGTCCACGCAATGTTGAAAAGGCGTGTCAGCCAAGACAGCCCCACAACATCCAGAGCCTTGAGGAACTCAGGGCGGATCTCATCCACCCCTGGAGCCTTGCCACCAAGGAGCTTCTTAACTACCTTAGCGACTTCGGCCTCAGTAATGGACAAGCCTATTCCCATGTCCCCAGACTCAGCCTCCTCACTGGAGAGCGTGTCGGTGGGATTGAGAAGGTCCTCAAAGTATTCCTTCCACCGCCCAATGACGTCTTCAGTCGAAGTCAGCAGCACCCCATCTCCACTATATACAGTGCTAGTGGCACACTGCTTTCCCCTTCTGAGTCGCCTGACGGTTTGCCAGAATCTTTTCGGAGCCGACTTAAAGTCACTTTCCAAGGCCTCACCAAACTCCTCCCATACACGGGTTTTTGCCTTGGCGACAACTGAAGCCGCAGATCGCTTGGCCTGTCGATACCTGCCAGCTGCCTCTGGTGTCCCACAGGCCAACCATGCCCGGTAGGACTCCTTCTTCAGCTTGACGGCATCTCTCACCTGGGGTGTCCACCACCTCCGATGACACGACTACAAAGTCAATCATTGAACTGCGGCCTAGGGTGTCCTGGTGCCATGTGCACTTATGGACATCCTTGTGTTCGAACATGGTGTTCGTGATGGACAAACTGTGGTTTGCGCAGAAGTCCAAAAACTGAACACCACTCGGGTTCAGATCAGAGAGGCCATTCCTCCCAATCACACCCCTCCAGGTCTCACTGTCATTGCCCACGTGAGCGTTGAAGTCCCCCAGTAGGACAATAGAGTCTCCAGGAGGAGCACTTTCAAGCACCCTTCCCAAGGACTCTAAGAAGGCTGGGTACTCTGAACTGCTGTTCGGTGCATAAGCACAGACAACAGTCAGGACCCGTTCCCCAACCCGAAGGCGTAGGGAAGCTACCCTCTCGTCCACCGGAGAAAACCCCAACATACAGGCACCGAGTCGAGGGGCTATGAGAAAGCCCACACCTGCCCGCCGCCTCTCACCATGGGCAACTCCAGAAAAGAATAAAGTCCAGCCCCTCTCAAGGAGATTGGACCCAGAGCCCAAGCTGTGTGTTGAGGTGAGCCCGACTATATCTAGCCGGTATCTCTCAACCTCGCGCACCAACTCAGGCTCTTTCCCCGCCAGTGAGGTAACGTTCCAAGTTCCAAAAGCCAGTTTCAGCAACCGAGGATCAGAACACCAAGGCCCATGCCTTCGGACACTGCCCGATCCACAACGCACCGAACCCCTACTACTGCCCCTCCCATTGGTGGTGGGTCGATGGGAGGGGGGACTCATGTAACTCCTTCGGGCTGGGCCCGGCCGGGCACCATGAGTAAATGCCCGGCCACCAGACGCTCGCTGGCGAGCCCCTCCCCCAGGCCTGGCTCCAGGGTGGGGCCCCGGTAACCCTGTTCCGGGCAGGGTACACAAGTCCTGCTTTTGTGTCTTCATAGGGGTTATTATGGATCACACTTTGTCTGACCTGTCACCTAGGACCAGTTTGCCATGGGAGACCCTACCAGGAGCTTTTGCTCCAGACAACATAGCTCCTAAGATCATTCAAGCACGCAAACCCCTCCACCACGATAAGGTGGTGATCCAAGGAGAGGTGTATGTATTTACTCATTTATATTCCAATAGTGCCAAATCAGCCATTTCACAAAATTATGCACAGTAATTAGATCAGTCAAATTTAATAAATTTGTTTTTAAGGCATTAAAAATTAAACAAAGGTTCTAGAACCTTGGCCACAGGCTACCACAGGACACAATGACCAGATATGGGGATCCTACCATAACTGCACTGTATTAAACCCAGACAAATCTGTAGTAGGTGACATCTGGCTTGACATTTACACAGAGAAAGGTGTCCATCTGAAGTCTTTTAGACAAGCAGACAAATTCTACTTTTCTGTGTCCACCTCAGCTAATGTAATTAGCCTAGCCACTTTCCACCTCATGGCCTTTAGCTGGAGAAGAGAAAATGTGTGACGTGTCCGTTAGCCGTTACCAAACCTGATGAAATGAGTGCTACAGACCCTCTGGGATACAGCAGCCTTTAGGTTGCTGCAGTGGTCTTTCTGTGCTTTCTTTTCAGATCAAACAGATACGAATCTCTGACCTAAATGTAGATGCCGGCTCTGCCCTCTGATGGAGTACAGAGGTCAAACATCTCATGGGTCTCATGAGAATGCAGAACACTGTAGATAAGCTCATCTGCATATTGAAAATCTTAATTTATTTTTTTCATGACTTTCATTATTGAAACATTCTGAGTCATTTCTAGTCATTACACAGCTTTATCATAAATGCTGCACTTGGTGGATTTCTGCCGTTAGTCACTATAACTGTGGCCTTACGCTGAGTGGCAGTGCTATATCATAGCACAGTGCACTGGGAAAGAGGAGGAAAAAGGTAGAGCGTGTTGTTTTTCCCCAGATTCTCAGAAAGCACTGCTGGTGAGACGCTCGGCTCCAACAAGAAGCACCTGCTGAAGTTCTGATCAGAAGCATTGGCGTGTTGGTTTTCTCTGGTTTAAGCAGGCCTCTCTGAGCTGTTACTGCATTATGTTCCATACTGAAACTGGTTACTGGAGAAAAGGGCCACGAACACTGAAGCTGCTCTCGCACTGAACTGCTGAGTCTGTAGAGTTGAGTGGTCTCTATTTCTGTCAATATTCACAGAGATTTCCCTACAACATAAAAAGCTCTCAGACTGTACATGGTTATTTCCTTGTGACTGCCCGTCATAAGGAAGCATCTCTTGAGATTCATAATCAGATGATCCACCCATAATCCTTTCACTGCTGCTACTGGTTTCCTTTTCCTTTCTTTTAAATTAAGTCTAACTTCATAGTAAGACTGCAGCTGCTGTTGCAGCCCTGCTGTGCCACAGTATTTCTACTGTAGAGTTTGCTGAGTAAGAATGAAACTCAAATGGAATTTACCAGCTTGCATGAGCTTTTCAGGAACACCTGAAGAAGAAGTTATATGTAAAAATGTCTTTGTGCTTTTATTAAACGTTCAACACAGGGAAAAATGAAGATGACTGATTGTGAATCTTGGCTTGTTGAAGAGGTACATGATGGTGAGGACTCCAGCATTTTGAGTTAGACATTACAGTGTTACAGTGAAAACAGCCTGATGTGTAGCAACATGCTGAAATTTAAAAGGTCAATTATGTATATTTGAACATGACCACATCGTATCGTAACATGACAGCACAGAGCAATAAAATCACAAGGACACTGACCATTTGGTGGGGCTTGCAGAGCAGGTGTCGCATTTCCACTACACGGATTGGCTGGTAAATAAGAAAAGAGATTATGTTAATGTAAAATAAACATTAACTGCTGTTCAGTTTTCAGAACTGCATTTTTATTCTTGTTCGTTTTATTTAGAAAAATAATGTAAACGTATATTTGATACTAAGCCATGACAAACTTGCAAAAAGACTGAGCCACTAGAAAAAATAAAACACTTAAATAAAATGTCATTTTTCCAATCCAAGTTTACAATAAAGAGGTGCATTGGGATTTTCTTTCATGATGACAAGACCCTCACACATCTCCCTGGTAATGAGCTTCTTCCTATCATCTCGTTTTAAGGATGAAGATGCTGAGGTGGAAGCCTGAGGAGGCCTTTTTTCCTTTTGGCAGTCAATTATAAACAATTAATCTTTATACTTTGAGCACAGTTTGTACTGATAGTCTATACTCACCAATTATCCCCTTCTTAATAAGGACAAAGATTATCAAACCGATAATCAGCAGAAGCCCCACCACTCCGCCAATCACTGGTCCAACCGCTCCTGAACCTGAACTCTGGCAGTCAAAGCACATTTTGTCTGTAAACAGAAAAGTGTTGAACAAAATCACTGAGCTGTATGTTTTTGTTCTAACATGACAGTGAAAACATGCTGTAAATCTGAAGTGGACTCTCTTCTATCTTTCATCTGCAGGGGTGACGTATTTTGCTCACTGCAATAAACATATTGCATAAATGACAAATGTCAGTCACAACCAAATCCCAATCTAGAGTACTACTGCAGGCTGCCTCTGCATCGTAACTGAACTGCTTCTTACGCAACATCAGAACTCAGGAGCCCGTCTGATTTAACAGATGACTCCTTCAATATCAGCCCTCCATCAGGTCCCAGTGAAAGAACCCAACTCTGTACCTGTATGAAACGTGCTCAGCTTTGGTGGCTACTGTGGATGCAGACACAGCAGCTCTGTGAGCAGCACCTTTAGTCTAGATAATAAAAACCTTCTGCTAGGAGCAGGTCAGGGTTGGAAGACCGATGGCTAGCAGGCTGATTCTGATTTTGCATAATTTGAAGACTGAGACTGATGGCAGAAGTGCCAAAGGCGAGAGGTCAGGAGACCAGGGGTCACAGGAATGATGATTATATTTGAAGAGCTCAGTTCTGCCACCAAAAGCTAGTCTGACCAACAGGTTTCCTAAACAGGACTTTATACTGAGGATTTATCTTGTCATCTATTGAGGATTATGTCAGGTATACAAGTGGCTGTTATTTGCCTGTATTAACAACAGCAGACGTTTTGCTTTAAAGCCACACAAGCAGCTGTTTGCGCCACTAATAGGGACGAGTGCCCCCCTAGTGTAATTCAGGAAATGCCTAATTGAGGTGGACATTTGCTGGTCATGTGATCAGCCACTGGGCATTCTATAATTTAACATAAAGGAAAAGTAACCAGAATAGACAGATAATAGTAAAAAAACTAGAGAAAGAAAAAGAAAAAAAGGAAAAAAAAACATGCAATGACAATATTAATTTCTAACCCTGGGTGAAAAAAATTATATCACAGTATAATTAAGATTTATGTTGGTTTTTGTATACACAGTATCACAGTACTGGGAATTTATGTATAGTTTTTTCTAATAAAATCAGTTTGGAAGCTTAAAGGTGAATTTCACAGATTTTTAAAAATTCCTCTATAAATAAGTCTCAGATGTAAACAGAGTCATTCAGAGTGGTTTGGTGTGAAAAGCTCTGGTCTAGAAAACCTTTCACAGTGGTGGTGATAGGAACCAGACGTCCAGTTCCTGCACAGAAAGTTACTACAGTAAATGGTCATGAATTCACTGCCTGATGTCTGAGATATTCTTTTATGACTTAGAGATGATTTTGGCCTAAAACATACTGAAAGTCAGAAAGGCCCATGTAGGATGTTGTGAGGTAAATTAGTTCCAAAAGAAAACTTATTATTTCAGATTTTACCATCATCTCATATAAAAAAAGACTCGTGTAGGTTCTCTGGTGGTTCTGGATGGTAAATAAAATGTCTATATCTGTGTTGTAGTCATGGCGACCCCTGGTTCCCATCACCACCACTGTAAAGACTTCTGAACCATTTCACACCAAACCCCTCTGAATCTCTCTGTTTACACCTCACACACTGAGTTATACAGAAATTGTGAAAAATCCCTGGAAATCCCTTTAAGCTAATCTATTTTCAGAAATGTGGCTCCACTGAAATTACTGAAAATAATGACTACAACTGCAAGCAGCAGCTGCTATGCATGTATGTATGTTGCTGCTGTCAGAACAAAATCTTCAACATTATAACTTTACAGGAGAAGGAAAAAACATACTTTACTTTAACTAGGAGTCAATGTAACCAGACTTTTTCCCCAAGCCATTTCTTTTGGTGCATTCAGCATGAAATTTATATAAAATGTAAAGAGAAACAGGCTTTTTCAAAGGAAGTAAAAAAAAAAAAAAAAAAAACCACAATGGGAAAAAATGGAGATACGTGGTTTTGTTCCAACACCAGCAATATGTAGCAGTTTGTTCAGGAATGTGTTCATGGTAATGTTGGGGTAATTGTTCTGGAGCATTTATTTGCTGAGCTCTTCTATAAAGACTCTTATTCTGAAGGCGGAGCTACTGAGACAGTCTAGCGCTGAGGGCTGAGAGTGTAAGACATGAGCTCCACCTAGAGCGAACTGTTAGAGCAAAGCTGAGCTTTGATGAACAGAGTAACAGAACACTCTTCAAACAAAGACACCATTCCTGCAAACCTTGTTCTCATTTACAACAATATTAGTTTAGATTAAAGTGGGGAAATACTTTAAAGCTGTCCTCTCATCATGTAGTTTTGGTCTAGGCCCTGCACATCTGCTATTCTGTTAAACAGGGTTTAGATTTACATTGAGAAACATTCTAAACTTCAGTAGACCAGAAATACATGAGGTTACACAGATATAATTACCCCATTGTATAATGATCGGTTTCTCGAGGGTGACGTGATTCACATAACAGTCATAATCTGCTTTTTCGTCCTCCTGGATCTCCACACTCTTCCTCAGCTGGTAGGTTCCATCACCATTGGGTCTGACTCCTGAAGATGTTAGCAGATGTTCAGGCAGTGAAGTCTGGAACTTCCTCACATCCAGCCTCACGTCTTTGGGGTAGAAGCCCGTGGCCAAGCAGGTCAAGGTCAGCTTGCCTGAGTTAGTTGTAGACTTCTTTGCAAATGCATGAACCTCTGGTTTGGCTGGAATGACAAATTCATTTTTTTGTTTTGAAAAAAAAAAAAGGAAACGTAAATGAAATCCACATAAACATTGTTTTTATTCTTCACAAAGTTTCTGAAATTTCCTGCAGTAGCCTGTTACCATCTTCTACACAGTTAACTACCAGACAGTAGAAAAACAACCTGTAAACGGGTTTTTCTGCGACACTTTAGCCAGTCATCACTTTCTTTAAAGCTACCTCTTATAAAAAGTCTGAGGACAGCTGACTTGTCAGAGTGAGCGATGGTGAGGACGTCAGAGAGCGGGAGTTTAGTTTTTAGTGGGAGTTTTGTTTTCAGTGTAGCCTAAGTGGTTTTTAATCTCTGCTTTTAAGCACCTCAAGCTTTTTACTGCTATCCCTCCATTAAAATCCTCACTCGGTTGGGCCGGCTGTGCTTGTCTGACCTAAAGAATTACTGAACTGGAAGTTAGGATTTCAGTGCTCATGTTGGGGTCAGCCCAGGCTAACGTTACTCCCTCTGTTATTGATGCCAGAGTCTTGGCTGCTCTAGCCCAAGTTGAAGATCCTTGGCCTCGGCTGGGGGGAGACACCAAAGGGAATGAGCTGCCCCACCCTGTGTCAAACAGAGCCGTAGTCTGTGGTGGTCTGCACAATGCAAGCTGTTCTGCCTGCCACCCATTACCTCGAAACCTGCAAATGAGCAAGACTCACAATTCTGGAAGAGCTGGAAGATGATTCTCCTTCTCTTGTCCACACTTGTACACCGTGCAGCCCAGGCTACTGCAGAGACAAGGGAGCGCTGCCCCCCTATACACTGCAGGGAGGAACGCGGCCTCCTTTTACTGAACACTGAGACACAGCTCCCTCACCATGTGTGGATCAGCAGCCTCGCCTTTCAGCCTCTCGGGAGGCCCCCACACAGTCGCCCCGCCGTTCACACGTTCTGGGATTCACTACGCGCTTGTAGGTGACTCCATCACGGGGAACATCAAACACTGTTCAGCAGTCACCCACTCCCGCTCAAGTGCCAAGGTCTCTGACAGCTCCCCAGCCTCCTTGATAAGTATCATTTCATTCATAAAGTATTTTTTCATGCTGGCTGTAATGACAGGAGAACGTGATTTTACATGTTTGCTTTTTAAAAAAATGTTTTCATCTCTGATCCAATCCCACCCTTTAATACAAACTGACTGCTGTACTGGACTGTTTCAGAAAGGGTCCGACAGTTTTTTCTTTGTTTTTTGATCTGTAATATGAGAAACCATATTACATATTTCCACCCATTTTCCATGAGTGTTGCTGCCAAACAGAGGACCATCGAGCAAGCGACGTCAAATCTTCTGCCCAAAATTGAAGCGAATTACAAATTTTATTGCAACTTTTATTGCCACGGATTTCCCTCTGTACTTTGTCATTGAGAACCAGGGCTTTCAGGCTATGCTGGACAGTTTGGAGCCGAGACACAGCGACCAGTCTCAAAGTTATTTTACTGATACAGCGTTGTGGAATCACTAAAGAAAACAGGCAGAACAGCTGTAACCTGCTGTGTGGACACCCATTACCACAGGATCTTACTTTTCCCTAACTGCGTATTTTATCATAGTTGAGTGGCAGCAGCATATCTATAAGGCTCTCGTCGGTCAGATGCCAGAGAATATCACCTGCATGTTCACAGTAAACACGACAAACGTTAAAACCCGCTCAGATGATTTTATTCCACTTGAGATTAACAGAGTTTTTATTGACCTGCCTTTGAACACTTATAAATTAAATGTACACTGCTCAAAAAAATAAAGGGATCACTCAAATAACTCATCCTAGATCTGAATGAATGAAATATTCTCATTGAATAATTTGTTCTGTACAAAGTTGAATGTGCTGACAACAAAATCACACAAAATTCAATGGAAATCAAATTTATTAACCAGTGGAGGCCTGGATTTGGAGTCACACACAAAATTAAAGTGGAAAAACACACGACAGGCTGATCCTACTTTGATGTGATGTCCTTAAAACAAGTCAAAATGAGGCTCAGTGTTGTGTGTGGCCTCCACGTGCCTGTATGACCTCCCTACAATGCCTGGGCAGCTCCTGATGAGGTGGCGGATGGTCTCCTGAGGGATCTTCTCCCAGACCTGGACTAAAGCATCTGCCAACTCCTGGACAGTCTGTAGTGCATAGTAGCGTTGGTGGAAGGAGCGAGACATGATGTCCCAGATGTGCTCAATCGGATTCAGGTCTGGGGAACGGGCGGGCCAGGTCATAGCTTCATTGCCTTCATCTTGCAGAAACTGCTGACACACTCCAGCCACATGAGGTCTAGCATTGTCCTGCATTAGGAGGAACCCAGGGCCAACCGCACCACCATATGGTCTCAGAAGGGGTCTGAGGATCTCATCTCTGCACCTAATGGCAGTCAGGCTACCTCTGGCGAGCACATGGAGGGCTTTGCGGCCCTCCAAAGAAATGCCACCCCACACCATTACTGACCCACTGCCAAACCGGTCATGCTGAAGGATGTTGCAGGCAGCAGATCGCTCTCCACGGCGTCTCCAGACTCTGTCACGTCTGTCACATGTGCTCAGTGTGAACCTGCTTTCCTCTGTGAAGATCACAGGGCGCCAGTGGCGAATTTGCCAATCCTGGTGTTCTCTGGCAAATGCCAAGCATCCTGCATGGTGTTGGGCTGTGAGCACAACCCCCATCTGTGGACGTCGGGCCCTTATACCATCCTCATGGAGTCGGTTTCTAACCATTTGTGGCCTGCTGGAGGTCATTTTGCAGGGCTCTGGCAGTGCTCCTCCTGTTCCTCCTTGCACAAAGGCGGAGGTAGCAGTCCTGCTGCTGGGTTGATGCCCTCCTACGGCCTCCTCCACGTCTCCTGGTGTACTGGCCTGTCTCCTGGTAGCGCCTCCAGCCTCTGGATGCTACGCTGACAGACACAGCAAACCTTCTTGCCACAGCTCGCATTGATGTGCCATCCTGGATGAGCTGCACTACCTGAGCCACTTGTGTGGGTTGTAGAGTCCGTCTCCTGCTACCACGAGTGTGAAAGCACCACGAACATTCAAAAGTGACCAAAACATCAGCCAGAAAGCAGAAAGGTACTGAGAAGTGGTCTGTGGTCCCCACCTGCAGAACCACTCCTTTACTGAGTGTGTCTTGCTAATTGCCAATAATTTCCACCTGTTGTCTGTTCCATTTGCACAACAGCTGTGAAACTGATTGTCAATCAGTGTTGCTTCCTAAGTGGACAGTTTGATTTCACAGTGTTCCCTTTAGGTTTTTGAGCAGTGTATAAAGACATGAAGACACTAACCAGTAGAAAGAGTTCAGACACAGCAGACACTTTAAAATACAGTTTACTCTAACAAATCCAGCTCACAGTGCACCTGTACCAGGTATTCAGTGTTCTTATTGACTTGGTTTTGCCTTGTTTGGAGCTGCGTTAGAGCAAAAATGTGGACTGCTTGTGGGTCCCTGGGGGCTGGTTTAAGAATGAAGGGTATGATTCAAATTCTCACTCCGGTCACCTCAACACAGTTGATAACACTGATAATAATGAGAATAATAATTAAGGATAATATAAATACTCACTCAGTTTGGTGTCAGAAGTGTTGTACCGCAAATAATTCTTCAGCCACTCCACACAGTCTTCACATCTCCGATCAACAGGTCCAGCGTTCCACTCCTCCTCCAACACTTTAGCCTGACTGACTGAGGCTGACCATCTCTTCGAGGTCCAGTTGTAAGAGATTAAGTTCTGTCCGTCGTAGCCGTATTCATTAATGCAGTTTAACACTGACAGCGAGCCGCCAGAGTCCGTTTCAACCTCACAGCCGATTCTCCACTGAAGAGTGTGATGATCTGAGACGTAAATGAAGAACAGAGACCGATAGAAATGATCAGACACACTAACATTTCATGTTTTAACAGAATATGACGTAGACAAGTATATCACATTTTGTGAGTGCAGCCAGCTCTGGCACAGCTTTATCACTAGGAAGGCTAACTACTCTATCTGATGTCAGCTCCTTCCAGAAAAAGCGAAGATATATTTCTGACAGACTAACAAGGTGCCTGCAGGGAGAAGAGGACAAGTCTCCATCAGCATCCGGTGTTGCAGTAGTTACTCAACGAACACAGAAACATTCTGATGTCCCTCAATGTACCTCAGTTATTTCTGAATAATAAAACATGTTTTCTTCTGTATGGATATTTATAACATGCTATTACTTACAAAATAGCCCCATTTTAATTTCAACCAGTCCAAAGTTTCACGTTTTAGTTTTTCCATTTTTCCTTTTCCATGGTTAAGAGAATATCCCTTCACTAACTCTTCCAAATAAAACAGAAATAGAACTATATTAGCCTGGAACAATTTGGAGCTTTTCCCTGAATTCTGAACGTCACTGAACCGAGTCTTTTAAATGAATCTTCTGCATGAAGATCATGAACTGAAAAATGAAAAGTTCTCACCTGACTCATCGTGTCTGAAGGTCTTCATCTGTATGTCGAGGATGTTGTTCAAATATTGTCCATCGTACTTCAGCTTATCAGCGCCTGCTGTCCACTCACTCTCCTTCATCTCCTTCAGCCAGTCCTGTTTAGGAGTCCTGACCCCGTCTGTACTGCTGTAGGAGTCAATCTGTCTGTCATCCAGCAGAGTCACTGCACTGAACTCATACATTCTGTCTGTAGAGTTTCTGGACTGGATAGTGTAGAGATAATGCAGGGAGTGTTTACCTGTAGAGAAACAGATTAATGAACGATTTAAGCAGTAGAACACGAGATGTGGTGGCTTGGGCGTCTCCTACAGCTGTTAAAGCCTCTGCGGGGTGATACAGTGTTAATATAACAGCACCGCTAGAGCTGCTCAGCCAATCAGCCCGCGTGGCTGGAACTAGCTAGTATAATAAATCAGTAAAGAATGATCTCAGCTTGTACAATAACTATCAACTTATTAACGACATCTACACTTTACTCTGTTTTAGTTACAGTTCACAATGTCGAGATTTTTACTTTCGTTTTCGTGACGGCGCAGAACCAAAAAGGAGAACTGAAGAAAAGCGCTCACCCCCGAGAGTCAAAACAAATAATCCCGACAGAAAGACGACGCGGAGTGTCGCCGTCTCCAATATCATCGTCTTTTCTCATGGAGCTCGGTGGAAAAATCACTTTGGAGGAATATTTTACCGATTAAAGCTGCAAATATGGACGTTCCAGGAAGCTCTCTACCTTTCTCCTCTCTACCGCCTTCTCCCTCTACGTCATTCTCAGTGTTGCCGTCTCCTCAGTAAGGAAAGTTGCTATTGGCCGCCCTAAAAGTCGCTAGAGGTCGCTACATGACGTCATCGCCGAATTAGCATGTATTTGAAGCTGTAGGATAAAGGAATGACGGTGTGGGAGATAAAACAGAGTAAAAACACCCTGAATATGTCAGAACTACACACGAGCTCTGAATGAATGAACTCCTTCTGTCGATTCTTCTCTTTTCGCCTTTAAACAGGACGTCACCGCTCAAAATAACATCATGACTTCAGCGCTTAGTCTAGACCCACATTTCATAAATCATTTCTACGTAAATGACATAAATCCATGTCGTCCTGTGTTGTTAAATGTTGGCATGTCAACTTTAATCAGAAGCCTGTTGTGAGGGGCGGAGCTGCTGCTCTACGCTCAGCCCTCCTCCTTTATCCGGGCTTGGGACGGCACGGCGACCTTATAGAGACACTTTGGCAGAGCTACTTCCCTGCTGTGTATATAGGGGGCGGGGTCAGCGGTGGCTGTGGGCATGCGCAGTTCATGTGCAGTGAGGCCGTGGAGCGGCGCGGGTCTCATCTGACTGTGAGACCGAGCACCGAGTGCTGTGGGACGGGGCTCACGGCAGCTCCCCCTGCTGGCTGAGGACAGTAACTGAAGAGCATGTTCAGGCTCCAAAAGGCTCCAATAACATCAGAAAAAGTCGATAGTCGCTTTATATAGTCGGGGAAATACCCGAAGTCAAACAGGCTGCAATGATTGGTTGGACTCTGCAAAATCTGCCCAGCAACCAAGATGCATTTTGATTGGTCACATTTGCGCCAAAACGTCACCGGTTTGTACCGCCACCGTCAATGTTTGCACAGATTTGATGTCCAAACCGTGCACTGAATACCGAAGTGCACTGAATACCGAAGTGCACTGAATACCGAAGTGCACTGAATACCGAAGTGCACGGAATACCGAAGTGCACTGAATACCGAAGTGCATTGAATACCGAAGTGCACGGAATACCGAAGTGCACGGAATACCGAAGTGCACTGATTACCGAAGTGCACGGAATACTGAAGTGCACGGAATACCGAAGTGTACGGAATACTGAAGGGCACTGAATACCGAAGTGCACTGATTACCGAAGTGCACGGAATACTGAAGTGCACGGAATACCGAAGTGTACGGAATACTGAAGGGCACTGAATACCGAAGTGCACTGATTACCGAAGTGCACTGATTACCGAAGTGCACGGAATACCGAAGTGCACGGAATACTTAAGTGAACTGAATACCGAAGTGCACGCAATACGGTGATCTTATCTTACAGTTGTTTCTGGGTAGAAACTGCTGTGGAACCTGAGCCTGAGCAGAGAACTGAAGAATAAAACTGATTAAGGAAAGACAATAACAGGAAATAAATGTGACCAAAAGCACTCATTTAGAGCGTTAACTCACAGAGCAAAATTACAAAATAAATAAATAAATAAAACAAACAAAAAAAATCAACTCTGGCATTATTATGCCTGCCCTTTCCTGAGAGAGTGTGGGGGAATGGCGTGGATAAGAAATTCACATGACGCAGGGTATATTGTTTAGGCTCTTTATCAGTGTTGGGATAGCTACTAACAAAAAATAGTAATTAGCTACTTAGTAGTTACTTTCCCAAATTTGTAGCCAGCTACAATTCTTTTTAAGGAACTTTTCCAGAAAAATCGAGGCTACCTTTTAGCCACTTTTTGAAAAGTAGTGGCTACTTTTTAACTATAGCCCATAAGGCGAAGCTGTTTTTCGTTTAATCCCATTCCCATATATGGGGCACTTACTTCAATAAAACGACCCATTGGTTCAGAGCGTGACAGTAAGAGTTCTCCGTGTATAATCCAGCACTTTGGATATAGTTCCTTCCTCGCATAGTCGTCTTTTCTTCATGAGTGATGTGGATTCACGGACTAATCGTCATGTGCTTCCCGCTGGACCAATCAGGTGGCTGCTTTTTGGAGCCGGACTCCAAACTGCGCCTGTGTTGTCAACGTGGAGCAGTGAAGATGAAGAGTTTACGATAAGACTGCCTTCGAAAGTGATAAAAAGGGTTTAAAACAATGTTACATGCATCTCACATCCATAAAGAAAGAGGAGGCAAAGGACTTTACTCGCCCACGGTGGGATGCACTCAGAAATAGTGCCACACGGTGGCTTGGCTTGAAGGGCAAGAACTAGAGGAAACACTGAAACACTGCATAGAATAGAATTGATAACCATTTGTCTCTGTGTTTGCACACTATGAAATTAGACCTCTGCATTTAACCCATCTGTGCAGTGAAACACCCACATACATGCACACTAGTGAACACACACACTAGGGGGCAGTGAGCACACTAGCCCAGAGCAGTGGGCAGCCCTATCCACAACGTCCGGGGAGCAATTGGGGGTTAGGTGTCTTACTCAAGGGCACTTCACTTCAGGGGATCGAACCAGCGAACTTCTGGTCACAGGGCAGGTTCCCTAAATCCAGGGAAGTGGATGAATAATAGTACTGAATAAGAGAAGAACTTTGGACTGGAGATGAACTGCACCAATACATGCTGCTGATGAGGGTGCTTTGGAAGGTTGAAAGTGTTGGATTTGGGATTGAGAACACCTGCATGCACTAGCTATAAGGTATTCAATGCTAGAATGAACCATGCTGTGACCTTAACACACGATTCCATTGTGGCACATTATAATCATTTATTATCATGCATTCAAGACCTAGCATATCATGATCAGTATGCTATGTAGGTTTTGTAGGTGGGGTATGGCTGTGTTTGTAGCAGCATTTGCTGGTGCTGGAGCTGCTTATCCAGTGGCAGAAGCACAAATACAAGTTAAAAATTCAAATTAGGCATAAATATCAAATATTAAATGTCCTTTTCTAACAACTAATAACCAACTATTCATGCTTTAAAACACATCTGATATTCTGATGTGTTGGTTCTTGTGATGGTGCAGTGTATGCCCATCACTGAGATTAATAAGAACAATAGTAGAAGGGGATGAGGGCAAATGGGAGGTAAAGGGGACCGAGGCTTCTTGTCACCTGTTGGGCGGATCCACCTTCAGGGAGGGAGAGGGGCCTCAGTGTTCTAAAGGGGGAAACCTGCAAAGGAATTAATTAGTTAATTAATGAATACTTACCGGTAATATGTATATATTAGTCACGACTAGTCAGTAGCTGTGTAGATGGGTGTGTATATATGTTTGTGTGTGTATGTAAATTAGAGCCCTGGGACATCGTCCCTCCGAGCAAGTTATTAGTTTAGTCGGGGCGGGGCTTCGACGATAAGAACGCTCGGTGTTCTTTCAGCCGGGTCTTCTCAGCTACCTGTGGGAGGAGTGGTGTAATCCTGGTGTGATGCTGTTAGCTGCTTGTAACAGTTTGGGAATAACCTGTGTGATGAGGATTAGCCTTGCAGCGAAGCCTCAAGTTTATCTTTCGTTTTATTTCTGTTTGATTCAGTTTTTTTTTTGTTTTTGTGTGTAATAAAATAAGCACATATGCACTTGAACTTGGAGTCTCGCCTCCTCGTATCCACACCCACGCCCATAGCGCCAACTTGGCCGTACGTAAATCCCGGTGGCTCTTCTTTTGGAGGTTGCACCGTTACAGTTCTGTTTTATTGATGGACAAAATAGATAGGAGTTGATAAACTGTGTAGCGTTTCACTTAGTTGGTCAGAGCTCCCCTTTTGCTCTAGGTATCAACCAAAGGATGGCATAGTCTGGTATGCACAAACGTGGGCACCACAGCTGACTTATATGTTTCAAGAAGCTTAAGTGTACCTAAAAAACTTCCAGGCACCTTAAAAAAACATCGTAGCTGAAATAATTGTAATTATGTTTCTCTGCAGACTGGAGACCAGTAAGAGGGACTTGCACTGCAAGTGGGTGGATACCAGCAAGTGGGTGGCCTTGCGTGAGCATAGAGTTTTTAAAGAGTGGCATAATAGAATTTCTCTTTCTTGAACGAGTGTTGCTGAAGAAAACATCCGTTAAGGAATTTCAGTGTACTTCTTGAAATTTGTTTGTTGTGCTGTTGTAGAAAAGCAAACTGATGTCCTTCTTCACAAATATCATACATATCTTTATAATAGATATAATGATGAAAACAGGGCTCCAAATGAACAGAAGTATTTTTCATCAACCCAAATCACACAAACACTAAATCACTTCTCACTTGTTGCATTTTATTTACAGTACGTAGTCTATAAGTTTATGTATAACTCGCACAGGTTCTTTCCATCTTTCTGTCCAGTGATGTTCTTTGGTGAGATGGAAGCATATGCAGTATGCAAACAAACATTTTTCACTTTTCAGATTAATATCCTTAAAGGTTTATTAGCATAAACTGACAAAGGGTGAGGAGTGTGAGGTCCTCTTGTTGAAATTATCTACAAAACAAAGTTTGAGTCTATGTTAAGTGGGGCAAACTATGAAATGTGAACATATAATAGAAAAAGAATAAACAGGATAACAAATAGGGATGACTACTTTGTACAGATCTGGGTAAAAACCTGTAAAGTTTCCATGAATGCCTCATTCAGCTAATTAATTATTTCTGAAGGCAATAATTAAGGTCAAGTGGGGTGGTTTAGGTTGGAGCTGAAGTCTGCAGATATGCAACTCTCCAAGAAGGAGGTGAGCAGAGTTTTGTAGAGAGTCGTGTAAAAGAATGACTTGAATCTGAATTGCAAAATTCTTAAACCTGGAAATGATTGAATAATTAGACGTATTGATGAGCACACAAGTTCAAACAGGTTCATCTTCCTTGATGTCCAGGGGACTCTGGTAGTTCGACATCAACCAACAGATGGCCCAAAGTTGGTTGACTGAGCCTGTGAGGGGGAAGTGGGACAACCCCATCCCAGTTGTGGTACTCCTTCACTCTTCAGATTGCCGGTTCCACCAGTACTCTTAGACGTGCTATTGCTTGTGTCTTCTCAGCATCTTCCTTGCTGAATTGAGCAGACTTCTTGAAGGGGGAATGATCAGGTTGGCAGCAGCCTGGTGAAGTAAGACCTCTCAATTATTTCCCAATCTGAGATAGATCCGGTGTAAAGCTTGGAAACAAATGTGATGACGCCTCAAAGAGCAACTCCAACCAATCCCTTGAATGTTGTGATTTTTATCATTTGAGAAGCTCTCAGACTGTAGGATGAGTGATGTTATTGTCTCACAGCAGACCTCTGTGCAGTCAACCTAAGTCCAATCAGTAAAGTTGTATATGAATATGTCTGCATTTTAATATGGGAGTGTGGAAACACCTGACGAGATGGTACAACGTATGGTTTTCCATATTCATGAGGTGCTTACATGTGTTCCAACGTAATGTATATGTGCCGTGACATACCTGTCTATGAAGTTCTGCATGTGATTCTACGGATGGGTTTCATAACTCAAACGTTATAATCATGTAATGATGATGTATTAAATTACCAGTGTGTGCAGGTGTGTTCCTGTTATCCTGAAAAACATTTTTCTCATTAAATTTTATGATATATTTTCCTTTTGAAATTCAAGGTGTGGTCTTTTCTTCTTGGTTTTGGACATTGCATCACAGAAATTATGAATGAGAAACATTTAGAAATGTATGAAAAGCACATATTCATTATATGGAAAATGATAAATCCCCAACAATAGAAATCACGGTCAGACAATAAGTCAAGTGTAATGCCTGATCCCTGTTTAATGAGAGAGGAATGGGTGATCAAAGGCAGCTTGAGGAGGGTCCTGACTACCCTGTGAGGGTGGGATGGGGGCTTGCTCTACTCAGTTACTGAACAAAATGGAGATGGTTCTTTGCTTTTGTGACTGGGAATGTGGGATTGAGACACACTTGCAGCTTCTTACTTCGTCTGAGAAGTCATCGATGAGCAGTGTGGGGTGTTTCTCACGCCATCCTGAAGTCCACAATCACCTTTTAAGTCTTTTCTGCATCAGGAAAGGATTCTTTAGCTGTGGAAACACAGCCTTTTATCTATGATGTCCCTGCTGAAAAACATCATGCCTGGTTCCTGGTGGTTTTGTAATGTGTTTTGGTACAAATCCAGAAAAGGCAGTGTATTTGGTTGTTGAATGGAAGTTAAAGGCTAACGAATTTTACCTCAGCATTATCCTAGACCACCATGTAGTTTGTGTGTCACTTCTTTGCTTTGGCTATTTGCTCTGGCATAAATGAAAGTCCAAGCGTGTTTATTTTCCATGTGAATGAAAAGAGAATCTATCAGAAATAGAGGAAACTGGTAAATATTCATATTGCAGAACCTTAGATAGCGTTTGATTAGACTTATTATCTCCTTACAAACATGTAAAGTCCAATCACACTTTCCCAGTTTGTCCCGGAAGGCTTGCATGACTTGCTCCTTTCAGTAAGAAACATCAAAAGGTGTTGGTTTGTGGAAGTCACTGCCAGCTCTTTTCCTTCTCCCTTGGACAGGTGTTCACACCCATGCCATGATCCGTGAAGGACAGATTGCTACCGTTCCCTGTGTAACCCAGATTATCAGGCACATTCAGCCTCTCGGTGACGTCTGAAAGCTGAAAGCAGTCCAGCGGTTAGTGTTTTGTGGGAATTTAACCAGTTTGTCACATTTGTGCATAATTTAGTCCTTGAGATGTAAACAGTCAGTCACTCAGAGGGGTCTGGTGTGAAATGGTTCAGTGAACACTCTTAAAAGATGGTTCTTCAAGGGTTCCTTTTTGAAAAAATAAGGTTCTATATTGAACCATGAACACACAAAGAACCCCTTGCATAAGATAAGATAATCCTTTATTAGTCCCACAGTGGGAAATTCACATGATTAAAATGTTCTCTGCATGGTGAAGCGGTTCTTCAGATTGATCGAGAACGTGTTGTATATGGTTCTATAAAGTGCTGAATAAAACCATCTATAGCAGTCTCCATCAATCAATTCACCATGCAGAAAACCCTGTTAAGGGTTTATAGCTCAGTGTGCTCACGGCTGATCTTCCGAAACATTACGTCGGTCTCCAGCACTGAAAAGTATCTGGGTTTGGCTCTGAGGTTCCAGAGACGGAGCCACTGAAGGGCTACACTGAATACAGCAGATGGGTGTTCATCACAAAGCCAACAGCAAAGTTTATCCCTTGTTTCAGTGCATGTGGCAGATGAGTGGCAAGTACCAGGATCAAGGATGTTTATTCTGATCTGTTGGTGTCACTCCTTTCCACTAGAGGGCTTTGCGCTTGTTTAAGTTCTTGCAGTTTCTGACGGGCGAGTAAGAGAAGGGAAGACGGCTTGCATGTAGATGAGACGGCTAAACGAACTGAGCGGAATTAAATGCACTTAAATTACACTTTTAAAAAAAGGCAAATAGCATTGCCCCAACGGGGTGAGTGGGTCGGTTTCATGTTAAATCATCTGTTGGGTTGTGTATGTTTTCTGCCTGAGTGTTTCAAAGGGGATACGTGGCTGTGTTTAATTAGAATGTTCGCGAGATGTGCGAGTTTGGTTTAGGTCTGTGTGTAGATCTGTAACATCCTCATATTATGTGTATTTTTTTTTTCATATGCTTGGAGGTAAAGATTTATAAGTTAAGTGTATTGGCGGTTTATTAGACTGAAACCCTTTATTTGAAATGATAAATGCTGTTTAAATGCTGAATTTAAATTTCAGAAATGTGTTATTAATCTAGCATGGCCTTAAGTATGACTGATTCAGACGGTTTATACTAAAGGGTGTATATTTATTTGGATTATGATTCTGAATATTGTATCTTCATTTATTTTTTTCAGTTTAACCAGTGGTTACTACGCTGTGTGTGACAAAAGGGCAAAATAAAAAAAAAAGGAAAAACCTTATGTTTAGTTTATGTTATTCGTAACACTGATCTTCTGAATGAATGTCCAGTAGAGTTCTGGTTCTGTGTAGCTGTGTTAATGATCTAATCTGGAATTGAAATTAAGCAAGTTGGAGCAGGAAAAGTCTGAATTTCCTGGACACCCCAGAGCTAGGACTGAAGATCTTTTACTCAGTGGTGTATCAGCTGTAGCTGTTAAGACATTGATGTAGTGGATTTTAGGACTTCACTGATCTACTGATCAAAGCGCATAAATAAACAAACAATCTCATATGATCCATAAGAACTACATTTAGAATGGTGTAAACGTGAGGAACCCATTCTCTGTAGAACCCCATTTATCATCCTGGGGCGTATTTAATCAGAGACACGTGGACAGTTTGAAATAAGAGCTTTATTTGGAAATATAAAAGTAATAAGTTCCACAAGGCATGAAGTACTTTTAAAAGTGCACATAAAAAATCTGATTCAGTTACTTGTCTACAGTGCATGGACAAACACTCACTTCTGAAAACACAGATTAAGGAAATAGTTCAAACGATGCAAACTGCACATCATTTCAAATGACAGTGAAAAACAAAACATCACCTGCAGTTTCTCTGTAGAACAGATGGTCCAGTTTTACAGGCAAGTGAGTCAGCAGTAAGGCACTATAAAAGTGGTCCAGTATACAAAATGTTCATCAACGTCATGAAATGACAGTCGATAATATGTGACATCTACACATTTCAAAGAAAGACCTTACAAAGAAATGTCTTAATAAATGTTTTAAAAACCACAAGATTTGCACTCAGACATACAGAGCAATGAACATTACCACATCAATTAGGATTTCAAACAGTAACAAAATCAATGAATCAACAATTTAAATTTAAAATTTATATTCTTTTAAACAATAACAACATAAACTTATTTGAAGAAAAAAAAAACGTAACAGTTTTATCAACTTTTTTTTTTTTTGGTCAACTTTCCTGAGTGCAGCTTAAGACCTTACTCTAAAAACCTTAAACATTTTATCTTCTTCTTTCGGCTGCTCCCTTTAGGGGTCGCCACAGCAGATCATCTGCCTCCATCTTGCCCTATCCACTGCCTCCTCTACTTTCACACCAATTATCTCCATGTCCACCTTCACTACATCCATAAACCTTCTCTGAGGTGCATGGATAAACACTCACTTTGGAAAATACAGATTAAGGAAATAGTTCAAATGATGCAAAATGCACATTGTTTCAAATGAGTCAAACATCACCTGCATTTTCTCTGCAGAACAGATGGTCCAGTGAGGAATTATAGATTTACAGGCAAGTGAATCAGCAGTAAGGCACTATAAAAGTGGTCTAGTATACAAAATGTTCATCAATGTCATGAAAATACGATGAAATGTGTAGAAATCACATATTAAATCAAGACCTTACAAAGAAATGTCTTAATAAAATGTCTTTAAAAATCAAACCATTTATACAATTATATCTATTTGGATTAAAACAGTAACAAAATCAATGAATCAACAAATTAAAATTCATATTCTTTCAAATAATAACAACATAAACTTACTTGAAAAAAAAGTAACAGTTCAAAGTCTTACTCTAAATCTTAAAGAAACATTTTATATGCAAGTTAAAAATCATCCCATTTTGGGTCCTGAGTGCGTTCTCAAACAGCTGAAAACGCAGGACAGGATAAAATAAAGATGAGTAGAAGTATGATGGAGCAGTGAGGCACAATCATATATAATACACAGTATTGTGACTTATGAGTGAGGCTCACTGAGAATCTCCTCATTTAAAGCTAAACAAGAAATATACAACAAAACAATCATCAAAAGCACTGAAAAGCTTTGACTGTGTACACCTTTATCCAGCAGGGCCAACAAGTATGAACTACAGCTGACTTCCATAAAAACACTGTTCTCTACGGCATTTTGACCGACTAAAAGCTGAACTGAAATGATTACATCACAGGTCCCTACCATTTCAGCTTTCCTCACCTGCTATCATGATAGACATGTGTTACGGTATGTTAAGAATTTCCCCAGTGTGGGACTAATAAAGGATTATCTTGTCTGTCTACTGTCACTCAACACATTTACTGGTGGTTCTGTTTAATATACTCAGACATCATTCACACTGTGGTCAGGAGAAAAGTTCTGAAATGTATCGTTACATTCATTGTGATGCGGACGTGAACAATTTCTGAATCTAATCAAATGTCAAAAATCGATTTTCTAAATATTTCATTTATACCGCAACGGTGACGGAATATAAAAGGTGGAACTTGGAAGTGGACAAGGACAGTGGACAGTCTGTGGCGGCACATAACAAAAACAACTGGAGCGAGAAATCCGACCGGCTCTGCATTAAAGCCAGGTTAGATCAGGAGTCACAACCCAAATGTTATGAAAAACCATTCTGCCCTTTCAACAAAGTCAAACCACCTTGGGAGCCACAACATTTAATGTCCAGTATATCTCTGTGTCTCCTGTATATCTGCATGGACATCCGTTCCTACTGGATCTTATTTCACCCTAACAGCACATTTTATCACAGATGAGTGGCAGCAGCGTCTCATGTGCTCCAAACAAGAGCAGTGAGTGAGAGTCTTCCAGTTCACTCGCCACATCACTTCCATTTGATTTATTAATAAAAGATATTGGAAGTAAATTCATTATAGATCATTACAGAAACTTTGCTTTGAAACTACCACGTCGTCAAACAGTAAGAAAACAGAAATGCTGTATAGATAATCGTTTTATAATCGCATCGCAGCCTCTGAATCGTAATCGAATCAAATCGTGACGTGCCTGAAGATTCCCACCCCTAATGTTAAGGATTGTGTCTGAAGTGCTAAAGGCCTTGATATCCGAAATACAGTAATGTACAGTAAAATGCTGAAATCATTTGACTGACTCGTTGAGCTTGCTGGTCTGAGGTGTTGAAACAGCAGATTAAGCGGTAGCAGGAGCTCCATTCATGCCATTCTCATGCATGTGTCCATTACCTGGAAAAGGCAGAGAAGAAGAATAAACAAACACACTGAACCACACCTACATTTTCAGAAGAAAGCCTTAAGTACTGCATTATTTCTTACTACGTTGGGCGATCGTTTCAGTCAGATACCAAACATTTTGAAATGCTAAGCACAACTGGCACTAACTGGTTCAAAGATTAGAATTAATCTGCTTCCAATAAACCAGGCCTAACATTTCTTAGGGTCTTCATGGACCTGAAAACAATGAGGATTTTACAGATCAGCATGAAGGCCTGCACAATCTAACTTACAGCTCATTTCTATGTTAATTAAATTACTGTGGATGTAATAATAATTTACCATTTGACATCAGAGACTCTCCTTCAGGGTGGCCATTTGCTGCTCCATTGGTCACCCCTGCTTTATTACCTAGAAAAAAATATATATACTGACTTTGAGCCTCAATCACCAAACTTTACAGTGTTAAAATTGCTGTAAAAAATTAGAAATCGTTTTATTAATGCAGTGTGATGATGTGATTATGTAGCGTGAATATTTTTGTAAAATGACATATTTAAACACTGTATTGCTGCAGTGCTTCAGAAAACAGAATATTTGTTTGCATTTATGTGCATTTAAAATAAATGCATTCACTTTTGGACTGGATTGCCCTCATGGTTGTAACTACCTATGAGGGCCCCAGGGTCTGGACCTCAGTAGTTTCAGAAGGGTTTTTCTGTATGTCCACTAGAAGAAAGATAATATGGAAACACCATCATTCTCACAGTGTGGTAGCCTGCTCAGGGGCGTACAGCCATGGGGACCACAGGCTACTTAATCAGAAGGACAAGGAATATTTACTATGCTGCATTTTCAATGAGCAATGTCACTGGATTAAAATCTCCCAAGACCGGCCCAATTCCTTCAGCCCTCCAATCGCTGCTCAGCAACTACTGCTATCAGTCACTGCCTCAAGTCTTCAGTTTACGATCGACACACATACTTGATGACAGTTTCAGAAGATTCAGTGTGGAAACTATAAGCTATGAGAAAATCAAATCGGCAGTGACTGGTGCAGATCTCAGAACAGCTGTGGTTTGGCCGTAGACTGTCTGCCCGCTAAGTTTACATCTGTACCCAGAGTGGCTCAGACTTCTGAGGATATGCAGGCATGCTGCACCCATTTTATAGGCTGACAATATAACAACATGATACAAATGTAATAGTTTAACAGACTATTTTAAAAATGTAAACTCGTAATGTTGCTAGTCACCATGTTTTAGTCTAGTAGGTTCTCAGTTCTAGGCTACAGGCTCTGTAGTTGACTATAGGAGCGATTAGAAGAGAAATTAAAGTTGTATTGTGTTGCCCGCTCTTAAAACTACAACTGGCACAAGAAAGTTCTCTGTTTACCAGCATATTGATGGCGTAGTATCATGTAACTATGATGAAATCAAAGGACATTTGGCTCCATTTTGCCTTATTGCCCGACTGCCATGTTCTTAAATATATTACACATTATTTTTATGTTCTATTATTGGTATTATAGACGATATCACTAATAGTTTTGGTTACTTTACTCCAAATTTCAGTTTGATAGTACAGATATGCCACAGATAAAACTGATGAGGAACAAAAGTGAAATGTGCGTCCACTAATTTTACGATCAGATTTGACCGTATGCAACTTGTATGAACATTGGCCACTGCCAGTAAAACAGCAGAAGAGAACAAGATGGGTCAAATCAAAGAGAGACCCTGCAATAAAAAGCTGTTCAAGGTTTGGACTGAAGTTAAAGACAATTAAAGTAGCTTAACAACACCTGTGGCCTTATATATGTGAGTGAATTTAATTTTAAATGTATGTATTTACTGTATTTACTCATTTATATTACATTATTCTTCATTTCGTCCAATAGCGCCAAATCAGCCATTTCACAAAATTATGCACAGTAATTAGATCAGTCAAATTTAATAAATTCGTTTTTAAGGCATTAAAAAATTAAACAAAGGTTCTGGAACCTTGGCCACAGGCTACCACAGGACACAATGACCAGATATGGGGATCCTACCATAACTGCACTGTATTAAACCCAGACAAATCTGTAGTAGGTGACATCTGGCTTGACATTTACACAGAGAAAGGTGTCCATCTGAAGTCTTTTAGACAAGCAGACAAATTCTACTTTTCTGTGTCCACCTCAGCTAATGTAATTAGCCTAGCCACTTTCCACCTCGTGGCCTTTAGCTGGAGAAGAGAAAATGTGTGACGTGTCCGTTAGCCGTTACCAAACCTGATGAAATGAGTGCTACAGACCCTCTGGGATACAGCAGCCTTTAGGTTGCTGCAGTGGTCTTTCTGTGCTTTCTTTTCAGATCAAACAGATACGAATCTCTGACCTAAATGTAGATGCCGGCTCTGCCCTCTGATGGAGTACAGAGGTCAAACATCTCATGGGTCTCATGAGAATGCAGAACACTGTAGATAAGCTCATCTGCATATTGAAAATCTTAATTTATTTTTTTCATGACTTTCATTATTGAAACATTCTGAGTCATTTCTAGTCATTACACAGCTTTATCATAGATGCTGCACTTGGTGGATTTCTGCCATTAGTCACTATAACTGTGGCCTTACGCTGAGTGGCAGTGCTATATCATAGCACAGTGCACTGGGAAAGAGGAGGAAAAAGGTAGAGCGTGTTGTTTTTCCCCCAGATTCTCAGAAAACACTGCTGGTGAGACGCTCGGCTCCAACAAGAAGCAACTGCTGAAGTTCTGATCAGAAGCATTGGCGTGTTGGTTTTCTCTGGTTTAAGCAGGCCTCTCTGAGCTGTTACTGCATTATGTCCCATACTGAAACTGGTTACTGGAGAAAAGGGCCACGAACACTGAAGCTGCTCTCACACCGAACTGCTGAGTCTGTAGAGTTGAGTGGTCTCTATTTCTGTCAATATTCACAGAGATTTCCCTACAACATAAAAAGCTCTCAGACTGTATGTGGTTATTTCCTTGTGACTGCCCGTCATAAGGAAGCACCTCTTGAAATTCATAATCAGATGATCCACCCATAATCCTTTCACTGCTGCTACTGGTTTCCTTTTCCTTTCTTTTAAATTAAGTCTAACTTCATAGTAAGACTGCAGCTGCTGTTGCAGCCCTGCTGTGCCACAGTATTTCTACTGTAGAGTTTGCTGAGTAAGAATGAAACTCAAATGGAACTTACCAGCTTGCATGAGCTTTTCAGGAACACCTGAAGAAGAAGTTATATGTAAAAATGTCTTTGTGCTTTTATTAAACGTTCAACACAGGGAAAAATGAAGATGACTGATTGTGAATCTTGGCTTGTTGAAGAGGTACATGATGGTGAGGACTCAGCATTTTGAGTTAGACATTACAGTGTTACAGTGAAAACAGCCTGATGTGTAGCAACATGCTGAAATTTAAAAGGTCAATTATGTATATTTGAACATGACCACATCGTATCGTAACATGACAGCACAGAGCAATAAAATCACAAGGACACTGACCATTTAGTGAGGCTTGCAGAGCAGGTGTCGCATTTCCACTACACGGATTGGCTGGTAAATAAGAAAAGAGATTATGTTAATGTAAAATAAACATTAACTGCTGTTCAGTTTTCAGAACTGCATTTTTATTCTTGTTCGTTTTATTTAGAAAAATAATGTAAAAGTATATTTGATGCTAAGCCATGACAAACTTGCAAAAAGACTGAGCCACTAGAAAAAATAAAACACTTAAATAAAATGTCATTTTTCTAATCCAAGTTTACAATAAAGAGGTGCATTGGGATTTTCTTTCATGATGACAAGACCCTCACACATCTCCCTGGTAATGAGCTTCTTCCTATCATCTCGTTTTAAGGATGAAGATGCTGAGGTGGAAGCCTGAGGAGGCCTTTTTTCCTTTTGGTGATGAATGTCTAATGACCAATCTTCATACTTTGAGCACAATTTGTACTGGATAGTCTGTACTCACCAATTATGCCCTTCTTTATAAGGGCGAAGATGATCCCACCCGAAGACAGAAGCGAAAGCAGAAGCCCCACCACTCCGCCAATCACTGGTCCAACCGCTCCTGAACCTGAACTCTGGCAGTCAAAGCACATTTTGTCTGTAAACAGAAAAGTGTTGAACAAAATCACTGAGCTGTATGTTTTTGTTCTAACATGACAGTGAAAACATGCTGTAAATCTGAAGTGGACTCTCTTCTATCTTTCATCTGCAGGGGTGACGTATTTTGCTCACTGCAATAAACATATTGCATAAAGCTACTGAAACTGTTATTATCTTCTACAGTCAGTCACAGCCGATCCCAATCTAGAGTACTACTGCAGGCTGCCTCTGCATCGTTACTGAACTGCTTCTTACGCAACATCAGAACTCAGGAGCCCGTCTGATTTAACAGATGACTCCTTCAATATCAGCCCTCCATCAGGTCCCAGTGAAAGAACCCAACTCTGTACCTGTATGAAACGTGCTCAGCTTTGGTGGCTACTGTGGATGCAGACACAGCAGCTCTGTGAGCAGCACCTTTAGTCTAGAGAATAAAAACCTTCTGCTAGGAGCAGGTCAGGGTTGGAAGCCCGATGGCTAGCAGGCGGATTCTGATTTTGCATAATTTGAAGACCCAGACTGATGGCAGAAGTGCCAAAGGCGAGAGGTCAGGAGACCAGGGGTCACAGGAATGATGATTATATTTGAAGAGCTCAGTTCTGCCCCCAAAACCTAGTCTGACCAACAGGTTTCCTAAACAGGACTTTATACTGAGGATTTATCTTTTCATCTGTTGAGGATTATGTCAGGTATACAAGTGGCTGTTACTTGCCTGTATTAACAACAGCAGACATTTTGCTTTAAAGCCACACAAACAGCTGTTTGCGCCACTAATAGGGACGAGTACCCCCCTAGTGAAATTCAGGAAATGCCTAATTGAAGCGGACATCTGCTGGTCATGTGATCAGCCATTGCATTCTATAATTTAACATAAGGGAAAAGTAACCAGAATAGACAGATAATAGTAAAAAAAACTAGAGAAAGAAAAAGAAAAAAAGGAAAAAAAAAACATGCAATGACAATATTAATTTCTAACCCTGGGTGAAAAAAATTATATCACAGTATAATTAAGATTTATGTCAGTTTTTGTATATACAGTATCACAGTACTGGGAATTTATGTATAGTTTTTTCTAATAAAATCAGTTTGGAAGCTTAAAGGTGAATTTCACAGGTTTTTAAAAAATCCTCTATAAATAAGTCTCAGATGTAAACAGAGTCATTCAGAGTGGTTTGGTGTGAAAAGCTCTGGTCTAGAAAACCTTTCACAGTGGTGGTGATAGGAACCAGACGTCCAGCTCCTGCACAGAAAGTTACTACAGTAAATGGTCATGAATTCACTGCCTGATGTCTGAGATATTCTTTTATGATTTAGAGATGATTTTGGCCTAAAACATACTGAAAGTCAGAAAGGTCCATGTAGGATGTTGTGAGGTAAATTAGTTCCAAAAGAAAACTTATTATTTCAGATTTTACCATCATCTCATATAAAAAAAGACTCGTGTAGGTTCTCTGGTGGTTCTGGATAGTAAATAAAATGTCTATATCTGTGTTGTAGTCATGGCGACCCCTGGTTCCCATCACCACCACTGTAAAGACATCTGAACCATTTCATACCAAACCCCTCAATCTCTCTGTTTACACCTCACACACTGAGTTATACAGAAATTGTGAAAAATCCCTGGAAATCCCTTTAAGCTAATCTATTTTCAGAAATGTGGCTGCACTGAAATTACTGAAAATAATGACCACAACTGCAAGCAGCAGCTGCTATGCATGTATGTATGTTGCTGCTGTCAGAACAAAATCTTAAAAATTATAACTTTACAGGAGAAGGAAAAACATACTTTACTTTAACTAGGAGTCAATGTAACCAGACTTTTCCCCAAGCCATTTCTTTTGGTGCATTCAGCATGAAATGTATATAAAATGTAAAGAGAAACAGGCTTTTTCAAAGGAAGTTAAAAAAAAAAAGGAAATAAATGGAGATACATGGTTTTGTTCCAACACCAGCAATATGTAGCAGTTTGTTCAGGAATGTGTTCATGGTAATGTTGGGGTAATTGTTCTGGAGCATTTATTTGCTGAGCTCTTCTATAAAGACTCTTATTCTGAAGGCGGAGCTACTGAGACAGTCTAGCGCTGAGGGCTGAGAGTGTAAGACATGAGCTCCACCTAGAGCGAACTGTTAGAGCAAAGCTGAGCTTTGATGAACAGAGTAACAGAACACTCTTCAAACAAAGACACCATTCCTGCAAACCTTGTTCTCATTTACAACAATATTAGTTTAGATTAAAGTGGGGAAATACTTTAAAGCTGTCCTCTCATCATGTAGTTTTGGTCTAGTCCCTGCACATCTGCTATTCTGTTAAACAGGGTTTAGAATTACATTGAGAAACATTCTAAACTTCAGTAGACCAGAAATACATGAGGTTACACAGATATAATTACCCCATCGTTTAATGATTCCTCTTCCATAGAATTAGTCACAAGGATATGGGATGGATCCATAGGTAATGTTTGTTATCAATAATTCCACATCCATTGATTAAATTAGGCAATATTGTCAAATTTCATGTCATAAATAGCTTAATGTAGTCAAGGGGGTAATGGGGTCATTTTTGGTCTACTCTCTCTTTACCCTTAAGCAAATGCTTTCTTAAAAAGTTACATTAAGCGAATAATTGTGATAACTAAAAAACCAAATGTAGAATGAGAATCATAAATCCAATTACCCCATTGTTTAATGATCGGTTCCTCGAGGGTGCTGTGATTCACATAACAGTCATATTCTGCAGTTTCGTCCTCCTGGATCTCCACACTCTTCCTCAGCTGGTAGGTTCCATCATCATTGGGTCTGACTCCTGAAGATGTTAGTAGATGTTCAGGCAGTGAGGTTCTGAACTTCCTCACACGCAGTGTAACGTCTTTGGGGTAGAAGCCCGTGGCCAGGCAGGTCAGGGTCAGCTTGTCCGAATTAGTTGTAGATTTCTTTGCAAATGCATGAACCTCTGGTTTGGCTGAAATGACAAATTAATTTTTTTGTTTTGAAAAAGGAAACAAATGAAATCCACATAAACATTGTTTTCATTTTTCACAAAGTTTCAGAAATTGTAGGTGACTCCATCACGGGGAACATCAAACACTGTTCAGCAGTCACCCACTCGTCCATCCTTTTACTGGAAGGATGGAACTGGGGTTTTTAATACAAACTGACTGCTGTACTGGACTGTTTCAGAAAGGGTCCGACCAAAGTTTTTTCTTTGTTTTTTGATCTGTAACATGAGAAACCATATTACATATTTCCACCCATTTTCCACCTGGTTGTTGCTGCCAAACAGAGGACCATCGGGCAAGCGACGTCAAATCTTCCACCCAAAATTGAAGCGAATTACAAATTTAATTGCAACTTTTATTGCCACGGATTTGCCTCTGTACTCGGTCATTGAGAACCAGGGCTTTCAGGCTACGCTGGACAGTTTGGAGCCGAGACACAGCGACCAGTCTCAAAGTTATTTTACTGATACAGCGTTGTGGAATCACTAAAGAAAACAGGCAGAACAGCTGTAACCTGCTGTGTGGACACCCATTACCACAGGATCTTACTTTTCCCTAACTGCGTATTTTATCATAGTTGAGTGGCAGCAGCATATCTATAAGGCTCTCGTCGGTCAGATGCCAGAGAATATCACCTGCATGTTCACAGTAAACACGACAAACGTTAAAACTCGCTCAGATGATTTTATTCCACTTGAGAATCAGAGTTTTTACTGACCTGTGTAAAACTGCCTTTAGCTACGGTGCACCAGTAAGCTGGAACAAGGTACTCTAAAGCTTGACTCGCTCATTTCTCCCAGGGGTTTTAAATGATTTACTTCTGAATTATTTTAGTTTTGTTTGTAACTTATTTGAATATTTTATTTATGAATTTATTTTTATCTTTATTTTTTCTATTTCACATACTATTAATATTTTTTATTAAATATTTGTTTTTTAAATATTTGAGAATGGTTTGTTATTGTTGTGTATTTCTTTAATTTTTTTAAAACATTTTCTTTTATTACTTTATCTTTACTTTGGAATTTTTTTTTACATTTTTTTCTCTTCCTGTGGCTCTCGGCTACACTGTAAATGGGGGTCCTCCCTTGATGTAAAACCGAGCTTAAATGAAGAATCATGATGATGCTTTCAGGAAATAAGGCACTAGAAAAATACACAAGGACTTGGGGAACTCACAGTGATTTCTCAGTGATTCTTTTCCGTACTGCATGAATTTGCTGAGCCAGTCCACACATTCTTTCTCCAGGTAACCCTTGGTGTACTGGTTCAGGATGGCCACATCATCCCATTTCCTTTTGGTTGGCAAAGCTTGTGCAACTGAAGCGATCCACCGCATGTTCTCATCATCAAAAGAGAGGAACTCATCGCCATCATAGCTGTACTCATCAATGCCTCTCAGAAATGTGAGATTTCCATCTGCTTCCTCGATCTCACAGCCATGTCTCCACTGAAGAATGTGAAGGTCTAGAATTTGAGTTAATGTAGCAAGACAATGAAGATAAAGACATTAGCTGGCACAAAACCAGAGGAATCATACAGTGGATGGAAACTTGTGATATGTTTTTAAGAGAAATGAGTGACGGATCACTAACTGGTCTCATTGTGTCTCATTCGCTGCATCAGGATTTCCACATTGACCTTGAACCACTGCTCTTTGCTCTTGCGAGACTGGGTGCCTTTGTCCCAGTAATCTGGCTGCAGCTTCTCCTTCATCCAGTCCTGCTTAGGAACCTTGACCTGTTCCTGACTGTTGTAGTAGTCGATCTCTCGGTCATCAAGCAGACCCAGAGCTGTGAACTCATAGATCCCTGGTAGCGCGACATCTTTGCTGAGGGCGGTGTAAATGTAGTACAGAGAGTGTTTATCTGGAGGAAGAAGAGAAGATCACAGATACTCAGCATCGTCTTCACTGATAAAACCATTAACCATTTTTAAAATATTTTTAAGAAACTCGACTCTAAATAGAACTAATATGCATGTCCATTTTGTCACCAATTTTAAGGACCTAAAAATGCTGATAGCCAATTTTATTGGCTGATATCTAAAGAGTCTTTAATGATTTTATTTTTATCAACTTTAACAAATGAACATCAGAAACTCACTAAATTTAACAAACTGATTCTTCAGATTCTTTAACAGAAACCTCTTTAGGTCGCAATGTACAGTAGTGTTGCTTGGTTATGGCAAAAATCATAATCAACATTATTTTGGTCAATATTGAGATCACAATTATTTAACACAAGCACTCACTGAATCTGGAAACAACCCGAATTTATCAAACTTTAAAAAAAAAAATAGAAGTTCAATTGATTAAACAAATTGGTCGTATTGCCGAATCTTGTTCCTCTCCTGATTAATGAAATCAAAGTATTTCCAAACTAAAATTCCTACTGTTCTTGTAGGCGTGCAACAACACGCACATTTCATGATATGTATTGCCGATCATGTTACAACACACATTCAATACTTTCATACATATATATTCATCCATCCATTAACTTACTAATTGGTAATTCCATTTTTTCCCCAAAAAGTTCAACAGTGCTTGTTGAAGGGATCCAGGGCTGCATCTTAGAACTACATAAAGCGACCACATTTGTTTTGGACATTTTCGTCTGTAAAGCTGTTCTTGATCTTTCATGTTTTCCGTACTTCCAGTGCTGCTTGCTGTTGATTTCAGTTCAGGGAATGCTCCCGAAGACCTGATTTCTGAAGGGGAGTGTAAATTTGAGGGGGAACAGAACTGGATGCAACACCGGTGTGAATTCACGTTGTTTCTTCCAGCTAAAGCTCGTTTTCTCAGCTTGCCATTTCAAACATCTTCAAACATCAGTCAAACTAGAAAACTAAAGTTAGTTAGATATCTGAGTGGAACTGCTGCACCACTTAAGGCGGAACGGATCAGATGGGTCCGTTTCGTTCAAGGTAAGCTAATCAAACCAAACTCGTTTTCAAATTTAAGCCAAGTTCTAGAAATATAGGTTGTGTTAAATAAAATGATATAAACTGAAAATAAAATGTAATGAAACACGCAGCCCTAGCAGACATTCTGTACCAGGCAGGGGAGTCCACTAAGAACCGTCAGTGAGGGTTCTGTGTTTGTTCTTGCCACTACTTAGTACCCAAAAGTATGTACTGTTTTTGCTCAAAAGAGCTTCACATTCCTGCATTTTTCTTATATAACATTCAAAGAGAATTGTTGGTGCTTAATCATGATGCCAATAAATGTGTAAAACCTTAATATCGGCCAATATTATCAAACAATATGATAATGAGCATATATTTATACATGCAGTTCTGCAATGAGATGTAAAAATCAATATAATATTTAATTAACTGAAATAAAACTTTGTTTTAACAATGTATTAAATTGTGGTTACATCTGAAATATCAAAAGAGGTCAATAGAACCGCTCAACAACAAGCACTTTCTTTCTCACTGTTACTGAACAGCGAAAACGTGCTCTATATAAGGCCTTGGTTTAGTGTTGTGTACAGTACTGTTACACACAGAAGATAACAGGAACTTGTCTGTCAGGAATCTGTACTGCAAGCAAGTAAACTGAAAGCAAAGCTAGCGAGGCTGTAGGGACTTCCCTGTTCTCAAATAGCCTCCTGAGCGCTACGGGGCTCTCATAGTGCTGTACATTCTGTACTTACATACACTGTAGCTAGGATAAGCTAGGATAAATAGGCCTAAATCACCTTATTAGAAAATGTTACCAGCACTAAAATAATAGAATATTTTAATAGCCTAAAACACCTTATTAGAAATTGTTACCAGCTCTAAAATAACAGAATATTTTAATAGCCTAAAACACCTTATTAGAAAATGTTACCAGCACTAAAATAACAGAATATTTTAATAGCCTAAAACACCTTATTAGAAATTGTTACCAGCTCTAAAATAACAGAATATTTTAATAGCCTAAAACACCTTATTAGAAACTGTTACCAGCACTAAAATAACAGAATATTTTAATAGCCTAAAACACCTTATTAGAAATTGTTACCAGCTCTAAAATAACAGAATATTTTAATAGCCTAAAACACCTTATTAGAAGATGTTACCAGCACTAAAATAACAGAATATTTTAATAGCCTAAAACACCTTATTAGAAATTGTTACCAGCTCTAAAATAACAGAATATTTTAATAGCCTAAAACACCTTATTAGAAACTGTTACCAGCACTAAAATAACAGAATATTTTAATAGCCTAAAACACCTTATTAGAAATTGTTACCAGCACTAAAATAACAAAATATTTTAATAGCCTAAAACACCTTATTAGAAAATGTTACCAGCACTAAATTAATAATCTGAATATTCTAATAACCTAAATCACCTGATCAGAAAACGCCATCATCAATAAAACCACAGGTAGGTCATGTATCAGAAGGTCAGTAGTAACATTAAGCTGGACAGCACAATAACCCGAGACACTAAACGACAGGAATACTGTGCGCATGCTCAGTAGCACCGCTCGACTGGGGCCTGCTGTAACACGGCCTGCTATGGCGCAGAGCAGACTTCCGGGTAGGACGTCGCAGTTTATCTAAAATACGCGTTAAACTTCAACCACGACAGTAAACAGGCGAGAAGGACGCTGTAGAGCAGCCAGCGCGCCAGGGACACCACAGAAAAGCTGGACAGGTCGAACTGGTCGGAGTTCGGGCTGCTGGCCTGGAGCGCCGGTTCTTAACACTCAACACGCCCTAAACCTGCTCGTGTGCTAGGAAGCCGAACTGGAGCTACACAGGCAGGAAGGCTGTGTGTCGAAGCCCCGCAGCGTCGTGTGAGGCGAACGCGGCGCTCACTCTGCAGACCTTCTTATTGGGAATCAGAAGTTTTTACTTTCGTTTTCGCCGATGGCGCAGCAACAAAGACGGGGAAGCGGGCGACTCACCTCCGAGAGCACAAACCAGCCCTCCACACAGTAAAACAGCGCAGACTAACGCAGAGACCCCCATCGTCGCCTTAGACGATCACGAGAGGCACTTCGGACGATCCGTTTGTTGAGAAAAGTCGATATTTTTGTCGCTCTCCGGCGCGCCGATCTCACCCCTGAAGAACAGCAAGCCTGTAAAGACGACTTGCGTGAATGGACCAATAGGAAAAAAAGGCTTTCGTCGACGTCACTCGTTGCTGGGTGGATTACGTGCTACAGTTTCCTGAAAAATAAAACCTTTGCGCGCTTTGATTGGCTAGTAGGATCTCGCTTCCCGTGTTAGGATTGGCGAGAGCTCCCGTGCGCCACAGCGGTCCACCAATCAGAGCGCGAGTGCGGAAAACCAAATAACGGCACTCGTTTCGTCACTTGTTGCTAGGCAGATGCTGCGGTTTGAGGTTAGCGCTGAAACGAGGGGGGAAGATATGAGTCAGAAAAGACGAGTGAAACACAACAACAGAGCAAGAGACGAGCTGTTAAGTCTGACATGTATTCACAGCTCACGTTTACACTTACGCCATCTGGCTGACGCTCTTATCCAGAGCGACTTACAATTCGATCATTTTACACAGGAAGGAGCAAGGTGGTGTTAGGAGTCTTGCCCAAGGACTCTTACTGGTATTGTGTAGGGAGCTTGCCCAGGTGGGGATTGAACCCCAGTCTACAAGGCAGAGGTGTTACCCACTACACCACACTATCCCAACCACGTTTAAACTTTGCAACAGAGCAATTTAATAAAAATCAGATCCAATACATCAACCATTTCCAACAGTTTTCTTAAATTCAATGCGTTTATTGTATGTAAATCAGACACAGGTGTATATGAATAGTGCACAAATGATATAGATAAAAAAGTATTATATATATATATATATATATATATATATATATATATATATATATATATATATATATATATGAGTTTCGTCTGCTGTATTGCATAAAGTACCTTTTTTGATCACAATTCTACAAGAGTCGTAAACGCAAGCTTACAGTTTTAGCCCCCTTTCAGACTGTGCTTTAAGCTCAATCACTCATCTTGGTGTACAGTACTGTATAGAAAACACAAGAACAAACCATGTCAGATGTAATTTGATTAAAAGCAGAAAGATGAAAGAAAATTGGTCTGTATAGCCATCTATACACCATCCTGCTGAAAAAGGACCATTAGAAGCCTTTAGTATTGAAAACCTGATGGTTTTACTTTCTAATTGGAACCAGCTTAATGGTTTCCAAAAAGGGACCACTAGTTTTTTGTAGAATACCTTTAGATTCCATTAGGAAACCATCAAATGCATTTAGAATCAGCCAGTGGTCAAACCATTAGGATACTTTAACCGGTGATATCAACCCACTTAAAAGCCAAAACAACTTACAAAACCATCAGAAACCAACACAAACACTAAAAGGTTTCTGTGGATTTTTCCAGCAGGGATGCTCTTCAAAAACCAAAAAAAAAAAAAAAAAAATCACACTTTACCCAAATAGTGCAAAAAGTGAGTTAATAAAGAAATATACTTTTCACCATACGTTGAAAGAGCA
This sequence comes from Pygocentrus nattereri, assembly GCF_015220715.1. NCBI lineage: Eukaryota > Metazoa > Chordata > Actinopteri > Characiformes > Serrasalmidae > Pygocentrus > Pygocentrus nattereri. The sequence goes on from NC_051221.1 coordinate 5,111,363, forward strand.
ATGTATCCAACTGTTATTTGATGCTCCTGAGCTGTCAGACTGCAAACTTTTATCATTAACAGATGTGTAATTCAGTGTTGTTTTAAAGTGTGGAGGATTTCTGTTAAAGGGCTCATATCACATGTTTTTCATGTATTTGTATTTTTTGTATTTCTTCTTTTGCAGTTTAGTTTCCATATATGGATTGTATGTACTGGGAACACAACATTTTGAGACTTCAACAAAGTTTATGTGCATAATTGAACAGTTGCTCATTTAAAAAGGCACGGAGAATTCAGTTTCCCATGATATGGGCCCTTCAACATAACAGAATGATGAAAAAGAGCTGACTCAGCCTTTGACTAGAAAAGAGTCCCTGCTGTAAATGAAAGTGCTGTTGTATAATCCTGGATGATCTGGAGCTCAGTTCCAATGGACCACAAGCTCTGCAGCATCATCACAACTTGCTGTCTGATGTCCCACTTATCAAATGAATCATTCTTCCCGAGGAGCTCCCTGTGAAATACAGTGATTGCATCATTGGTAATATACACTCCATCCACTTTATTAGAAACACCGACCTTGTACTTCCACTCTTATATTCTCGATATCTCTGTAAGATATAATTGTCCTACCAAAATGCATAACCATAACCAGAACGTTATACTCTACAAATCAAAAGTTCGAACTTACATGCTTAAAAAGTTTTTTTTTACATGATATTCCATGCTATAACTGGTATAAACAATCTCTATAATTAATTCAATTATACATATTTTTATTGTATGACAGAAATAATGTAAATTGTTTGGTAAACAGCTACCAAAGCAAGAAGATTTCAGTCTGAAGAACACGTAAAAGGAGCAATTAAGATGACGTAACCTGTTGAATTCATACTCCACTCAGTCTCTCCTCCTCTCTCTACACCCCTCCTCTTGTTTAGAAGTTCAGCATCAAACTTTATCCCTTTACTCGCCAAGAGCTGCAGGCCCAGTGGTGGAAAGCTGCACTCATGCTATCTCTTGTTTTGCTTCTGTTTATGTCACTTCTTTTCTATGTAGTTTCTTGCTGGGAGTGGGCAGCTACTTCTTTGAATTGAATTGAGAACCATGTGTCACTGTGTTTGCACACTAAAATTAGTCCTCTGCATTTAACCCAGTGAAACACTAGAGGGCAGTGGGCAGCCCTAACCACTGCGCCCAGGGAGCAAATGGGGGTTAGGTGCCTTGCTCAAGGGCACTTCAGTCTTGGACTGTCAGCTGAAGGGATCGAACCGGCGACCTTCCGGTCACAGGGCTGGTTCCCCAACCTCCAGGCCATGACTGCCCTCTTTAGCCTCTCATATGAAACTGATGACTGAATCAAGAGACACTGGTATTATGAGACAGAACAGGCTGGGACTAGCTAGTTAGCATGCTAATTTCTGTAGATATCTCTGCAACACGACACAGATGTCTTTGACAAAATATCAAAACTTATTTCTGCACATTCTGTTGATAATTAGTTAATTTTGGAATGTTTTAAGCTAAAAATCATTTAGATTGCTCCTTTGACTAGCTGAAAACCAATAACATTGTTTTAGGTCAAAGAAAATGTTTGTTTTCTACTTGTTTTCTTCTTTTCTGTAACTCTTTCATGGAGTAAAAAACATCACTTATGTGATTTATAGTAAGTGGTAAATGTACTCAAACTTTAACTTTTCCACATTTCTGTCCATTTCAGAAACTATTTCATGGTTTAATGTATTTCTAGTCTATGTTCATTTTCAACCACATGATTCCACATTTAAACACTTACGATCATCGGTCCTGCAGGAGTTTAACGCAACAGTCTCTGCTCTTCGTCTGGAGGTGAATATACTTTGGCATCACTCCTCAGCAATGTGGTGGTTTCATTAACATTCCCCACACTATCACAAGGTGACCCACTGCTTCTGGAGGCTGAAAAGCAACATATTCATTAACTTTTTTAAAATACATAAACAAGGCAGTTCATTCTCTGAGAATCTGAATGAAATATCAATTGTCCCTAAAGTTCTGTAGGATCCTCCAAAAATTCACACATTCTGATTCACATGATGTTTTCTCAAAGATACTATAGTTACCTATAATAAACAATGCAACACAATTAAAAAATAAAATTGAGTTCAGTGTGTTCAGACATTCATCCAGGAGAAACATTACCAGAGTCAGATGAAGCATCAAAGTCAGCTGATAAGTTTTCATTGCTGCTCTTATTTGATCCCCTGCCTGAAACAGAAACAATAAGACCACATCACAGCTGAATTACAGTGGACACCCATTAATTAATTAGAAATATTATTCATCTTAAATGATTTTAATATGGAATATTATTACCTGAGTCTGTGTCGGAACCTGCAGCTGTAGAGATAAGTTAAAAACATGCATTAAAATGGAGAAAGAAGGCCAAAAAGGACAATACTGAGAGCCAAATTTACTGAACAGAATAAATGGAATCCACCAATATACTTATCATTGCATTGCCTTCCATAAACAGTTTTGAGATTCAGTTCATTTAATTTAAGGCTTTTGGCTTGAATTGTGTAAAATTAGGGGTCTCATTTAATAAAATGTCTTAAGACCCCGTTTTATATCTGTGTGTAAGAATTATCAGCAAACACTAGAAAACTTGTACTTCAAGTATCATGTACTTATTCACATAAAACACTCACACTAAATAGCCATACAAGCTCTACTTTGGAACGGACCTCAGAAGGTTGTTTTACACAGAACTTGTGTAAACTTTTGATGCACAAACAATAATCCTCAATTTTTACCATAAACATGTAGCTTGATTATAGTCTTACAAAATGTTTTTGCTTTGGAAGTACATGCTAGTGTTGATTTCTGCACTTTTACTGAAGTAAAGAGGTATTACAAAGTTAGATGAGTAGCAAAGATTTGCCCTTTTGTGCTCAAAATTTTCATTTTAAAATAATGATGATTTAAAGTGATTATTTATTTGATTCATATGGACAAAATTGCTGAGTTTAGCACATACATTAAGAAAAAAGGCTTGCCATGTCATATTATTATTAATTTGAAGGCAATAAAAAAGTGAACCTATCAGTTTCAGTAAAACAGTTTTTCAAGCTGGTTTGTAGGTTTATTTTACACTCATCAATGCACACTAAGTTTTAATCTGCTTAAAAGTACAGCTTTTGTCTATATAATGAACTGACCATTTTCTTTTCCAAATTTAATGTGAAACTCTGACTATGTAGTTGCTGCTTTACTAAAGCTACCCGTTAGCATTGTGGCAGTCTGTTACAGTCATGTTTTGATGCACTGAGCTGAGAGGACAAGCTAACCATTAGTTCAAATCATGTTGCAGTCTATACTGAAGGGAACTCTGGATACTGTTAAAGTATGTTGGTCAGTAAAGCTCAATACCCTTACATATCTCAAATGATACATTTGCGCTGTTTTCCTATAAAGACTCACCAGTAGTCGCCTGTACAGTTGCTGGTTGGCTCTGTGCACTGCCTTTTTTCGCAACCACAGAGATGTTGTACGAACAACCAGGATCCAGATCATCAATTTTGGCAGAGTTTTCCCCAGATGGCACCTGGATCTTCTGACCTGGATTGAATTCATTTGCCTGACTCAGCGAAGCCACAAGGATGTATCTGTCAAACTCCCCCAGTGCTTTCTCCCATTGGACCTTAACAGATCTTGCGGTGATCTCCACAACTTTGAGGTTTGTGGGGCTGGAGATCACTGAGAAAGAAACACATGTAGATGCAATTAAAGCTGCTGTTGAGAAGCTGGAGCGAGAGGAAAATGTCTGATATGTTGTTGTTGATTGTTCTAAGCGAAAGCAAGTTAAAATATATATTAAAATATCCTCTACTGACAACACACTACTGCCCACACCTTCACTTTATGTTTGCTAAATGAAAAACATTGTGAAACAGATGAAACACAAAATGTGGCCCGTGCAAAAGTTATGGCCCATTTTATATTTAATGTTTCATTTTTTACATTTATACTACACTCGACAAATAAATAGGAATTGCACACTAAGACATGCAGAAAAGTGCTATGTTGAAGTTTGTTCTCTGTAGAGGACGTGTTATTATTTATTTACACCTAGTGAAGGCAAGAGGCTCGGCTCTGCATCCAGCTGGACTGTTTTAAACCTATTCTATTTACAGTCTATTCTGACGGTATTCTTGATATGTGACTTTTGGAAAATGCAGTGGACAATCAATCCCTCAGTATCCTTAAATATCCTTAAAAGTTCCTATAAAGACTCACCAGTAGTCGCCTGCACAGTTGCTGGTTGGCTCTGTTCACTGCCTTTTTCCGTAACCACAGAGATGTTGTACAAACAACCAGGGTTCAGATGGTTAATTTCAGCTGAGTCTTGATCAGATGGCACTATGATCTGACGTGCTCCATTTGCCGGACTCGGTGAAACCATAAGGATGTATCTGTCGATCGCCCCCAGTGCTTTCTCCCACTGGACCTTAACAGATGTTGTGCTGATCTCCAGAACTGTGAGGTTTTTGGGGTCCGTGAACGCTGAGAAAGAAGGAACACATGTAGATGCAGTTATAGCTGCTGTTGAGAAGCTGGAGAGAGAGGAAAACGTCTGATAGTAAAGGAGAAAAGGTGCATTCATGATGTACAGCCTAGATTTTTAGCTGCACTTATACAGCTGAAAAATCCTGCTTTATGAAATATTACCAGTTACAGTAATCTCAGTGTTATAATCTTTGGCAGAGACATGATTTCTGCTGATTTGCAAATATAAAAACATGATGAAAAATAAACCTGAACATAAACGTCTCGCTGAAATATGAAAACGAAAATGCCACAGATACATAAGTGGAGAAAAACAGCAACAGCTGCCACCATATTTGTGGTAGCAGTGCAGAATCCTACTAGGAAAGATATGTTTCTTAGTGTACTGCACTCCTACATTAACACACATACACTTTGTGTATAAAACATGCAGTATAATGCTGCACTAAATAGCTTTAGCATTAGCTCATCTGCAGGAGCAGTGCTAATCACTCAAAGCTTCCTCATCCAACACGACACCCTGCTGTTATAACATCTACTGGCTAAAAGACGCAATAATATTAACATGGTTTAACATTAAAATGATTTTTCCTTTGATCTAGCTTTATTTATATGATCTCAATGTTTTTATTTAAATGATCTGAACTGTCAGACATATGTCATGGAAAATTTGAGCATTTATTTTTAACGTTCTCCTCTTTGTGCTGCTGGACTTCAGCTGCTGTGGATGTTCTGGACTTCAAGTTCTCTGTTGTACTTCGCATGTTCTGTTCCTGCCACAGAGCTTAATATTAATGCAATGTAAGAAGTTTTTCTTTTAGATCATTTTCAGACATTTCTATTTTTTGCATTCATCGTGAAATGTTGACACATTGTAAAACACAGTTTTGTATTTTAAACTCTTCAAAAATGTTTTAAAATCAGCAAAAATGGAGAGACAAGGTTTTGCTGTCTGACGGCTACAGTACTTTACAGCCCTATGTAAAAGTTTGGATGCTCCAGTCACATGACATGTTGTTGATTTTTCTAAGCGAAAGCAAGTTAAAATATATATTAAAATATCCTCTACTGACAACACACTACTGCCCACACCTTCACTTTATGTTTGCTAAATGAAAAACATTGTGAAACAGATGAAACACAAAATGTGGCCCGTGCAAAAGTTATGGCCCATTTTATATTTAATGTTTCATTTTTTACATTTATACTACACTCGACAAATAAATAGGAATTGCACACTAAGACATGCAGAAAAGTGCTATGTTGAAGTTTGTTCTCTGTAGAGGACGTGTTATTATTTATTTACACCTAGTGAAGGCAAGAGGCTCGGCTCTGCATCCAGCTGGACTGTTTTAAACCTATTCTATTTACAGTCTATTCTGACGGTATTCTCGATATGTGACTTTTGGAAAATGCAGTGGACAATCAATCCCTCACTATCCTTAAATATCCTTAAAAGTTCCTATAAAGACTCACCAGTAGTCGCCTGCACAGTTGCTGGTTGGCTCTGTTTACTGCCTTTTTTCGCAACCACAGAGATGTTGTACAAACAACCAGGGTTCAGATGGTTAATTTCAGCTGAGTCTTGATCAGATGGCACTATGATCTGACGTGCTCCATTTGCCGGAATCGGTGAAACCATAAGGATGTATCTGTCGATCCCCCCCAGTGCTTTCTCCCACTGGACCTTAACAGATGTTGTGCTGATCTCCAGAACTGTGAGGTTTTTGGGGTCCGTGAACGCTGAGAAAGAAGAAACACATGTAGATGCAGTTATAGCTGCTGTTGAGAAGCTGGAGAGAGAGGAAAACGTCTGATAGTAAAGGAGAAAAGGTGCATTCATGATGTACAGCCTAGATTTTTAGCTGCACTTATACAGCTGAAAAATCCTGCTTTATGAAATACTACCAGTTACAGTAATCTCAGTGTTATAATCTTTGGCAGAGACATGATTTCTGCTGATTTGCAAATATAAAAACATGATGAAAAATAAACCTGAACATAAACGTCTCGCTGAAATATGAAAACGAAAATGCCACAGATACATAAGTGGAGAAAAACAGCAACAGCTGCTTACTGTACTGCACTCCTACATTAATACACATACACTTTTTTATGTGTTATATTCTTTTTCCTTTTAACTGGCTTTGTTATTTCCACCATCTCCGTTTTAATGTATTTTAATGATCTCAACTGTCAGCCGTAGGTCACCTTAGAAAATTCCGTAATTATCATTGATGCCATTTTTAAATTGTCAAGACAAGGCTTTGCTCTCTGACAACAACAATATTCATACAGTTGTATGCAAAAGTCTGGGCCCTGTTGTTGAAGAATACATTAAAAATCCTCTGTTCTCTGTGAAGGATGTAAGGATTGCTCACTTATTTTCACTTAGAAAATCAGCAAAACACTTCTTTTGCAATCCTACAGGAAACAAAGGCTTCGACAATCTCGAGATGATCTCTCAGTTAAAAGCTAGCAAATGCTTCAGAGAAAGCTCCTTCAATGACTTTTAAAAGATGTAAAACAGAGAACTTCACAACGGTGTATTTTTCTTACTGCTACTATTTTTGTCTGCTTACTCATCCCACAGTTTTCAAGATATTGACACTAACTCCAGAATGTTTGGTCTGATCCGGAATGGTGGGCTTGTATACAGCTTTTACTAGAGGTATCACATATCAACACTTTGGCAACCACAAAAAAATGCCATAGTAACTGTTTGGCAACACCCTAGTAGCCACCTGGGAACTGCCTTGGCCATCTTCATGAGGCGCAACAATTCGTCTTTTAAGATCCTCAGAGAGTTCTTTGCCATGAGGTGCCATGTTGGAACTTTCAGTGACCAGTATGAGAGAGTGTGAGAGCTGTACTACAGGTTTGAGCACACCTGCTCCCTATGCACACCTGAGACCTAGTAACACTAATGAGTCACATGACATTTTGGAGGGAAAATGACAAGCAGTGCTCAATTTGGACATTTAGGCGTGTAGTCTCTTAGGGGTGTACTCACTTTTGTTGCCGGTGGTTTAGACACTAATGGCTGTATATCGAGTTATTTTGAGGGAAGAATAAATTTACACTGTTATATAAGCTGCACAGACGACTTTTCATTGTGTCAAACTGTCATTTTGTCAGTGTTGTCCCATGAAAAGATAAACTTAAATATCTGCAGAAATGTGAGGGCTGTACTCACTTTTGTGATACACTGTATATTTAAGTGACTTTGAACGTGGCGTGGCTGTTGGTGCTGAGTGTTATTGCTTTTACGCAAAAGTTTTGCAAACTAAATGAATATTACTTCAGTGTATGCATCCCTGAATATTATTTCATATGCGCTTAAAAATCAGGCTTCAGCAAAAAAAAAAAGTGCCATCATTTTCTTTAACGGATCGCACAGTAAAGTGGGTTTTATATTGGTCTTTTGCTGAATATTCAACTTTCTCTCCTCAATTTCTCATGAAACAAATATTGAAAAATGATAAATTCTACATTTTCTAACTCCGGAGAAGACAGAAAATAAGCTACAATGTTTCAGAAAGGCAAACACCTTAGTTATTCCCAGAACATCTAAACAGTTCAAAATCCAGTGAAAAGAGTGGATTCTTTTTATTCAACCACAAAAGCCAGTTAAGAGAAGCCACACTGTTTATTACAAGTGAGATTTTGCCCTCTTTTAGCGAAACACATGAGAAATAAAACGAATGTATGTACTTTTTTATATGGTCAGTCATTGACTATTGCACCAGCTATCTGCATTTCCAAATGAGTTTTGTGGACTTTCGTAAGTGATACTTCTGAAATATATTTTATTGTTTTTGTTGGCTTTATTCTCAGGAGTGAGAAAATGCAGGTTTTATCTCTTTTGGATGTTTATTTCATGAGAAATTGAAGAAACATGTTCAACGTTCAATATAAACCTACTTTACCGCACTGTCACAGACAGACCACCAGGTTCAGCTCAGCTTTTTCAGTACTTCAGTATGTGCTAGATTTACTTCATTGTCTTGTTCAGTCAGTCTGTAAAACATTTACAGCCCATTCTTTTCACTTCTGGTTAATTCCAGTGTGTTTATTTGTTCCACTGTCACTACTTTTGTTGTAAAGCAGTCGATACTTAGCAACCACTGTAAATAGTTAAAAAAATAAAATACTGCTATCACAGATATCGGAAGATATCTGTAGAACACATTTCAACCAATCAGACTGTGCTGTCAGAACTGACTGTCTAAGTACAGATTTTTTTTCTGTGGTCATCTGACATAGAAGTCTGTCATAGAACTGAATCTGAATCTGAACAGAATATTCGGAATATGAATACTCACCAACTCTTCGCTTCAGAATAAAGAAGATGACTCCAATTAGCACAGCCAACACAATCACACCTGCAAGTGCTCCTCCAATAGCCAAACCCAGACCACCCTGAGAGGGAGGGCCCTCTGTAGACACATAAATGATCAACAAAGACCTGAGCCACATTTTTTAAATAGCAAAAAGCAGTTATTAAATAAAAAATGAACTGTAGAAACAGCAGGAATGTAACTCTAACTCTAATCTATGGTCTTCTCATCTATAATGAACATATAATGTACAGCTTCAAAACTTATTTTGTGAAATCAAGCACTTCAGAGAAGGTCCAAATGAGAGCGGCTTCATTCCAAGGATGCATGAACTTACAAATGAGCCTTTTGTGTTGTTTTGTTTCCCTGGAAGCCTAATACATCTTTACTAGCCTGCCATGTTCAAAACATCACAGCCCCAAGACCTATTAGACCAAACAGCATAATTTCTATCACATTAAATTGCAGTCACAGAATCACACCCGGGATCCCATGAATTATCACAGAAGTGCTTTATTTGGTTTCTCTCTGTCCCAATTCTAGAGTCTTTGACCAAATCTAAGTTTACTTTATATGAAAAGTTGCTGTACGAGGACATAGGTGTATCTTCCTCTTCCATAGAATTAGTCACAAGGATATGGGATGGATCCATAGGTAATGTTTGTTATCAATAATTCCACATCCATTGATTAAATTAGGCAAATTTCATGTCATAAATAGCTTAATGTAGTCAAGGGGGTAATGGGGTAATTTTTGGTCTACTCTCTCTTTACCCTTAAGCAAATGCTTTCTTAAAAAGTTACATTAAGCGAATAATTGTGATAACTAAAAAACCAAATGTAGAATGAGAATCATAAATCCAGTTACCCCATTTTGTAATTATTGGTTCTGCGAGGGTGATGTGATTCACATAACAGTCATATTCTGCAGTTTCGTCCACCTGGATGTCCACACTCTTTCTCAGCTGGTAGGTTCCATCATCATTGGGTCTGACTCCTGAAGATGTTAGTAGATGTTCAGGCAGTGAGGTTCTGAACTTCCTCACACACAGTGTAACGTCTTTGGGGTAGAAGCCCGTGGCCAGGCAGGTCAGGGTCAGCTTGTCCGAATTAGTTGTAGATTTCTTTGACAATGCATGAACATCTGGTTTGGCTGAAAAGACGGAAATAAAATAATTATTTCTTCATTTTTTAGCAGCTTTGTATTTTTATTCACAAAGTACAAGATCTACTAGGCCGAGTCATAGCTACAGGGGGGCCTTGAGAGGCCTAGGCCAGACTCTCCCAAATCTCTTTATTGTGCCCTTGGGTCTTTTCCACTATAAACAAATAAAAAAGCATGTAGGTATTTTGGTAGTTTGTTGAAGACTGGGGGAGTGAATCAGAGCCATCAAACCGATGACTAAAAATCTCAAAAAGCCCTGGAAATTTTGTATTGTTGGTCTTCTTGGTGGCTGAAAAGCCAGGCCAAAATCCTTTAAATTCTTCTCCAATTGTTTTTCAATGCTGAAATGTTCAATGCTCTCTCGCTCTCTCTCTCTCTCTCTCTCTCTCTCTCTCAATCTACAAAGGCTACCCTACAGTAGACTAGTTGTTGTTGACCCTGTTCACTCTGGAACATGATGCTCTTACTAACTGCCCCCCCAAACCTGCAAACCTGTGCTCAGATCCTTCCTTAAAATATAAAAAAAAAAACTCTGGCTGTGCTACTGGTTCAAGGATCTTTCTTATCCAAACCAAAATCAAGTAGTTTGTTCAAACATTTTCTGGAACTCACAGTGTTTTCTTAGTGATTCTTTTCCATACTCCATGAATTTGGTGAGCCAGTCCACACATTCTTTCTCCAGGTAACCCTTGGTGTACTGGTTCAGGATGGGCACGTCGTCCCATTTCCTTTTGGTTTGCAGAGCTTCTGGAACTGGAGCGATCCACCGCATGTTATCATCATCAAAAGAGAGGAACTCATCGCCATCATAGCTGTACTCATCAATGCCTTTCAGAAATTTGGGTTTTCCATCTGCTTCATCGATCTCACAGCCATGTCTCCACTGAAGAACGTGAAGGTCTAGAATTTGAGTTAATGTAGCAAGACAATGAAGATAAAGACATTAGCTGGCACAAAACCAGAGGGATCATACAGTGGATGGAAACTTGTGATATGTTTTTAAGAGAAATGAGTGACGGATCACTAACCGGTCTGATTGTGTCTCATTCGCTGCATCAGGATGTCCACGTTGACCTTGAACCACTGCTCTTTGCTCTTGCGAGACTGGGTTCCTTTTTCCCAGTAATCTGGCTGCATCTTCTCCTTCATCCACTCCTGCTTAGGAACCTTCACCTGTTCCTTACTGTTGTAGTAGTCGATCTCTCGGTCATCAAGCAGACCAAGTGCTGTGAACTCATAGATCCCTGGTACTTGGACATCTTTGCTGAGGGCGGTGTAGATGTAGTACAGAGAGTGTTTATCTGGAGGAAGAAGAGAAGAGAATGGCTACTTAGCATCGGCCTTACTGACAAACCCATTAACTTTAGCAAAAAAACCCCAAAAAACCCCAAAAAAACCCAAAATCTATTCACTGAAAAATAACTGGATATATTTAAAGGTATTAGATATAAAGAGTCCTAACATAATCAGCAAACATTTAGGTTCTACCATCAAAATGTGTAAAGATTTCTGCACCAATGGTTGTCTGTTTAATATCAGGGCTCAAGTAGAAAAGTCAGCAGAGCACAAGAGATTAGAAAACAAAAAATAAATATAAAGTCAATGAGCCTTTGCCCTTTTGATCTCTGACAGTGTCTTCCTGGTCAGCGTGTGTAATAAATGTCTTTTATAAGGTCTCCGCCATTGTTTGAGATCCATTTCACAAGGGGAGGCTAGAGTTTCATGAGCTTCACTGCTCTTGGGTAACTCTAACGTGAAACTCTCAGACATGAAACTACAGGAATGGCAACAAATGTGCTCAGGAAAGCTCCTGCAGAGACCACCAACTTAAACACAAGAAGAGTTTTTCCACAAAATGGGATATTGCTGATTTTAAAAAATTGTCTTTATTTCATTATTTTCAGTTGCCTGTAACAGTTTTTTCGGCTGGACGTCTAACAATTCATTTGCGTCCCTCTGAATCCTAATTAGGGCATAGAGGTGCACAATATGGCAAAGATATAATATTGCGATACAACTTTCACGATACAAAAGATGTCTTGATACTGATATCTGATCAGCTGGAACAGAGAAAAAAGAACCGTGAGTGCTACAATTTTTAAAATACTATCAAAAAACTGGACACAATGATTTCTATTGAAAATTTGACTTCACAATGACTTCTATTGAAAATTTGTCATACTGTGTTGCACTAAATCCAGTTCAACGGGACTAATTTTATTTCCAAGTCATAGATCATTTCTGTGGATATAAGTGTCTGTCATATTCAGTAAATTAAATTAAATGAGCACCTGCCCCCTAAAATGCCTGTGCACAGGCCTGATTCTGACCATCCACTGTGGCTTTAGAGAACCTACTGACCGATTTCTCTTTGCGTTTCTGGTTCTCCAGAAAAATGCCCATGTTTAACGCATGATCTTGGTGCCACTAGAAACTGTGTTTTTGTTTAAATGTTTTCAAAAAGAGGAGCAGACTGTGATATTAATTCAGTACCCAAGTTTAGTAATTTAATAAGCAAATCTATATGATTAAAAAGGCCATACAATCATACAGTATGCTTATTCCAAATAACCTTGGGTTTATCAGGGCATAATCTCTTGTGCATTTTTTTTAAGGCTTGCATCTTCAGAAATCTTCAAAAATCTTTTGTTTTTGAAATAGACAGGATTTAATAAGTGGACGTGGCCTTAATCCTTTTGTAAACCAAAATGCTGAAAATCATTTTACCTTAATAAAAAATCTGTACATGAAATAGGAGGTAATCAATCAAACAAATGAATTAAAAGCTCTTTTAAATTAAAAGCCACATTCATGGCATTTTGTTTATCTTTGTAGCAAAATGTTCCAAAATCTGTTACAACAAGCGGATGAATCTGCAAATCAAGGCAAAACGGAGCAAAACTCCCAGCACTAAAGTAGCACCTGCAGTGTTAAACTAACAGCCAGAGCAGGCAGAGAAAAAAGAGGGAAGCCAGCACTTTCACTGTGATTTACTACAGTATCAAACACTCTACTGTAGTCTGCACTATCACAGGGCAGCAACAGTCACCACTGGTAGTTACACTGGTAGGAGACAGAGAAAAAGGCACCAATAACTTCACAGATTTCACTCAGCATGAAAACTACAGTACATAAAAACTCTAAACACATTAAACAGACCATTATATATGTACAATTTTGTGCACTGGAACATAAACATGTAAAGTCGATTAAACTTTATATTAGTGAGCAAAACCTTTAATATAAAATATAAATTATATCACAGTTCTGTTTATGAGCACTTCGGGGCAGTCGTGGGCTGGAGGTTAGGGATCTGGCCCTGTGACTGGAAGGTTGTTGGTTTGATCCCCAGCACCGACAGTCCGTGACTGAGGTGTCCTTGAGCAAGACACCTAACCACCAAATTGCTCCCTGGGTGCTGCGGATTGGGCTGCCCACCGCTCCGGGCAAGTGTGCTCACTGACCCCTAGTGTGTGTGTGTATTCACTAGTGTGTGTGTGGTGTTTCACTTCACGGATGGGTTAAATGCAGAGGTGGAATTTCCCCGTTTGTGGGATTAAAAACTATCACTTAACTTTGTGAACATCATCGGTTCTTTTAGAAAAGCACAACTGCAGATTTGATTATGGACGGAGCATAATGACCATTTTTTAAAATCTGGCACCACAGCTACATTTTTGGCTGTTCCATCCTAACAATTAAATACTGTGACGTGTCATGATATTATATTTTTGTCATATCACACACCCCTAATTAAGAATTGATAATAAGCCTTGAACATTGCATTTATCAGTATGTTACAGTGTGTTAATCTGGAGCGCCAGCAGAGGACAACTTGTCCAAGATGTCATTGGGTAGGTCTTATCAGAGGCGAGGCAAGAATGCCACCAAGCAGGATGTTACTCTCTTTCGTTTTCATGTAATTGTTTGTGCCATTACACAAAAACGTTCATGTTCAGATCATTTACAGTGTTAAATGAGTAACGCCGACAGCCTTTATCAGCTCTTCTCACGCTTTGTTTCCTCAAAGTACAACATTTTACACTTTTTCTTTTATGTTGTACTTTCACTGTTACATTTTTTATTTTCCTAATCAACGTTTCTGCTTATTTTAATGGTATTAGTAGTTTTTTGTCTGTTTATCTTGAATTTGAACATATATTTGTATTCATGTCCAGCAGCGTACTCAACTATTGTCGTATTAAATATGCTTTATAAGTACACTAAGTTTAGGATTTACAACTAAAACCCAGCTGGATTTCTGTTAGAGTGAATCACCGATCTATGGTCAAGCCTCTAAATCACTTACAGTCAGTCTCTCACAAACAGATCAGAGATCAAATCCATTATATGATCCATATAATATCCATTATAATCCATTCTCACTCAGTAAAACACTCTTCCTCTTCTTCTTCTTTCGGCTGCTCCCTTTAGGAGTCGCCACAGCGGATCATCTGCCTTCATCTTGCCCTATCCACTGCCTCCTCTACTTTTACACCAAATCACTCAGTAAAACACTAAATAACATTAAAGAGGAAGACATTTGACCCAGCAGGATTTATACATTTAAACAGTCTGTAGTGAGTAATAAGTTAGAAGTCCACCCTGTGCGTCTCCCACCAGCTAGACTGTAAACTTCGGACTGTAAACTTCGAGCCGCACTTATCAACTTTAAATGAAATTCAGAACCTTTATCCAGCTGTGCTTATGGTGTGATCTTTGCATTCTACTTTAGTTTCAGACACTTTGTTCTTCTATGTAGTAAAACCAGTTAAACAAGTTGAGTCTTCAGGAGATCTGAAAGAATGTGAACGTGATAAAGAGCTGAACTCACGGACCGAACTGTATACAGTCCAGTTACAGTGTTGAACTAACACCTACTGTGTGTATTTCAGCCAGAGAACATACAGCGAGAGTGAATTCAACGCAGCCAATGTCCATGTTAGTTCAGTGTCTTTAACACTAGAACAGCAGATCTAGAACCGAGGGTTTACTGTATAAAACACTGAGTTACTTTCAGTTTCAGAAAAAGTTCAATGTTGAGATAATTGTGCTGAATAAAAGCTGGACTCACCGCTGACCGCTGGCCCAACGACACTGAGCAGCACCAAAACGCAGAGGGCCACTAAGGCCATTTTGTGTTGATAGTCTCAGAGCTCTTTAAGTCCTCTCAGTCCTCTTACCTGCGCCAGTCTGAGAGCAGTGAGGCGGAGACACACGCTAAACAGGTGCAGCTCAGAGAAACATGATCCCTGACCAATCAGATTGGACGCATCATCAGTAAACAGACAGACTGAATATAGCAGTTTAGAAGCAGTGACAACACAACAGCAGCTGTTGAACCAGGACTTGTCTGTCTGTGCCCACTTGTCTAGATTTCTGTCTGTCTGTAAATTTAAGTTACAGTACTGTCAAAATAAACCAAAACAAATACTAAATACATCATGAATAACTGTTCAAAAAGTTATGCTTTTCCCGTTATTTAATATTTAATAATGTTTTACACAACGTAGCTTTGAATATTATGAACTAGACACCAAAATGTTTTGGTGGTTTATTCAATATCGGAGAATTTTGGGAAAAACAAAAAATTAAACTTCATCCGTGACATTAATTTCAGCAGAAGTTCTTTGTGTTCCTTTTATTTGGGCTCTTTTTAGAATCTTCTACAGCTCTGTTCATCATTCTGGACACATCTACATATCGATCGATTGATTGATTGATCGATCGATCGATTGATTGCAGCTTCTCACTGACTGTTTGAAACCTGTAAGGCCTAAGTAGTTAGAAAAGTACACCCAGAAAAAGTCTTTTAAAATGCAGCCTAGATTTAGGTGTTAGAAACAACACAGCAACCGGTATTTTTAGACGTTTTATTCAATATTCTTGGGGAATTCTTTGGGAAATTAAGTGATAATTAATATACTGTCGTTGTCTATTTACAACATTTGAAAAGGAGGAATTTTAAGCAGAAATTGTTTTATTACAGCTTCAATCCAGATGTTAATTCTATTGTGCGCTTGTTCATTTTACTTGTAGTTTGTTCTGTATGAGTTTATTGTAGCTTTCTCTGTCGTTTTAGAATAATTTGGAGCACATAACATTTCTAGTCGACTGACTGACCTGCTGCTTGCTAATTAATTGCAGCTTCTTACAGATGTTTGAAGCCGGTGAAGCCTGGACATGTTTGGAAATGTGTTTAAAGGAAATCAGTCATTTTAATAAATGCAACTTGGAAATATAATAAGACGTTCAGAGAAATGTCACCCATTGTCCGTCAACTCTGTGTGGAGCTGGGAAAGAGGGAAGGAACAGCAGATGGTGGTTAAAAATTTTAATGATGGTAAATGGATTGAAGTAGTGATGGCAGTTGGGAGTGAGAGTGAGTGTTTATACAGCAGAACAGCACATCATGTTTACTGGGTCAGGAGATAGTTTACATAGGCTACATGCGGAGGAGACCCATTCTAACAGCTACACTGACAAAGGTTCGGTGTGGTTCAGGAATGTGACGGTGATTCGATGAAGACAGGACGCAGAAATGTGTTACTCTCTTTCTGTCAGTCAAACATGCACACAGCATACATCCTGTAGACATTTGACCAACGGACGGTCGTCTGCTTTGATCTTTTTTCTTTGCACCTCTTTCTCCTTTTGGCCATGCCGAAAAAACCTTACTCACTGGGTTTACGTGATTGAATAATACACACAATCTCGACATTCATTAAATACATCACATGAACACAATGACTGGAAAAACGTCACTCTGTTCATGTGTGAATGATGCTTAAACTTGAACCATGTAAATTCAATGCAGTGTTTTTTCGGTGCGGCCTCTGCCCCGCCCCCTCTCCACATCACTTCCTGCCAAAGCGGAACCCAAATCCTCCTTTCTGTCTGTTGAAAGCCTGAAGGCCTCCTGCGATGGACATCAGTGCCTCGTTCCTCTTCTCACTTCCTTCATCCTCATCCCTGCCTCGCTGGTGGTAGTGCACCATTTCCATTTGATTTTGGGGGAAGGTTCCCAGGGGTCTCCGGCTCAGTTCTTCTCTCTGGCCCCTCAGCACCCCGCCTGTGGGGGGCGATGCCCATCCCAGCTGGTTCTCCACACCCTGCAGCCTGGCGAGAAGCTCCTCAGGTCCCAGCTCCCCAATCAGAGCCCAGGGCTGTGCCTCCCCAGCCCCCGGGGCCCCTCCTAGCCAGGCCTGGAGCCTCAGCAGAGCCGCCTCCCAATCTGGGCCATCGAGCGCAGGTAGGTAGGCAGCCGGATGGTGGGGAATACTTAGGCCCCCTGGAGGCAAGAGCAGCAGTGCCAATGAGAGCAGGACGGGGGCAGAGAGGGACGAGCAGATGTGGAACAATTGGAGCTTCATCTGCAGAAAAGAGAGAAAAAGCTAATTTCAGATACATTCATAGTAGCAGAGCACAGTAGATTAGCACATGTAGTGGTTCCCTAATTTTAGTCTTTTCCCTGCTCAAAACAACCACCTATTCACTACATAACGAGCCCCTAAAAAGCGGTTTTATGGACAATATCCATTAGAAAACGGAAGACATTCAAGACATTCATGCTAGCTCTTTCAGTAGCATAGTACATTGGTTCTCAGCCCATTAAGCCACACATATTTTGATGATTTCAACTAATCAACTGACTAACAAGTTCTGTTAAGGAGGAAGGTTCCTCGTCTCAAATGAGAGAAATTCATGCTAGCAGTTTGATTAGCATAGTCCATTGGTTCCTAGCCGTGGTTCTTGTCCAGGAGTACCCCTGTCCTGCATCTCTAAACATTTTCCCTTTTCTAACAAACCAGACAGAGCTAATTAACAAGCTCTTCCTGCATTGAAGTAGATGTACTGAAGCAGAGAAAACCTGTAACATTGTCGATAAAACCATTGATCCCCAGCTAGAGGCTCAAAAAAGCTCAGTTCCCATTCCAGACAGCATCACTGCTATACCAGTTAGAGTCCTTGGGCTAGACTCCTAAAGCTACATGCACCTGCCATTGAAAGTCATTCTGAAAAAGGTCTTCTGTTAAACAGTTAAAATCCAAAAGCGAACCTCGGCTACGAGAGGAATTAAATTCATGCTTTACCTTATAGAATGCTGTGAGTCTTTTACACACCTACCCTCCTTCTCCTTAAATACGAACATGGGGCACCCCAGCCTGCCGTCAGAGTCTGTAAGAAACTGCTGCAATTGGTTAGAAGGTTCCTGACGCAGAAACTGGACGCTGTGATGTCTTCAACATTCCTTGAGCCTGGAAACACTGCTTGCCTAAGTGGCAGACCTGAAGTGGTCAATTACTCTGGTGAATGACTGTCTGTTCATTAAGAATGGCCAGAAATGACAAGTTCCATCTGAATTGATTCACCTCACCAGGAACTCAAAGAAACATCCAGAAGAATCCTTTTGTAGCCTCCTCAATTACACAGTTAGGTTTATATCATTAGGCCACATCGTCCGGTCTGAGGAGGAAGATACTATTCCTTGAATACGGCGTATTCCTAGAAATGTGAGTTCCAAAACCTGATCAATTGTACTCACTGACGTCATGAGACCACGATCTTAGTTTAAACAGTTCAGTGCAACCTGAACGAAAAAATAGAATAATTTGGATTTTTTGAAAGTTTTCTAGTCATTTAACTTCTCACCAAAGTTAGGCCAGCCTTACATACTTTCTGTTTCAGTGTGATCCTGTTTATTCTTATAGTTAATTATATATAGTCATAGTTAATAATTAATTTCCAATTATAAAGGGGATAGTTCAAGCATACCGTGTTAAATGTTTACAAACAAAAAGTACAGATGCGAATTTTACCTTAAAAGCCGTCAACGTTTATTGCAATAATGTAAATTTATATAAAAAATGACAGTATAAAATCCATCCATCCATCCATCCATTTTCTAAGCCGCTTCCCCGTCAGGGTCGCGGGGGGATGCTGGAGCCTATCCCAGCAGTCTTCGGGCGAAAGGCAGGATACACCCTGGACAGGTCGCCAGTCCATCGCAGGGCAGACAGACAGACACAGACAGTCACTCACACCTAGGGGCAATTTAGCATGTCCAATTAGCCTGACTGCATGTCTTTGGACTGTGGGAGGAAACCGGAGAACCCGGAGGAAACCCACGCAGACACGGGGAGAACATGCAAACTCCACACAGAGAGGACCCTGGCCGCCCGGCCGGGGAATCGAACCCAGGCCCTCCTCGCTGTGAGGCGAGAGCGCTACCCACCACGCCACCGTGCCGCCCCCACAGTATAAAATACTCTATCGAATGTGTTCTTTGTAACTTTGAAGTTTATTGCCCTACATGTTGGATATTTCCTGTTTGCACCTTATACTTAGTGGGATAATGTTCCTGTTTACTGTAACCTTGCTTGTGTCTACAGTGAACATGAACTTATTTACATTCAACATAAATGTAAGGATTGTGGGGACTCAGAGGTAGAAGTGCAGTACACACAGACTAATCTCTCTCGATGGTGTTTAGGCTTTGCAAAGTAAGTAAAAAACGTTCTAATCTGCAATAAGTTTCTTATATCAAACACAATAGTCTTCAAAGTACAACTGGAAAACAAAAGAGTGTAAAATTTGCTCACAAAGTGAAACTCCACACATATTTTGTGTGAGGAAACCAGAGACATTCAGAAGTGCATTGAGAGATCATTAACATTGTTATGACAGTGCAAAGACCAACAGAAAAGTCCCAGCCTGTTGATATGGTTACAAAAGTTGCTCAGAATATAAGATCACAGTTTAACCCTCAATGTCCTGCCCCACCAGTGAAACACTATAACAAACGAAAGTTGCTTAGTGCATGTCCAAGTCAAGTCTGAGTCGAGTCTCTGAAATAAAAGTCAGAGTCAGGTCTCAGCTCTCAGGTCTCCGAGGTGAAAGTCTAACTCAAGTCTTGAGTATCTTGGATGAGAGTTCAAGTCAGTTCTCGAATCTCTGAGCTGAGAGTCTGAGTTGAGTCTCAAATCTCTGAGGTAAGAGTCCAAATAGAGTCTCGAGTCTCTGAGGTGAGGAGTCCAAGGCAAGTATCAAGTTTCTGAGATAAGGGTATAAATAGGGTCATGAGTCTCAGAGAAAAAGTCTGACTCGAGTGTTGAGTCTCTGAGCAAAAACTCAGAGTCGGATCTTAAGTCTCTGAGGTGAAAGTCCAAGTCAAGTCCTGAGTGTCTGAAGTGAAAATCTAAGTTGAGTCTTGAGTCTCTAAGGTATGAATCAAAGTGGAGTCTTGAGCCTCTACGGTGAGAGTCCAAGTCGAATCCTGAGTCTCTGAGGTGAAAGCCTGAGTCTCTAGTCTCTGAGATAGAAGTCTGAGTCAAGTCTTGAGTCTCTGAGCTAAAAGTCAGAGTCTGGTCTCAAGTATCTGAGGTGAGAGTCCAAGTCGAGTCCTGAGTCTCTGACTTGAGAGTCCGAGTCTCAAGTCTCTGTGCGAGAAGTCTGAGTCCAGTCTTGAGTCTCTGAGGTGTGTGTCTATGCCCAGTCTTGAGTCTCTGAGGAGTGATTCTGAGTCTCAATTCTCTGAGGTGTGTGTCCAAGTCCAGTCTTGAGTCCCCGACGTGTGTGCCTGAGTCAAGACTTCATTCTCTGAGGTGTGTGTTCGAGTCCAGTCTCAAGTCAAGCCTTCAGTCTCTGGTTTCTGAATCCAAGTCGAGTTGAGTTTTGAGTTCATGCTGAGTTTTGAGTCTTTGGAGTGTGAATCTGAGTCGAGCCTTTAAAGTCTGAGTTAAGCGTCAAGCCTGTGGTTTTTAATTATCAGTCTTGAGATGTGGGTTTTCAGTTTGAGTTTTGAGTCTCTAAGGTGTAAGTCTGAGTCAAGTCTTGAGTTAGACCCTGATTGAGTCTCATATTTCTGAGGTATGAGTCTGATTCCAGTCTTGAGTCTTTAACAGAGAATTTGAGCATAGTCTGTTGCTGGCAGTGCATTGTATAAAGGTGTGCTAGCCAACCATCTGAGGTGATGATTGGTCATTAACTATATATTTTATGTCTAGGACCAGTCATCTAGAAAAACAACCCTGAAAATATCCTACTTTTTCTTGGTGCCAAAATATATTTGACTCCATATAAGAGAGAGATAACACTTTGCTGTTTACAGATCATATTGCTGTATAATAATGATTTGATATATTACTTAATGGATCTGGAACTGGACTTTGCTAGGATTTCACTCTGGTACTGGAGACACTTTGACTTGGCAACAATGAGATACATATATATGTTTTACTTTAGATTCATTGAAAAAATGTCCATTTATACAATCCAATCTGAATAAAGAGAAGAGCTGGTTTAAAAGACCATGTTTATTCAAATCAGTAATGGAAAACACCTGACAGAAAAAATCACAGTCACGACACATTCACACGAACACACTGTTAGCGCTACCTCTACACCACACACAACATATTCTTCATGCTGTGTACCCATGAATCAGGACTATGTGAGCGGAAACCTGTCTGACGGGATTCTTACACGGCTAAGACTTTAGTGACTGACGTTTGTGACAAACAAGTCTCATGAAACAATCCTGCAATCACAATAAAAACCCCAAGATAACAGATAGAGAGAGACGCAAACTTTGACCTGCTGGCAAACCAGGCAAAAGTAAGAAACTCAATAAAGACTGAGTCAGAAGTGTAAGCCTGGGCCTCGCTGTAGGCCTGAGATATAGATGTTGGAGCAAAGCCAGTACACTTTCAACACCTTTACTAGAGCCCAGATTCCAGCACTGCACTGCTGGAAAAACCTTATCATGAGGAAACAATCACTGCAAAATTCTTTCACTTTGCGTATCAGTCGAAAGCTTAGGACAGCTCTACACACCGCCTTTACATTTACATAATTAAATAATTTAATAAATAAATGAAGCAGGTTTCTCTTGGGGTGAACTGCTCGTGTGTAGTACTGTAAATGTTCAAATTTGACACCAAAAAGTTGGCACCATACTAAAAGACTGTTGTGCACTATTGTTATATTTTTCTCTTCACATTTCTGTTTAGCCTAGCGACCAACTGGGTCTTTTAGTCAGTGTTTAGTAGATGTACCAGATAAAACAGCCATTGAGGGTTACATGGCAGGAGCAGACGGTTCAGCTCAGAGCCTGGAGTGTCTTACTATTGTACTTTATTTTACTAACGTTACTACAAAACATGAGGGCCTTAATGTTTCGCAGACATGACTGAGAAGTCTGACGGTGTCGCGGCTAAGCTAACCGCGATAGCTTAAGTTAGAAAAGATATTTATCTGATCTGTCACCACAACAGGTTCCCACATCATTCACTGTGGAGAAACAATGTACCTTGTGTAGAAGATGACGACTGCCTTTCATCTAACAATAAACTTGTTAGCTCTAGCCTTAGCTCCTGCTCTGATTTAACCCCACATGGCTAAAAGCTTTCTCTTTGCTGTTGAATGGCTGAGGCAGTGTGGATAGTAAAATCTCTCTCTGCTTCCTTTGCGCTGCTGAATTTGTTGTACAGTTCTGTTGGACAGATGACTGACAAAGTAATATTACAGCAATTATCAGTCTAAAAACGGATGTCAATGGTCGCCATTTCAGTTGTAAGCAGTAAGAATGTAATCGAGTGGTCTTTTATGTTTTACCTCAGCTAACTAAATTATTTTCATAGAAGAACATATTCGTAGCCGTCTCGCTATGCAGGTGAGTGTCACTGGAGCTTTTTATGCTAGATTACCACTATGTACTGCGCTGGGCAAACAAATGTAGGATATATGCGCACCTTTGACGGCCTCCATTGTGCGCAATGCCCCCTGGTATTTGGGGTCCCATGCTGGCTGGTGACTCCGGTGTTGGCTGGCAACTAACATACTTGTTACAGTGGCACTGATGCAGTGACAGTGATAGTAGCACATGTTTAGTTTAACAATTTCTCTTTGGCAATGCTCTTTGGCATGGCTCTCTCTGGGCAAGTTTTCTAATTTACACATTTGCTTTCAGAGGTATCCCAGGCATAGTTACAGTTGCTCAACTATGAAGGACCAACTGGGTGAACCAATCTGCTGCAGTGCCACCCTGAGGCAGACCAGTGCTACATTTTAAAAAGACATAAGCTTGGTGATTGTGGGTTACTATTGAGTATCTATTTTTCCCCAGACAGCACCATGTAATAGGTTCATTTTCAGCTAATTTTGATTTTGAGACATTCAAGAGGTTAATTAGGAGGTCCCAGACCACCCAGGACCCCCTGTATTTTGCACCTTGACTGAATTGTGTGAATGGACTGTTATGCTGCTCACAGGGACCAGAAAGTATACTGGCAGATGAAGTAGGAACCATGTTTTGTTACTGAGGGGCTAACTGAGGGGCTGGCAAATAAACTGGCTCAACTTCTAAGGCATTAAGCCGACCCTGCTGACAAAAAACAGGCCAGTGTAATGCTGGCCTATGCTGGTTTTTACTTGCATGGTCATGCTGGTTGGCTAGCATACTAGCATCTAAAACACAACATATGGTGGTTTAGCTGGTTATTAGCTATGCTAATCTATGCTGGTCTTTTTGTAGCAGGGCAGTGAGGGAAGAGGAATGTGAGGCATCATTAGCTTGATCTTAACGCATTACAGGAAACTGCAAAAAAGCGACGGCAATAGTAGCATATGATAACCAAACTACATTTCTTGGTGGAGTTGATTTTTTCTTTAGAACTTAAAATACGTGTATTTTATCAAGTTTTATGTTCTCACTATTTTATAAAACAATAAGCCACTTAAAGAATGGCATAAAAAAGAAAAAAAAGTTTAGATAAACCATGCCTTTGTCTGAGGTTTTTGTTTTTCAAATATGCAAGAGACTTTTCTTTTCAGCTAAGTAAAAAACACCCCTGAAAAGATGTTAAAACAGCTACACACGCGTTCCTTAAACACTCCGCTTCATGTTCATGAAAGTACTGTATCTTCCTTGGAGTGAAAAGTGGGTTTTACCTAAACTATGATTTGAAACTTGTCAACAACTGTTAAAAGCATGTGAGACTATTTTGGGTCCAGAGGTTGTTTAAACACTTGAAAGGTCTGAGTATCAATGACCACTAACATCACAATAGGGGGGTAAAATGCGTGGTCTTTGGCTTTATTCTGAAGCTAGCACTGTCACTAAGATTGGCACTAAGATTTACATGTGTGATATTGTTTTACCTGCTAAGGGTTAAAAAGGGTTAAAAGATGCTCATTTCTATTAAAAGCATTGTGAAATCCCCCAACTTGGACAGGCAGATGAACATGTTTGAAACAAGGTATGTTGTCAAGGCATGCTGGCTGACTCTTCATGTTGTAATTCCATTATAATTCCGGGTTCAAGGTCAATATCCCTCAAGGAAGAGAGTACATGAACGCTCTGGGTACTGTAGTCCAGGAGGGCTGAGTTGTTGTATGTTTCCACTGGACTGGTGTGGTCCCCGTTGTGGTTCAGGGAAGTTTCGCAGATGGGAGCTGTGAGTAAAGAGAGCTCCAGCTGGTCAATAGTGCTGGTCTGCTGGGTAAGAACATCCTCACAGGGTGCCATAGTGACTGTCGCCATGGTTTCAGCTTCAGAGGGGAACGTGGAGATGGCTGTGTGTGGAGTGTCGGAGGACAGGGAACGCCTGAGCTTGGCCCTCGCGTTCTGAAACCACACCTTACAAAGAGAGAGAGAAGAGAAGGTATTTCTTCACTTCACCATCAGAACCTGATTACGTTCAGTTCTGCAGCTCAGATGATTCATCTGAAGAGTAGAAATCCAGCTCACAGACAGAGGGGCCAAGACATTTTTCATTTTCACAGGTGGCAGTTTTAGTACCAGAACCACAAACAGACCAATCACATGTACAGTTTTTATCCTGAGTTAGTTCAATTTTTTCCCATAGGGTGTTAATGGCAGACTGAGTTTAACTGCCATAAATGTTGTCACAAAGGACATTTCTCACACTGCCCCACATGGACATTACATACAGTCTCATACTCATATTAGCAACACATATCACACATATTAGCAACCATAGCTACAGTCTATCGGCACCTAAGCAACCACCTGGGACAGCATAGCAATGAACTAGAAACACTTAAGCAGCCACCTGAGATACCATAACAATGGCCTAGCAGCACCTTAACAACCTGTGTGGAAAAGAAAATCCCTGGTTTATTGCACACTAAGGCTTATTATTCAGTAAACACAGGGGTTTCAATGCAAACTGGCTGGACTATTCTTAGATTATAGAAGTGTATAATAAAACTTTAAGAGGTTAAAGTGTCCAAATATATTTTAAGGCCACTACATATCTATCTATCTATCTATCTATCTATCTATCTATCTATCTATCTATCTATCTATCTATCTATCTATCTATCTATCTATATGTAATCCTCATCATCAGCAGTCAGTGCCTTAGTTGTGCCTTAGTTCTGTTAGTTTTTCTCCAGACTTTCTCCACACAAACAGTTTATGAGTTTTAAATGTGTCCAGTATGTTTGGGTCCACTTTAAATATTTGAAACAAGATCTTTCCAAAAATGAACCTAATTCAGCTCATAAGTTTAATCTTTCTACTGTTTGATTAGCACCAATACACTGAAAGGCATCACACTTCCCTCTGCTCTGGATTAGTAAACTGGTATGTAGGCCTCTGGTGTTTTTCCTGAGTTTCCGCATTAGTGAAATAACACTCTGAAAGTAAATCTGATACGATGTTCCTGCTGCTGTGGGAAAGCGTCCAAACTTTTCCAATTTTAGAATTTTTTTGTAACCTAAGATAAACATCAACACACCCACTCAAACTACATTTAAAGGATATTAGCATCCTAAAAAAAAGGAAAACCTTTTGCTTGCCCATTTTTTTCAAAATCTCTCCATAATTCAATCATCACCAGGTGCAAGCAGGGTCATTCAGAGGGGTGTGGTGTGAAGTGGTTCAGACGTGTTTACAGTGGTGGTGACCATTTACAGTGGTCACCTGACTACAACACAGATAGACATTTTATTTACTATTCAGAATCACCAGTGAAACTACACAAGTCTTCTGGGTCTTTTTTAATGCTGATAATAATAAAACAGTCATAAATCTAAAAACATGTTTTCTTTCAGGCACTATTTTGCCTCATAACACCCTGCATGTATCCCTCAAAAAATGTAGACAAAACCTTTTCTCAGAACTATCATAAAACAGTGTCTCATATGCCAGGCAGTGAATTCATAACCATTTCACGTAATAACTTTGTGTGAGGGAGCGTTTAGAGGTGGACGTCTGGTTCCTATCACCACCACCGTGAGCAATTTTGACTCTAAATGGTAAATTTCACACCAAAAAAACCCAAGTTACTCTGTTTACATCCATTTAATTATGCAGAAATGAGGACAAATCAGTGGAATTGCCCTTAGGACTGTCAAAACAGTATGAAATCATGTTTATTCTTGCTTTCAGTGTCACTTTGGAACTTTTCATGTTTTTCTGTGACACTACAAATTAAAGGTTTTAATAAATGAGCATATGTTCTTTGTTGGTATGCCATACGTTAACATACTAAATATTAATGTTGTGTAATAAACCAACACAAAAAGCTTCTCAGTGCTGTGGGCACAGATGGGTATGGTGTGTAAACACCTCTGAGCTGAAGCACATTAATAAAAGCACTGCTGTCGTACTTGTAAGACTCTCTTTGGTAAGCCGGTGTGATTGGACAGGTTGATCCAGTCTTTGCCGTCCGGGTTGTGCTTCTGAGCAAAGTAGGCCTCCAAAGCCCTAAGCTGCTCCCTCCGAAAACACGTCCTCATTCGCTTAACACGTCTCTGAGCCCCACCCCCAGGGACCCTCTCGTCCAGTCGCGGCTCAGGACTGCTCACTGGCTCCTCCCCATCTCCTGCAAAGGAAACCATAGTAACCAAGACACCTGAGAGGGCCTGAGAGAATTAGTGTCTCACACAATCTCTGATCACAGCCGGCAGGAATGACGCTCATTGTCACAGAGTGAAAATGCTTTTGTAAAGCTGGTTCCTCGTTTGGTTTGAGTTACTGAACAGCTGCACTCCTCAGGGACGTTTTCTTCATCCATAAATCCACAGAATGAGTTCTGTACAACTACCCAGTCCCATACAACTGACCTCTTACACCCCGGGCATATTTACAGCTATGGATTATTCAGTATCTACTGTGAATTATTCAGTAATCAATATGAAAGATTCAGTATTTACTACAAATTATTTAGCATCCACTATCTACTATGAATTATTCAGTATCTACTATAAATGATTCAGTATCTACTACACATGATTTGGTATCTACTATAAATTATTCAGTACCTATTGTGAATTCTTCAATATTTATTCAGTATCTACTATAAAGTATTTAGTATCTGTTATGAATTATCAGTATCTTATATAAATTATTCTGTCACTACTATAATTTATTCAGTATTTACTACAAATTGGTTAGTATCTATTGTGACTTAATCAGTAACCACTATAATTTATTCAATATCGACTATAAATTATTCAGTACCTATTGTGAATTCTTCAATATTTATTCAGTATCTACTATAAAGTATTTAGAATCTGTTATGAATGATCAGTATCTTATATAAATTATTCTGTCACTACTATAATTTATTCAGTATTTACTACAAATTAGTTAGTATCTATTGTGAATTAATCAGTAACCACTATAATTTATTCAATATCGACTATAAATTATTCAGTACCTATTGTGAATTCTTCAATATTTATTCAGTATCTACTATAAAGTATTTAGAATCTGTTATGAATGATCAGTATCTTATATAAATTATTCTGTCACTACTATAATTTATTCAGTATTTACTATAAATTGGTTAGTATCTATTGTGAATTAATCAGTAACCACTATAATTTATTCAATATCTACTATAAATTATTAATTAATTAAAAAAAATTAAGAGACCCTTATTAGTCACACAATGGGGAAATTTCACCTCTGCATTTAACCCATCTGTGAAGTGAAACACCACATACACTCTAGTGAGCACACACACACTAGGGGGCAGTGAGCTCACTTGCCCAGAGCGGTGGGCAGCCCTATCCGCAGCGCCCGGGGAGCAGTTGGGGGTTAGGTGTCTTGCTCAAGGACACTTCAGTCATGTGCTGTTGGCTCTGGGGATCGAACCAACGACCTTCCGGTCACAAGGCTGGATCCCTAACCTCCAGCCCATGACTGCCCCCTTAAAGTACCTATTGTGAATTCTTCAATATTTATTCAATATCTACTATAAAGTATTTCGTATCTGTTATGAATTATCAGTATCTTATATAAATTATTCTGTCACTACTATAATTTATTCAGTATTTACTACAAATTGGTTAGTATCTATTGTGAATTAATTAGTAACCACTATAAGTTATTCAATATCTACTATAAATTATTCAGTAATAACTACAAATTATTCAGTATCCTCACTGAATTTTTCAGTTACTACTATCAATTATTCAGCAATGACAATAATTTTTTTGTAATTTAATATTTTAGAACATTTATTGAGTATCTACTATATATTATTATATTATTTACTACTATGAATTATTCTAAAACTACTATAAATGATTTAATATCTATAATTCATTATCACTATCCCCTATGATTTATTCAGTAACTACTATGACAATATTGTTGTGTAGTTATGAGAGTGAGGAGCTAAAGTGTGCATTCCAAACATACAGAGTTCACAAACCTAACACAGCGAACTGCTAGACAATAAATGACTTAACATGCTTAACATGAAGATCCAATTAGATCTAAAGAAGTGCCCCTTTCAGTTCCTGGTGGTGGTTTCCTCGGAAAACCAAAAGTTATGAAATCTCAAACACTTCAGTCCAGTCTTTTGTCTCTGGAGTTTTTTTTGTCCAATCTTTTGTCTCTGGAGTTTTTAATGACCAATATGCCTGACAGACAAATCAATGAGTTCAGTTAAGAACTGTGATACTTTAACACACAATGTGTCAAAACAGAAATCAGTGGGCCACACAGTGCGTTGTGATTTAACACCTTATGGAAGTTTATGGGGATTCATATTGATCTGATTTTAATAACCAGCATTTTGACCGCAGATGGACAAAGGAGAACCTGCCATGTGACTCTGGGGGAAATTTACAGAGCATCACTCTCATATAAAAACTGAAAACTGAAGATATTTTACACAGTTTGAGAATCCCAGCTGCTCTTCATGCTTTCTGAGCACTGTATGAAGAATGAAGCAATAGAAACCAGTGTTCAGAGTGGTCAGTGTCCAACACAGCAGTCACACTGACTCTGATTCTGCTGGAGTTTTTACACACATCAGGGTTACTGCTAGGTTGAGACTGGGCCAAAAAATAGGTCAGAAATGGACCACTATGAAGGTCTAGAGTACGACTAATACAAACTGTACATCAACAATATGATCTGAACACAGCAAGGTGGAGCTACAGGAGAGGGTTTCTGATAAAGTGACCAGCGATCATAAATGAGCAGTAAATTATTTATGAAGTCATTCACTGACCCGGTAAGTTGGTAAGTTGGAGGGATTCGTCAGTTTGGTAATGTGATTGACAGTAAAGGCTCCGGCCTTCAACACAGTACAGGTTTCCTGGAAGCAGAGTGACGTCACATTCCTGCAGAATGCATACAAACACATTCCAGAGGGCACTTTAAAAAATGAAAGAACTTAAACGCAGACACAAAGTCCTCAGCTTCAACACTGTGAACATATCACTTATAAAAGTGGAATCACATCATAATAGACAAAAAAACAGAAGACAGTGATTAGTAATTCTGTCTGACCTGTATTAGATTGAAAACAGTATTAAACTGTAATATTTGATGTTTTACCTCATCAAATTTTACCACTGATTTACATCAGTTTGGAGACTGACGCTACAAACTGATCCAGTTTTGAGAACAGATTTGCTTTTGCCTATCTATTCTAACTTTATGGGAATTTTAATTAACTTAATATTAGAGATTCATTCTGGATGTTAATTTTATTAGAACTTCATTCTGTGTATTAATTTAATCGGAAATGAATTCTGGATATTCATTTTATTAGAACTTTATTCTGGATGTTAATTTAATCAGAACTTCATTTGAGATACTCAATTTAATAGAACTTCATTCTGGATATTAACTTTATCAGAACTTCATTCTGCATAGTAATTTTATCAGAACTTCATTCTGGATATTAACTTTATCAGAACTTCATTCTGGATATTAACTTTATCAGAACTTCATTCTGGATATTAACTTTATCAGAACTTCATTCTGGATGTAAGTTTTATTAGAACTTAATTCTGGATATTCATTTAATTAGAACTTCACTCTGGATATTAATTTTATTAGAATCTTATTCTTAATCGTCTACAGTATTTTTCTTTTAAACAAACTATATAGACACGTTATAATAAATAAAAAGTAAAAAATATAAAAAACAACTTTTTACATTTACTTGCCAGAATATTTGTCTTTTTTTATTATTAGTCTATCTAGTTATTGGAAAGGCTAGCAATACAGTTATAATTAGGAATTATCATCAGCCCAGGTTCTTTATTGTATATTCACAATTATAGTGTATAACACTTCATTACTTATTCATATTGCTCTTGTTCTGTTTTCATTTTCTTGTCTGGTGTTGACCAGAGGAGGATGGGTTCCCCTTTTGTGTCTTGGTTTCTATCAAAGTGTCTTCCTCTTGCTCCTAGAGAGTGTTTTTGCAATGCTCATTGCAACTGCATTTACTATAAAGTTGTTTTTTTTTAAACAGCCATAGTGAAATGTGTTATACAAATCAATTTGAATGGAACTGAACTGAATGTTTAGTGGATCAGTGTGTAAGATGGTGTTTAAAAATGGAATAAAGTGTGTAAAAGTGTGTAAAAATGGAACATACAAAAGATTTTCATTGCTCTTGTGTTTCATTAGCTTAAAACAGGGGTGCACAACTCCAGCCCTGGAGGGTCAGTGTCCAATACAGTTTTGTGATTAACCTACTTAAACACACCTGATTACACTTGTCTGTTGCAAGGTTTAGTGGGTGTGGTCGAGTAGGGTACCTCCAAACTGCGCTGGACTCTGGCCCTCCATTACCAGAGTTGTGCAACCCTGGCTTAGAACGAGCCTTTCATATCTACACAGGGAGCAAGTCCTCTTCCAATGGAGACTGTCATGCTTGTTGCTACAGTAACCCAGAATGGACAATCCAAACTCTGGCTCTACAGAGCACCATTCATGTTTTTCCATTGAAGCAGCAGCCTGGATTTGATGGCGCTACAGCACTGACTGGAAGATGTAGAAAGAAGAATAATCTTTGTTTAAACCTGCCCTTCCCCAGCATATTTATAGGTCGATCTGTACATAAAACGTGGATATTTGATAGCTTAAATCTCTGTATCAGAAATACTACAAGCATTAAACCTAAAGCTAAAGTCAGCTTCTTATTCACCAGCATCTTGTTTGAAATTTCCTGTTCCACCTTACATGGTGCAGCAGCTACGTTCTGGCGCTGACGTTCAGCTTCTTGTTCAAATTCTCCTGTTTCACCTTATTGTAACACCCCAGGCACCAAAGTGTTACTGCAGGGCCATTTAAGGTGGAACGGGACTTTATTCAAATGAAAAACACTGAGTCACTACACTGTGCTAATGATATGCTTATGCTCGGTAGGATAAATCATTAGAACTCCGGCGCTTTCTATTGGGAGACGTTTGAAAACCCAAATTTTGAAGCAAAAACAAACAGAAATCAACAAACAAAATTAAAGTCAACGTGACACCGATGGCAGAAAACATGACGGCCACCGTATGTTTTTGGAAAATCTGGAGCAACCTCACCACTAGAAATTACAGGCTGATCCTTAAATGGCGCAGCATTACACATTAAACTTCTGCACATACTGGGAGCCAACATGACCTGAGCCTGTTGGTAAAAATGATGTAGATGCTAAATATTCTACTCCATGTATTTGTTACCTAAACTCATGTATAGTCAAACAGGATGTAGAATCACAGACCTGGCAGGAAAAGCACTGAAGGTGAAATGTCATGTCACCGGACCTCATGACCAGAGCGGACGACGGGATTGGCTGACAGCAGCGGGCGCATCGCCCAACACCAAAAAGCCTGAAAAATAACCCATACAGTGCATTTCATAAAAGAAGTGTTCTTGGAGATGTTTATTTTGAGTTCATTTGTATTTTGTTCACACTAAATTGTACTAATAACACAGTATAAATCTGACTAGCTTAGCCAGGTATTAATCAGTGGATAAGTGGTCACCCTGGTCCTATAAAACACCATGATAAACGTTTTCATTGGTCTATAACCATGACTGGACAGTGACAGAGAACTTGAACTTGAAACAGTGTCAATAATACACACATCACTGTTTCCATCCATGCTCTATTTAGACAGACATATATGTGGGGTAAATACTGTAGTATACCATCAACACAGTAGCACGATGGTTTAAATTGAAGGGCGTAATGACCTACAGTCCTACCGTCTCTGCTCTGAGTGCTGAGATTAGAGCTCTGGAGGTTCACCTGCAGTAGTCCAGCTGGCAGTAGATGCTGCCGTCTCTGTAGTAGAGAGAAGAGTGCATTTGAAGCTCACACTGGCACTGACTGCAGCGTAAACAGGACCCGTGCCAGGCCTGTCCAGCGGCTAGCAGGACGAAACGGTCACTGACCCGCTCGCCACATCCTCCACATATCAGAGGAGCTGCCACGAGCGACGGCTGTGAGGAGTAAATTTAAGAGAGAGAATTACAGTGTTATTAAAATCATACAACTATCAAACACATGCAGTAAAGCAAATCCAGTTCCCCCTTTAGTCCAAATGTGGTCAACCAGTCAAGACATGTTTGGAGTCTGAAGTTTGCTTCTATAGGTTTTGCGCGAACTAACGTAGCTAACATGTAATATAAGCTTAATAGCAAAACCAATTAGTATGGTACTGAATGCGAAGTCATCACACTCGCCTCAAACTGTGTGGAGGTGTTCAGTATCTCTAACTGACTTGATCACGTGGTTTCTGACGCTGTGTTAGGGTCGCCAGCCGTCCCGTAAAATACGGAATCGTTCCTTAATTAGAAGCTAAAGGACGAACTGATACAGGACGTTCTTTGTTCCGTATTTTTGAGAACCAATTCAGGGCAAATCTATAGGAGAGAAATATTACAGGTTAGACTACTAAGCCTGGGACTGCTGCTCTGTCATGTTATATTCAGAACCCAAACGGAGGACATGACTCTCGACCAATGAGAAGCTCTGTCAGTGCTATGATTTAAAAAATGGCGAAGTCTGAGCAGAAAACGCAGACAAACTCCAAACGTTACATCAGCGCTTCTATTTTGCATATTCGCCACATTTAAATGTTGAAGAGCATCAAACTACTTTTGCTATCAGACAAAGATAAACCAACTACACACGGAATGCTGCTAAAATGATGTCTTCATTCACTTCAGGAAAAGCCCTACCTCGTCCTTTGTGAAACAGTAATTGCCCCCTTAGCTACTAAATCACCCAGTTAGCCAAATTCAATTGACTCCACTTCTTTGTCTGATGCCTTTTTTAATCTCGCTCAACCACTTTTGATATTAGCAAACACTTGGGAAACTGAACTGACCACCTATTTCAGTTGTAGAAGTCTGATTTGGTTGCCTGACATTTGTTCATAGGGTCTTCCATGTGAGGGACCTGATTTGGTCAGGTGACCAAAGTAGTGTAGTAGGACCTGCTTTCTTGTGAAGGATCTGATTCAGTAAAATGACATTTATTTTGCAGGATCTGCTTTTTTTATGAAGATCTGATTGACATTCATAATTATGTTCTTATCAAAAAGACCTGATAGGTTCATTTTTCATTTGTGTTGAGTTTTCATAGGGTCAAAGTCCACTTGCCTATGCATCGGCTTTAACCCCTCAAACATCAGACCGTCAGTCCTCTCCTGGTAAATTGTAGCATGTTTTGTTCCCACTTTCTGTAAACTTTAGAAACGCAGCCAGGGTTGCTTTATTTTGTGTGGGCGTGTTACGTGTAAACCTACGTTTTGTTTCGTTTTGTGTTCGTGCCTCTCTTGGTCTCTTCCTTCACAGGTACCTGCTCTGGAACCAGTCATGTGAGGAGAACCAATCAGAGGCCTGGCTGGTGCAGTTGGGGGAGGAGCCTATGTTTTAAAAGAGGCCTTCAAGATGGCAGAAGATATCGAGGACTGATCCCGTGTGCTGTTTTAGTTGTTTAATCTCTTGTGCTGGGATGTGCTTTTGTTTTAGCTGTTTTATTGGTGCTTCTTTTAACTTAGTTTGCTAGACTTTGTCTCTTGTGTTGGGGAAGTGCTTTAGTTGGTATGTTACCTGCATACTTCTAACTTTGCTTCACATGAGATCACCTGGGGTGTCAAACAGGTAAAAGGGGCGCGCCTATACATTCGCACCACTTAGAGGTCTACTCTGTCTAGCTCCCTGGGTCAAGGGCACTGCCATATGTACTTTTGGTGAGCGGCTAGGCAGATGTAGAGAAGTTGGCTTTTGTTTCCTTTTTTAGATGAACTAAATACTAGGCTAATACTAGGCTGGTGTGGTTCAGTTTAGTCTTGTTCTTTTCTTTGGTGCCGTCCAGTTTGATTCTTCCAGTGTGGTGCTGGGTATCACAGCACTCTGGTTTTATTGAGGTTTGCTTTGATAAAATGGCTTTAAAAGCTCTATATTGGTCTGTTCCTCAAGCTTCCAATCC
This sequence comes from Pygocentrus nattereri, assembly GCF_015220715.1. Taxonomy (NCBI): domain Eukaryota; kingdom Metazoa; phylum Chordata; class Actinopteri; order Characiformes; family Serrasalmidae; genus Pygocentrus; species Pygocentrus nattereri. The sequence continues at coordinate 5,146,118 of NC_051221.1, forward strand.
GTTCCCACCAGTTCAGTATTTTAATGCCACGTTACTGATCCCACGGCACTTTCACTTCACGGATGGGTTAAATGCGGATGTGGAATTTCCCCGTTTGTGAGATTAAAAAAGTATCAGTTAACAATGCAATGCCTAATATGCACTTAACAATGATTCTTCAGATTGATGGAGAATGTGTTGTATATTTTCTTGTATATATTGTTCTTATATTGTTCTCTATAGCACCAAAAGGGGTTCTTCTATTATTACAAACTTGATCGTAACAAGAGAAGAACCCTTTCTGGTGCTATACAGAACGCCTTTCAAAAAGGTTCTATGTAGAACCATATACAACACATTCACCATCAAAGTGAAGGACTATTTTTCAATGCAATGAACCATTTAATCATGGAAAGTGTTCTTTGAGTGTTCATGGTTCTATATAGAACCATTTTCTTTACTAAAGAACCCTTGAAGAACCATCAATTTTAAGAGTGTGCAAATCTCTGAATAGGCACCAGCCTGTTTAGCCGAGCTCCTGCACCCCTCCAGCCCTGACCGAACACTTCAGCCCCCAAACTATGTAGTGTCTTCATGACTGTCCCTCTCTTCCGTCCTTCAAAGCTCAGCTTTAGACCTGCCTATTCTCTCAGTACTTTCAATCTTCTGCTCACTGAGGTTTTTCCCTCCCCTGCCTCTGTAAAACGGCCTCGGGTGTGAGAAAGGCTCTAGATAAACTGATAAACCTATTATTCTTATTATGAGAAATAAGACTGCGGGTTAAATGATGATCATTACACTGGGCGTAGATATATCATCCCCACTGGAGCCGCTGTTTGATTGGCCTGCAGGTTCTGCCCCGCCCTCGCTGTTGTCATGGAAACTGCTGTACAACAACTCATCAAGGGATCCATCATCTGGAGACACCATCCTGACTCTGAAAGTGCAGAATGTAAGAAACAGAAACTTCCCTCCGAAATGAGCCAGTTCAGCCAGGGCTGGATTAAATTAATCTTAAAATTAATCCAGAGCTTTTATTTACTTTCTATTTACTTTTCCTTCTCCTATTCATTGCTTTTAATAGCAAGCCAGCAAAGTTTATTAATGTAGCGCTTTTTACAACAGGTATTGTCACAAAGCAGCTTTCCAGGAAAATCCAGGTCCGAGCCCCCAGTGAGCGTCGCCAATGGCGACAGTGGCAAGAAAAATCTCCCTAAGGGAACACTGAGAGGAACCAAGACTCAGAAGGGGAACCCGTCCTCCTCTGGTTGACACTGGATAGCAAACATTGTTAGTATAAAGTATTATAGTACAAAGCCGGGAAAAACAGGCGGAGCAGTGGTTAATTAGATAATAATACACCTCTCAGCTTTGAAAGCCACTGTCAAATGACTTCCACTGCAACAGTAAAGTGTTTTAATCCAATCAGATGACAGGATTTTAAAAAATGATACGGATTTTTCCAATTTTTCCCCAGTTCTGCATAACCCAGTGTGTGAGACGTAAACAGAGATTCACAGCAGTTTGGTGTGAAGCGGTTCAGACGTCTTTACAGTGGTGGTGATGGGAACCAGGGGTCGCCATGACTACAGCACAGATATAGACACTTTATTTACCATCCAGAACCACCAGAGAACCTACACGAGTCTTCTGAGCTTATATGGAATGTCAATGATGGAAAACAGTGGAAAATCTGGAATGATGAGTTTTCTTTGGGGACTATTTTGCCGCACAGCGCCCTGCATGTCTCCCTCCACCATGAATGGAGTTGAAGTTCTCTAAACTCTCATAAAGCAGCGTCTCAGTTCATCAGGCAGTGAATTCAGAACCAGTTCATGTAGGAACTTTCTGTGAGGAGCTTTTAGAGGGACGTCTGGTTCCCATCACCACCACTGTGAACGGTTCTGACTCGGTTTCTGTAGAACACACCAAACCACTCTGAACGACTCTGTTTACATCTCAATTATGCAGACAATATGAAAAATCTGTGTAATTTCTAAAAATCCTCAAACCAGAGAGGCGTATTAACAGCTGTGCATAGAAGAAGGCAAAGTGATTATAAAGTATAAAAGGTCTGAAGGTGTAATTCCATCCAGGAGTGGCTGAACTGGCTCATTATAGAGGGAGGTAACAAGCCAACCAATGTTTTATTACACGCTTCTGTATCCTAAGAAAAAGCTCTATTAGTTTGCATCAAAGTCCCTGTAGGTAATGAATAAAGGGGTTAAATGCAAATTTTGAAAAACCTGTGAAACTCAGCACAGCTTCAAACAGGTTGCTTTAAAGGTGAAGCTTTTGTGAGTAAGGGGCACATAACCTGTTAAAATGCATTAATTTAGTGGTTCAATTTAAATAATTTCTCTCCCAGAATAGAGGAGCAACATTTAAATACACATTAGACGCTTTCATTACTCATAAACAATAACAAATAACAAAATGAAAGCTTCCTTTGTTTTCTATTTAACATTTTTCATTTTCATCCAAACTCTTTACCGACAGTTAGAATTAAATAATGATAAAAATCAGTCGCAGTTACTGCGGGAAGGAAACTCTGTACCATTATAATAGTATTAAGACAGTAGAATGAAGGTCCACATACCTCTTCACTGCTCCGATGTTGACCTCAGATGGAACTGTCCCTCAGTCCTCGGTTGTTTAACGCTGTTCTCTCACCTCCTGCTTTATTCCCATGATGCCACGGCTCACCTGTAAACAACTCTGCTAGCAGGTGCGAACGGTAGATGATTGGCTGCAGCCTAGAGAAGCAGGCGGAGTTTAGCGCCCAGGAAGACAGAAGGTCTGTCCCGAAGGACCAATTAAAAAAGCCAAACTGCCGTGCAAGATGGTGAAGAACCCGAAAATAAGCTCAAACTCCTTGAAGAGCTGAGCCACGAGAACTAGCACACTGAGGCCTTCTGACGCAGACCTGCCGCTCAACTCAGGAGATTCTAATAAAAGACCAGGTCAGAGATCTCAGGGGCTCCTGAAGAGAACGTCATATTTAACACAGGCATTTCCTCATATACGAACAGGTTCCTGACCTCCTCCTTCATCCCTCACAATTAAACAGGCTGTTTTTCTTACTGCACCTTTAATATCACCGGGAGAAAACCTCGTATCTCCAAAATGGTAACTTTACAGGAGAAGGAAAAAACACACTTCACTTTTAATGGAAGTCAATGGAACCAGAATTTTTGCCAAGTCATTTTGGGAGGTTTCTTTTGGTCCATTCACCGTGAAGTTTACATACAACGTAAAGAGCAACAGGCACTTTCAGTTTTGTCAAAAACTAAAAAACAAGAAAAAACAGAGATACAAGTTTTTTTTCCCCGACAGCAGAGATATGTAAATAAGCTCTGTTTGGATTGGCTGCCCTCATTCAGAAAGTTTTTGTGATTCCAGCCCCAGATACTTCAGTGTTAGGAGATGTGGAGGGGCGGCATGTTAAGTGCACGTTAGAACTGAACTCTAAACTCTGCAGGAAAGAGGATCTCCAGGTGGACGTTTGGAGAGCACTGGTTTAGAGTTTAAGGTGGTCTGGTCTGCACTGCGATGGCTCAAGTGTCAGGCTCCAGTCCTCACAGGTCAAAACTCTGCACACTTCAACTCATCGCCTAATTAAACACAACTGATCCAGCTCATCGGCTGATTATCAAGGCCTTCATGAACTTAATGCAGAGTGTTAGATGAGCACTTTGACTCAGAAGGACCCCAGTTTGACATGTAGCTCCTGGTCTGAAAACAAGTCTCACTGGGGCCTTGAATTGTTGTCGGGTTAAGGAGCTGGCCAGCACCTGTCAGTCATTCCTGCTATAGGCCACTTGGTCACCTCCCTGATAAGTCTTTTATAAAGTCAGGTTTGACCGTGACATCCACCTGACAAGCCCTAGATATTTCTTCTGACTGGTGCCCTTTAACAGTAAGGTTCTGCTGTTAACTCTGGTAGCCGGGATACTGCGCTTTATTTATGTTAATTATTATTCATTTGTCTGGAGTTCCAGATTAAAAGCCGCAGTTTCAGTAACGGCACACATACTGTTTATATCCACTTTCAGTTCCTGACCGCAGCACTGACCGAGCAGTAAAGAGCAGTGCTCTGACTCCTAAGAGCTTTCAGTTTATTATAAAACACCATTTTATTAATAACAAAAGCTTAACATTCTGTACAAAACCTTCAACATTAAAAATATATATATATAAAAATCAGAACAGAATGGATTGGTATGAAGATTTTCCCGCCTGCTAAAATTCAGTTTTAATTACCCGTCAATAAACAGTCACTTTAGTCACTGCAGTCAAACTTCATCTCCAGTCATGACGATGATGAAGCACTGAGGAAATCCCAGGTGAGCTGCAGGTAAATCAGTAATAGGAAGGTCATTGATCAGCACGTGCATCCGCGCAGGTGTGAATGTCCATCCTCTGATGCTCTGAAGATCCACAGCAGCGCCGCTCTCTGCTCCTGTGGTCTGGAGGTCAGAAGCAGAGGGGAACACCCTCCTGACTGCAGCAGTTGCTCTTCACATGTTCTCCAACCCGCGGATGCGCCGCGCCAGCTGGATGTCACGAGCATACAGAGTCACACGCTTAGCATGAATCGCACACAGATTAGCGTCGGAGAAAAGACGCACCAGGAACGCCTCCGCAGCCTGAGAGAGAGAGAGAGAGAGAGAGAGAGAGAGAGAGAGAGAGAGAGAGAGAGAGAGAGAGAGAGAGAGAGAGAGAGAGAGAGAGAGAGAGAGAGAGAGAGACAGACAGACAGAGAGAGAGAGACAGAGAGAGAAAGAGCGAGAGAGAGAAAGAGCGAGAGAGAGAAAGAGAGAGACAGAGAGAGTGAGAAAGAGATAGAGAGCAAGAGAAAGAGCGAGAGAGAGAGAGAGAGAGAGAGAGAGAGAGAGAGAGAGAGAGAGAGAGAGTGAGAAAGAGATAGAGAGCAAGAGAGAGAAAGAGCGAGAGAGAGAGAGTGAGAGAGAGAGAGAGAGAGATAAAGAGAGAGAAAGATAGAGAGAGAGAGCAAGAGAGAGAAAGAGAGAGAGAGAGAGAAAGAGTGAGAGAGAGAAAGAGCGAGAGAGAGAAAGAGAGAGACAGAGAGAGTGAGAAAGAGAGAGAGAGAGAGCAAGAGAAAGAGAGAGAAAGAGAGAAAGAGTGAGAGAGAGAGAGAGAAAGAGTGAGAGAGAAAGAGTGAGAGAGAAAGAGTGAGAGAGAGAGAGAGAGAGAGAGAAAGAGTGAGAGAGAAAGAGAGAGAGAGAAAGAGAGAGAGAGAAAGAGTGAGAGAGAAAGAGTGAGAGAGAAAGAGTGAGAGAGAGAGAGAGTGAGAGAGAAAGAGTGAGAGAGAGAGAGAGAGAGAGAAAGAGTGAGAGAGAAAGAGAGAGAGAGAGAGAAAGAGAGAGAGAGAGAGAGAGAGAGAGAAAGAGTGAGAGAGAAAGAGAGAGAGAGAAAGAGAGAAAGAGTGAGAGAGAAAGAGTGAGAGAGAAAGAGAGAGAGAGAAAGAAAGAGAGAGAGAAAGAAAGAGAGAGAGAGAGAGAGAGAGAGAGAGAGAGAGAGAGAGAGAGAGAGAGAGAGAGAGAGAGAGAGAGAGAGAATTATTTGTACTCAGTTAATATTGTGATCATATCCTCATCAGTACAGTGTTGATTTTGAGATCATGCGAGTCTCAAACATCGAGCTGGACCTTCTCTCTGAGCTGGACCTTCTCTCTGAGCTGGACCTTCTCTCTGAGCTGGACCTTCTCTCTGAGCCTGTGTGCGACTTTAATACGTAAAGACTTACGACGTCGTGAGAAAAACCCCCGACTCGACGCTTCTGACTGTTAAACCATCATTTCCGTCTTCACAGGAAAGACGTTATAAAACTACGTTATAGCGCAGAGGTGGTAACACAGCATCGTATGCAGCAAGTTTTCATTTCATTTCTCTGACATCTGACAAGTAAAAACAGACAAAGTGTCGCATCTTAACAAAAAAGAAAAAGAAAAAAGAGCAGTCCTGAATAAATCCATGATATATTCAGAAAAGCATGTGATAAAACAATCTACCACAGTGACGGGAAATACTGCCACATCGTTCAGCTATAACTTAGAGTCAGTCATGATACTTTTCACTTTTACGGCTTTAAAGTAAAAAATATTTTCTTTTTAAATGAACATCTCCTGACGAGCAACAGGATTTAAACCTGTGATCCCAGCAGAATGAAGCCAGCACCTCCATGACATCCATCCATCCATTATCTTCCGCTTGTCCGGGGTTCGGGTCGCGGGGGCAGCATCCTAAGCAATGAGGCCCAGACCTCCCTTTCCCCAGCCACTTCCACTAGCTCTCCAAGGGGGATTCCGAGGCGCTCCCAGGCCAGCTGGGCGATATAGTCGCGCCAGCGTGTCCTGGGTCTTCCCCGGGGTCTCCTCCCAGGTGGACTCGCCTGTGACACCTCCCGAGGGAGGCGTCCAGGAGGCATCCTAACCAGATGCCCGAACCACCTCAGCTGGCTCCTCTCGACGTGAAGAAGCAGCGGCTCTACTCCGAGTCCCTCCCGGATGACTGAACTTCTCACCCTATCTCTAAGGGAGAGTCCAGACACCCTGCGGAGGAAACTCATTTCGGCAGCTTGTATTCGCGATCTCGTTCTTTCGGTCATTACCCAAAGCTCATGACCATAGGTGAGGGTGGGAACGTAGATCGACCGGTAAATCGAGAGCCTTGCCTTATGGCTCAGCTCTTTCTTTACCACAACAGACCGGTAAAGAGCCCGCATCACTGCTGACCCAGCACCAATCCGCCTGTCAATCTCCCGCTCCCTTGTACCATCACTCGTGAACAAGACCCCGAGATACTTAAACTCCTCCACTTGAGGCAAGAGCCTATCCCCGACCCAGAGAGGGCTCTCCACCCTTTTCCGCCTGAGAACCATGGTCTCGGATTTAGAGGTACTGATTCTCATCCCGGCCGCTTCACACTCGGCTGCAAACCGATCCAGTGAAAGCTGAAGTTCGCGGCCTGATGTCCCCAATAGGACCACATCATCTGCAAACAGCAGCGATGTGACCCTGAGGTCACCAAACCGGACACCCTCCATCCCTTGACTGCGCCTAGAAATTCTATCCATAAAAATTATGAATAGAATCGGTGACAAAGGGCCCTCCATGACATACTGCATCTAAATATACAGCGCTGAGAACTAGAGGGAGCATGAAGGAGAACAGAATACGCCACATGACCGAGTGTAAACACTGACTGAGCTGTGAGAGAGACTTAGAAAGTAGACAGCACCTCCTGCAGGGCCATCAGAGCGTAAGCCTGCCACTTCAGGTGCTCCTGACTGAACATCTGACACACCTCCCGCACCTGAGAGAGAGAGAGAGAGAGAGAGAGAGAGAGAGAGAGAGAGACTCGTTTAAAGGACCCATTTCCCACATTTCTTCTTTTTGTTACTGTGCCATTAAGACTGATACGAGCTGTGTTCTGATTGGCTGTCCTGTATGGCATCTCATTCAATAAGCAGTTCAGGCTGAAACAACCTTTAACGTTTTTTTACTGTGTCAAAATTTATGGTAAATGGACCAAATAATATATTACATTATTATAAATAATAAAAAACGACTTGCCAATTAATATCCTCAGCTTTTATACCAAGTCCTGCAAGGTTTCATCTCCTGTCAAGTGAACATTCTGGATAGGACACTGTTCTGGCACTGACCAAAGTGGGAGCGTAGATGTTTACGCATGAAGAAAAGCAATACAGCAGCAGCAATATAACCCAAGCCACCCGTGTTTGAAGAAAATAACGATACCAAATACTTTCCCCTCGATTCACACCAGTTCACTAGCGTAAACACAACAATAACGCACGCTCGTTTAAACATGGGTAGTGATTTTTGGTCTGGCCAGCAGGAGGTGCAATGCACCAAAATCTAAACTCTACAGATCTGATACCAAGCAGAAGACGTGAAATCATCAAACCACTGAGATCTGAGGGACATACCAGGCGTGAGAACGGCCCCTTGCGCAGCAGCAGGTCCGTAGACTTCTGATATTTCCGGATTTCCATCAGGGCTCTCATACCCGGGCGAAACCTGCGCTTCTTCCTCGGCGGCGTTTCTGATGAGGAGTAGAGAACAGAACTCACGTCAAAGTGAATCCCAGTCACATGAAGTTCCTACATGAACTGGTTCTGAATTCCCTGCCTGATGTCTGAGATGCTGTTTTATGAGAGTTTAGAGAAGATTTTGGCCTAATATCCATTCATGGTGGAGGGATACGTGCAGGGTGTTATAAGGCAAAGTAGTCCCCAAAGAAAGACTGTTTCACCATCCTAATCATTCCATATAAAGACTCGTGTAGGTTCTCTGGTGGTTCTGGATGGCATATAAAACGTCTATATCTGTGTTGTAGTCATGGCGACATCTGGTTCCCATCACCACCACTGTAAAGACGTCTGAACCACTTCACACCAAACTCCATAAAAGTGGACAACCATAGGTCACATAATAGTGACAGTACTACCTCCAAGCCTGAGTTTTGTCCATACCTTTGTCCATTTCTATACAAGCATTTGGGTGAATTTGTTTGAAGACAGTCTAACAAGTGCCTAAATCCACTCCTGGAGATCTACCACTACACACCTCACACCATCTGGCTCTAATGAAGGGGACGCTGAAGGCCCTGATGAACTAGAGGATCTTAAACTCTCCAGCACCACAGATGACCTCCTCTGCCTGGGCTCTCACCTGAGGGTCCGCTGCTTCTACGGGTCCGAGTTGGCGGAGGGCGAGGGGGAGACCTCCGTTTCGGAGTGGAGGGCTTCCGTCTGTGAGCTGATGAATCACGCCGCATCCTTCGGACAGGTCGGTACGCTGAGCAGTGCTGACCCTTGAGATGCTGCACAAAAACACTATTTGAGGAGACACGCCAGAGACGTGGACCAGAGAATCCACAGGTAAGGTCAGGGTAGGGCTTCAGCAGGAACGCCAAGAGCTCTACAGAAATGGAAGAACGTACTTAAGATCATGCTTTTGATTAAAACTCCTAGCTAGCGGTCAAGAGGAATTCCACCAACTTTTCAGAATGTGTGTTAGACGTATTCAGTTTGGTTCCTCAGTCACAGGACGCAGAGAACGAGTATTCCACTGTACTGTACAGCGGGCCAGTACTGTGAATCATAAAACCAAGGTGCCCGATGTTAGACAGGACCGCATGATCAACTGACCAAAGCTCATTTCTTCTGCTAAAGAATGTGCAGTGCAGAAGACGCATCTAAAAACAAACAACATTACGAACAGATTTGAGCTTTACTGAGGTACTGCTCACTTAAGCGCCGTACAGAATTCCCTGGAAAAATCCTCCATAACTCAGTGTGTGAGATGTAAACAGAGATTCAGTGCGGTTTGGTGTGAAATGGTTCAGACGTGTTTATAGTGGTGGTGATGGGAACCAGACGTCGCCATGACTACAACACAGATATAGACATTTTGTCTACCATCCAGAACCACCAGAGAACCCACACGAGTCTTCTGAGCTTATATGGAATGTTGATGATGGAAAATCGTGGAAAATCTGGACTTTCTTTTGCATGTTAAAAACCCTGCACGCACAGCCCTCCTCCACGAAAGCCTTCTCTCAAAAGCCCGATTCATCAGCATCTCCTGTAGGAACTGTCTGTGAGGAGCTTTAAGAGGGGGACGTCTGGTTCCCATCATCATCACCACCACTGTGAACAGCTCTGACTCCAGAACTTAGCATTTCACACCAAACCACTCTGAACCACTCTGTTTACATCTGAACCATTTAAGGCGGAAATTTTGAAACTTTTGTGGAATTCCCCTTTAAAACAGGTTTCACTACAGAAGAGTGGTCACGCTGGCGACCGTTACAGGCTGACAGACGGCCAAATCTCTGATGTTGACCACAGTCTCCTAAAAACACACATTATATGCAGTGCTCTGAACAGTGCAGCTCGCAGATACAACAATCCGCCAGGTTCTTGTCCGAATTATCCGTTCCACCTTAAATAGAGCAGCAAGCAACGCACCAATTAAGGTGGACCGGGAACGTTCGAACACGAAGCTTAGCCTGGGACCCGTTTTCAACACAACCTTGCACGCATTTACACAGAAACCGGTTCTGAACACGTTTAAAAACATTACACAGCCGTACATTTAACCTCTGAATATAGAACCAGCAGAGAACCAGGCAGACCTCTTACCCACAGCCGCCGAGCGCCGAGACCCGCGGACCGTTTCCCCGCAGAGCGACGCGCAAATTCAAACAATGCGGCGCGGCGCCGGCCAATCAGCGGGCAGCGCCGCCCGGTACGTCACCGCAGGGGCTTGACCGTGGAGCTTTCGAACCAATCAAAGAAGAGCTTCCCTGCGACGTCATTACACGAAAGACGCAGCGACGCTTCTACAGGCCAATCTGTGATGGGCAGAAATGTTACTATGGAAACCGGTTTGTTTTTGTCTGATGAGGTTTTAAAAAATCGACGTTTAAAAATAAAAAGATTATTTAAAATGATTATTTCGCCAGTTCCTTTGTAAGTTTTCATATAAAAAAGGACCAAAATATGTGTATTATTTTTTTTAATTTACCTGAGAAAAAAGGACCACACAATATTTGTAGTTTTTTAAATGAATTTTTTTAGTTATTTTTTCAGTTTTTTGTAAAAAAGGGCTAAAAATATTTTAATTATTTTTACAATTGCTTTTCAGCCAGTAATGTTTTACATTTTCTTCTTCTAAAAAAAAAAAAAAAATGTTTGTATTCATTAAAAAAATCTTTAGCCTGTTATATTTAAACAACCAAAACTATTTTACTAAGTTTTAAAATCCATTTTCAGCCAGTTTGTGTCTTAGTTTTTTATATAAAAGAGGACAAAAATATTTGTATTACTACTTAAAACTCATTTTCAGCTGAAGTTCATCACTGCAGGAAAGCTGATGCCATAACCACTTACTTTCAGTGGCTCATGAAATCAGTGCTTTTTAACAACATCAGCATTCGCCATCGATTTTATAACACCTAACATAATCATCATCGTCGTCATACTGTGATGAAATGAACCTGAGATTAAAGAGTGGTCTACCATCTCATCCACCTCCAACCTCTACTGTGATGAGCATTGCCACTGCCAACCCTGCATGAACTCCTCACCAGCAACTGGAGTCCTGCTGCTCTTTCACTAGAACTCATCCCTGTGTTCTTCAGTAGGACACTCAGATCCTACATATGTCTGACCGACCTTTCTCTCCTGGATCTTTACTCATTAATCTTCCTCTGAACTTTACACCACTGTATGGGGAGGCCAAGAGGACGATGGGCTCCCAGGATTGTAAAAGTGTCAAGCAAAGTTATGAAAAACGTCTACGTGGAATGATATTCTCTGAAATAAACCAACCAAAGCATCATTACAGACAGTCCACTGCAGCACCTCAGAGACCTCAAAGGTAAGATGGCACATTAACCTTTTCTGCTCGTCACATATTTAAATAAAAACAAACATTGCAGATGTTCTCACATCAAAGCTTTAATGTGTTGCTGTAATTCCTCATCCAGTTATTTAGAAAAAAAAAGAAGTTTAAAATGAGCTGATTTGGTGGAGTTTCATTGGGTGTCCATGGTCTTAATGGATTCCTCTACGACGTCCAGGGTTAGTGGAGTGACCGTTTTGGTCAGGACTGGTGTTGTGCCAAGCTTGTACCTGTAACTGCCCTCCCTAAAGCTCAGAAAGAGAGAAGACAACAGATGTGTAAATGATCTATAATGCAGTCCTGCACTTATTTGTGTGGTGTTATACATCAAGAACAGTCCGAATTCATTTCTACACGACCACTTTCAAACATTAAACGGGCTGTTTTTGGATGGGAAGTATTTTAAAGTAATGACGAAACCTACGTTACGCTCAGAAAAGCGTACTGTAACATAATTCATCACTATAATGTTAAAATATCGTCATAATGCCCAGCCATTAGTTTTAACTTAAACAAGTAAGTAACCTGGTTGCCTTGAAATTCTGAGGTCACTGAAGTTCCAATGAGTTAAAAGAACCTTTATCTTTTTAAAGGTAATGGGACAGGGCTTGCCCCAGATGGAGGAGTCTGAGTCAGGGTCTTGCTCTCGAGTGAAGGGAAGAGTGGCGGTGAGTTTGGCTACAGGCAGCAGTAATGCGGTCACTGTACTGGACTGTATCTGTGTGCTGACAGTTCAACTTCAGTTGCGATTTTTGTAGTTAGGAGCAGGAAAACACCTAAAAATTGGCAAGACGTCGTGATGAATCTATAAGTTACTAAAGTAATAAACTAGTACTAGTAATAAACTACAACTTCTACTACTAAAGTGCTGACTGGTGGGGTATAAGCACCCATCACTTCAGCTACGGTAGCTTCACAGTCCAGAGAAAACTAAAAAGTAAACCTCAGACACCAAACTTATGAACCCAAACCAAACCTTCAACGTGGAACTCACCGCTGGCCCTTCTGAGAAGGCCGGTCGTAGCCGCGGAGATAATCCACTCCTTTCTCCGTGATCACGCACAGGTCCACGTTACTGCCGGAGCCCAGATCACAGAAGATCCCCGCAGTGATGGCATCACGCACCAGCTGCTTAGCCTCCTCCAGCTGAGGAGCGGCGTTGGGAGAATGAGGGCGAGGGGGAGTTAAAGAGGTAGAGAGAGACATTCATTCACAATTTTGAGCTGAATAAAGTATTTAAACAGAAAAAAAGGAAAATTAGTAACATCATTGCTATAATTTTAGTCAGAACAAAACCTTGTATCTCCAAAATCAAAAACACACTTTGAAGGTCAGTCAACGTAGCCAGACTTTAAGGACCACTTTTTTTGGTTCATTCATGAAATTCACAAACACTGTAAAGAGTGGCTGGTGTGTTTAAATTACGTCACAAAATAAAAAAAAAACGATAATATCAACAGTGTGGATATGCGGCGCTGGTGTTCAGCTCATTGTAACAAGCTGATCAACTGTGTGGAAAGTGCAGAATCTAAACTATCAACACATGTTTGTGTTTGTAAGCAGAAAAGGAGACATTTTATTATGATTTCAGTTGGATGAAAAATAACTAAAATACATTTACATTACATTACATTAATTACTAAACTAATAACACTAATGATGTATAATTCATTATATAATATATAAATAGTTTTAAATGGTATGAAAAAAAAAACAAAAAAAAAACAAGACTACATTTCTAAATTTCTAAAAGGTAACTTAGTCTGGAAAATATGAAAGTGCAGGTTTTACCTCCATCTTTGCCTTAAATCGGTCCTCAAATACAGAAACAGCTGCAGCTGCTCCAGAGCCTGAAAGATATTCACCAAGTTATGAAATTCTGGAATAATGAGTTTTCTTTGGGGACTATTTTGCCGCACAGCGCCCTGCATGTCTCCCTCCACCATGAATGGAGTTGAAGTTCTCTAAACTCTCATAAAACAGCGTCTCAGTCATCAGGAATTCAGAACCAGTTCATGTAGGAACTTTCTGTAGGAGCTTTTAGAGGGACGTCTGGTTCCCATCACCACCACTGTGAGCAGCTTTTAGAGGGACGTCTGGTTCCCATCACCACCACTGTGGACAGCTCTGACTCGGTACGTTTCTCTAGAACAGAGCGTTTCTCATCCAAACCGCTCGGAACCGCTCTCTTCACATTTTAACTAATTAATATGATAGAAATTTATAAAAATGGGTGGGATTCTACTTTAAGTAATCTAATCTCCACATAGCCTTGCTTATGTGGTTGCTGACACTGTATGACATCCTGCTGTCTATAAACATGGACTGAAGTACATCACGGTCACGGATATTTCTAAAAGGCCCATGTCCTACGTTTTAATTATGTTTTTTTTGCTTCTTAGAGGTCTACTTACATCATTTGTGTGATTTTATGTAGCAAAAATGGTCAAATCTCATTTTTACGTGACCATTTTCCAACCTCTCTACACTGCTGTAGGCTGAATAGGTGGAGAAATGCAGGCCGCAGCTCTGGAACAGCACGTACAGTCCTCGTTCACGGTACGTACCCATGGTGAGGAAGGGCAGTTTGTCATAGGAGCCATGAGGGAAGATACTGTAGAGCTGGGGGCCGTCAACATCCACACCGCCCACGATCAGAGACGAGCCAATGTGCCCCTGATACCTGCAACACAAACAGCACATCAGACCATCATCAGCCTGCAGATTAAAGCAATGAAGCTTTCATATGGCCTGCAAGGGGCTTCAGAAGTTCTGCAGTGCTGAGTATGAAGACCTGTCTGGATTTTAGGTTTGAGGAATATCCTATATGGCAGGAGTCGCCACATGTGGCTCTTTAACTGCCCTTTTGCAGCTCCACAGCTGCATTAGTAATCTGTAGGTTCCTCCTTTACAGTAAAATAAAGCTCTGCTGATCGTTCAACACAGTTTAACCATAAATGCTCTCAAATTCTGGAGTTAATGTAGAACTGCTGATTCACCCTTTAACCCTAAAGATCAGCGCCGACTGCTGGTCACTATAGCAACACAGACAACAGTCTCGCTTAGCTACTAGCTAACGAAACGTCAAAGAGAGAGATTCAAGACTAACGCCGATCATGAAGATGGAGACGAATGGACTTATTTGTGTTTTTAATCACGCCAGCTGGTTTCCTGATACGTTCAATCTGCAGTGAGAAAGTGACAAACACTAAAAAGTCACAAAACTGAAGTCAGTTTCTTGTTTGAATTTTCCCGTTTCACCTTAAAATGTGCAGCGGTTACATTCTGGCCTCTCAGACGCCATTTAAGGTGGAACAGGGAGATTCTAACAAGAAGCGGGTGAATGAGACGACGTCAGCGAAGGGCGAATGTTGAGAAACATTTTACAGGAAACGTCTAATTTCGTGGAAAAGTTTCCTGCCAGAGATGTGAGAAAAGCAGCTGTAGCTGAGCTGAAGCTCAAAGCAGAGCAAAGTAAGTTTTTGTTTATATTATATTTTTAGCCTCTATTAGTACATCAGCACACACTGAGACAGATTTACGGCCAAGATGGTAAAATAGACAATAAATGTTAATTGTTAATGTTTTAAGACTGGACACATGGGTCTCTCACCTGAAAAGCTTCTGCTTGATTTGCCGGGTCACAGTAACGACGAGAGGAGGGCGTCCAGTGCTGAGAGAATGCAGCTCTATGTTTGAAGACATCATCTGGGTGAGGATCTCAGCATCTGCAGCAACACCGGCTCCACAGCAGCTACCCAATCAGATCGACATTAGAGCTCAACAGCAAGCCAGTAAGACTGAAATTAGAACTTAACAGATATCAGACCTTGTCCAGGAATTAATAGACTAGATCCAATTAGAGCAAATTAGACCTCATCACTTAGCTAATCAGAGCAAACTTAAAAATCTATCCAAGCACCGCTAAATTAGACACCTGTCCAGTCAGAGATGCCCAACATGTCACTGAGCCATTTCTCTGGATCAGCCCGAAGTCAGGCGGTGAAGGAAATCATCTCCTAGTGCTTCAGGCTGCTCATGTAAAGCACATGAACTACATAAAGTACATGAGTCTGATGCTCATTACAGCTTCATACTGCCTAATGACAGATGATCTGTTTCTCCAAAGTGCACAACGATCACTATGACCTGGTTTTCCAGATGCACATGAAGTCGAACTCCAGAGCAGCTTCACAATTAAAGCAAAATCAGCACTCAGCAGCTTTTCAATGAGCTCAGTACTGTAATACAAGAACTGGCTGATGAAACTAACAGCAGAAATCGATAGCTACTCAAAGAGAAGCCCAACAAAGCCACACAGTCAAAGCAAAACTGGAAGAGACCCTTTTCTGCAGCTTACCATAAACACACTGTTAGAAGCTGAAGGTGCAGCTGTCAAAGGCTCATTTAAAGCTAATTTGTATTATGGATTGGTGTCATTTACACTGTTTCAACACCAGTACTGGTACTTTTACTTTGATACCAAAGTCCTGCACGATATTTCTTTCCAGCATTTAAGAAATGCTAATATTAATATGCTTATATAATGCAATTATATGATATTATATAATGTAATGTAATTCAGGCAGCCAATCAGCAGTCTAGATTCTCCATCCCCATGATTATTGGCTTACAGATGCTGACAAGACTGACTACTTAAATTTGGACACTTAAATGAGGTATTTAATGACAATTTAATAAAAATAAAACAAAAGATCTGAACTGTAATTTTAAAGTAGTTAGATCTATGCGTGATTTAGAGTGGACCGGGCTTTTTTGCTTCATTTATACATCTTCAAAAACCCACAGATGCCAAAATCTGCAGTACGTTACTGATGCAATTCCAACAGTTTGCTGCTTTTTTGGCATGTGGCTGAAATGAAAGATTGAGGAGCAAAGAGGGAAAGTGTTGTGTGCAGAGCTGCAGGCCAGTTCTGAGCCCCAAAGCAGCCGAATATAGTTTTTAAACAACAAATGTAATGATGTCCCGTGACTCTAATACATCTCCTGCTTTGTGTGTGTTCCAGCGTGAAATCTCAGGGTGTGACAACTAGTTACTGGCCACATGTCAGCAATTTGATTGGACTTAACTCATTTGCAGAGAAATCAGTATGTTTCGGCGGTATGTTGTGTTATATGTGTATACGGTTGTCTGTTTGCCACACAGTAGGGCACATTATCACACTATAACACATTCCACTTGATGTAAATGATCAAAAATTCAAAAAGGTCCACAAGCTGATTGGTTGAGAAGCTCTAACTGTTATTTCACCATAACATCACGGGTTCTTCACAAACGCTATCACCCCGCTGAGACGCCGTTGCTAAGCAACGACTCTGACAGCTGTAGGAGACGCTCAAGCCATATGAACGTTTTTACTTCTCACTTTGCCACAAACAGAAAATGGACACTGTTAAGATCACGTCTGACCGACAGCCGATTTGGTCCAACTCTGAAGACGAGACGACACTAAATTCCCAAACTGTCGTCGCCACTGAGCAGCTTTTCAGTCGGCAGCTGTGACAGAAGAACAGCTGAACAACCTGGAATCAGCCAGAAATGAACCCAACACCATTCGCCAAACTAAACGGGCTGTAAGAAGCTTTACAGACCGGCTGGAACAAAACAACATTAATACTGATCTGGAGAAACTGACCAAACTGAGCTGAACCTGATATTGGGTCAGTTTCATGGCTCAGTCTGATTTGGTCCGACTCTGAAGATCAGACACGTCTGGCGAATGGTGTTGGGTTCATTTCTGGCTGATTCCAGGTTGTTCAGCTGTTCTTCTGTCACAGCTGCCGACTGAAAAGCTGCTCAGTAGTGACGACAGTTTGGGAATTTAGTGTAAGGAGCTGGAGAACGAACTGCCGGCTGAGCGGCGAGTGGGCGGAGCTCGTTACTCTGATGTAGCAACAAGCTGCTCGTTAAGGAGCTCTAATTAGGAGGAAGGAACTGAACATTAAAACATATTAAAGCCGCATTCACGGCCAGTTTATTCAATTCTTACTGTATTTATTTACCTGCTGTATTAAAGCAGTAGAGCACTCGAGGAGGGAGTTATCATCAGTAACCTCACGGCTGGGATGATCTACGGCCACCAGATCACAGCCGGGATGTTATTTCAGGATAACACACTCCCTCTCGGGCTCTACAGCTTAAATCAACTTAAAACACCTTCCTGCCTCCCTGATGCTCTGCAGTAATTTGGCCGGCACCATAAAAGTGTTGAAAAACTTCTCACTATATGTTGGGTGCAATATAGTGGATCTTCATGCAGTTTTTATCGGCCACAACCATGTCGTCTGTAGCCCGTGTGTCGGCCCCGAGTATCACGCCATCCTGGAAATAAATGTACAATTTAGACACAGATGAACTAAAAGAGAACAGCTGAAAAGTTAATGGCTAATGAGTCGTTAGAGTTCAGAAGAGCTGAAGACCTTGAACACCATCCCAGCGATAGTGGTGCCAGTTTTCCGGGCCTTGGGTGCCTTGTAGCCCTTCTCCGATAACTCTGCCTCCAACACCGCATTTCTGAGAACAGCAGAAAGCGCAGAAGAAGAGCATTACAGGAGTAGCGCATCACACACTTGTGTCAATCTGTGCTGTTAAGTAATCACGAAAAGATTTGTTGAGGATCACTGACATCAGGAAACCAGACGTTTGACCCCAGCGTTGCCACAGTCATCCACAGAGCTTTAGACTGTCCAATAAAGTTGCATTATTGCACAGCTAGTGGTGGGAATTGGCAACAACTAAACCGGAGGGGGGAAAATACTGGCAAGCGGTTACTGACACTGTATGAAATCTATAAAAATAGCTAAAATTCAGGCTTCAGGCGGTATGTAATTATCAGGGATGCACGTTTTCCACGTGCCGAAGCCGATACACAGAGGTGGGTAACATGGCACAAATATAAAATATATTTACATTCATTAGGACTTTTATATTTACTTATTATCTTGCATTTTCTATTAGCTTATATATTTTGTCTTAGTTTATTTATTTATTTATTTTTGTTAATGCATCATTAGGATTGCTGCCCAATATCGTGGTGCTCTGTGTAATAACAAAGTATTTTCTGTGCCTTGTCTTACAACATTGCTTTGATCTGACCAGGTGGAGCACAGAAAATGAGCCAGCAGTGCTACATTTAAAAAAATACAAGCTAAAACTGATTTTTTTTTCAATATATCGCTGCTGTGGCAGAAAAGCTTGTATGTCCTTTTTTTTCATTTTTCAGTTTTTGACATGATTTGAAAAGGCCTGTTGCCCTTTACGTTGGGTGTCATTTTCAAGATGAATGGACCAAGCGAAATGACCCAGAATTACTTGGAAAGACGTCTGGTTCCATTGTCTTACATTAAAAGTAAAGTAGGTTTTTTCCTTCTCTTGTAAAGTTAACATTTTTTTGTAGAAGATCAGAAATACAGTACAATGAATAAAATGCAGATATTTTAGCTGATTCTGCTAAACATTCTGATCTTCCAGTGAACAACCAATACACCATCACACATTGGTGATATTTTTAAGCAAATACCTGGCGATATTGATCTGATTCCGATAACATTAATGTATTAATGTCCGATAAATGTTAACGCGGTCAGAAACCTTTATTAGAGCCTGCTGAACACCACCCCCACAGTGTGAGGCGAGCCTGCGAGGAGCAGTTAGCACCACGCTAACTGGTGGTGTATTCTTCCATCATGTGTTTGCTACATTAGCATGTTAGCTCCAGCTCCAGCAACCAAAGAAGCAAACCCCTGACGACAAACATACCTTGACTGATCAACTACAACTGAAGTAAGGAGAAACTTGAGGTAACATTATTCTGTGCTGAACTTTCCCTTTAATATTTCACCACATAGTCACTGTAGCAGTGCCATATGTTCAGTTCAGAGATGGTTAACTTATCTTAGGCCTACACAAATGAATACAACGGCTAAAAATCAGTCTAATCCAGTGCCATATGGAGATCTGGGGGTCCTGAAGACTGTCAGGGTCCTTCAGGGATGAAGAGGCAGCCTCAGTGTTGCTGTGGTGAGCTGTAGTGAGCTATGATGAGCTGTGGTGAGCTATAGTGAGTTGTGATGAGCTATAGTGAGTTGTGATGAGCTGTAGTGAGCTGTGATCAGCTATAGTGAGCTGTGATGAGCTGTGGTGAGCTATAGTGAGTTGTGATGAGCTGTAGTGAGCTGTGATCAGCTGTAGTGAGCTGTGATGAGCTGTGGTGAGCTATAGTGAGTTGTGATGAGCTATAGTGAGTTGTGATGAGCTGTAGTGAGCTGTGATCAGCTGTAGTGAGCTGTGATGAGCTGTGGTGAGCTATAGTGAGTTGTGATGAGCTGTAGTGAGCTGTGATCAGCTGTAGTGAGCTGTGATGAGCTGTGGTGAGCTATAGTGAGTTGTGATGAGCTGTAGTGAGCTGTAGTGAGCTGTACTGTCTGTAGGTGCTGGTGGGCTCACCTGCGAGCGTTATCAAAGCAGAACCCCCCACTTGTCATCTCACACTGGGTCGATGAATTCAGCATCTTCGGTCGAGCTGTAGGCCAGTTTCAGCAGCGCAGGAGCGAAAACACGTCGTTAGGAGTGGATTTGATCTGCGTTCTACCGTCTTCAGCGATGCGTCAGCGATTTAGCAGCTAAACGGCTCCAGTTTTCCTCCTTTCACTTTCAGTTTGGGGAACGTCATCAGCCCCTGACCAATCACAGCGGATTCACTATCCCTAGATAGTGCACTATGTAAGTGATGAAATGTTGGCTTCTTCGCCCAAATAGTGCACTAAACGTCCAGTACGGAACACGTGGAATTTCCACGTGGAACCAAGTAGCTCTTTGTCAGCGATATCAGGCACTGCTCGCGTTATAAGCTCTACCAAGTGCACTATGTAGGAAGCAGGGAGCCAATTGAGATGCAGCCCTCCTGCCATTATAAAGCACTGTCTATTTCGATCAAGCTCAGTTCACAGTTTTGAGGCATCGTATCATCTCAGTGTTATTGTTTTATAGGGCCTGGTGCAATTGGTTGAAAGAAAACAATATAAAAGATACCATTAAAAGAAAGTTTCTGCTGGATCCTGGTGGTGTCCAGTAGTCAGTAATGGTATTCGGTGTTTTCCTAATGGGTTGACCTCACAGTATAAAGGATTTTAATTCTAGGCATTCTAGGACTGATTACAGATGATGGGATATGTCATAATGAGAACTGTCCTAGTGGTCTGTAATGGTAGTCATTATGCCTACCATGTTTCCATTAGAATCAGGGTTTACTCCAAATGGTTTTATTGGTCTTTTTTCAGCAGGGATGGATCGTATTGACGTATCTACGGTGTGGATTGCTGAATGTTTGCCTTGACATCATCTATTTGAATTCTGTTCTATTTTCAGCAGCTACATGTGTTAAATCATTTCATAAGGCAAACCTGCAGCCTGCTTGGTTGAAGTCTGAAGGAGAAAGTGACCGTAGGCCTACGTCAAATTCTGAACTTTTCGTGAACTAGAAAGAGCAAGAAGGGCTGTGATGTGCTTTACAGACTGGTTTGAGCAAAACAGCATTCAGGTCCATCTGGAAAAAGCTGAGCTGTGTCTGAAATCTGATGATATGTATGTTGGATCTGTCCTTGATGCAGAAGAATAGCACTTTTTGTGGAAGGAGAAAAACATTTGATACAGAAATGTTGTGTAAAGCAGTAGACCATGGAGCCTGTCACTGTTCTTACATAATTACTTAATCGCAATTATGTGAGACGAGCCCAATTTAATCTGACTTCTATCATTTTACATATTAGATTTCATAATAACTTTAGGCTGCAACAGATATAATGTGAACCGAGCGTGGTGCATTAAGGTGCATGGAGATAAGGACAAATAAAGAAGTAAATGTGCTCATTGACGCATCACGGGACCAGTGAAAACAAGAAGAAGTTACGACGTTTGTGCCCTGACGTGTTTAATATCGTTATTTGTTAATTCTAGCAAAATGAGAATTTTTGGGGTTTATTTTCTATTTATTTTTATCAAGCTTTGCCAAACTTTTCACATGGTTCTGTGTATCTGAGACGTCTGTGAGACTGTATACATCAATTCAACAATGTAATGTACCAATTTGACAGTGCTGCAAGGGTTGGCTACACTGTATAAACAAAAGTATTGGGACACACTTCCTGTTTGGTATAAAGCACACTGCCACTGGACTTTAGAGCACTGGAAACGTGTTCTGTGGAGCGATGAATCTTCTCTATCTGTCAGTCTGATGGACGAGTCTGGGTTTGGCGAATGCCAGGAGAACGTTACCTGCCTGACTGCACTGTGCCAGCTGTAAAGTTTGGTGGAGGAGGGATGATGATACGGGGCTGTTTTTCAGGGCTTGGCCTTTGATCCTTAGTTCCAGTGAAGGGAAATCTTAACGCTTCAGCACCAAGACATTTTGGACAACTGTACACTTCCAACTTTGTGGGAACAGTTTGGGGAAGAACCTTTTCTGTTCCTGCATGACTGAGACCCAGCGCACAAAGCAGCTCCATAAAGGACTGGCTGGGTGAGTTTGGTGTGGAAGAGCTTGACTGGCCCTCACAGAGTCCCGACCTCAACCCCATCCAACACCTTTGGGATGAACCAGAACAGAGATTGTGAGCCAGACCCTCTCGTCCAGCATCAGAGTCTGGACCTCACAAATGCTCTTCTGGATGAACGGACAAAAATTCCTATAGACGCACTCTAAAATCTTGTAGAAAGCTGTCCCAATACTTTTGTCCATATAGTGTACCTAGTAAATGCAGGCACTGGCGTGTTCTTTAAGAGATGCATGTTAAAGAAAAAATGTATATATATATATAAAATATACAGTACTGTGCGAAAGTTTTAGGCACCCAAGACACATTTTGAAAATCTAATTATTTGTGTAGTTTGTGTTTATATGTTTATTTGCTGAGAAAAGGGTTTAGTTTGAATAAACTAAATTTATAGAATATATATATATATATATAATAGTGATGTTCTGGATGTGTATGTGTTTACCCATCTCCAAGCCTCTCCTCGAGGAAGCCCAGTATTATATGTAGTTAAAATGCAGCTCCTGGTTTGATGATATTAACGAGTCTCTGTGGCGGCTGTGAAGGTGTCGAGGAAAAACATGGACCCGAGAAATTCTTGTTACTGTTTATTGTTTTTCTGTTTATTTGAATTATGAATACGACTTTATTCTAATGTGTATTGTGATAAACTCACTGCTGAGGTCACCTGTTTAAAGAATTGCTTAGACGCCTAAAACTTTCACACAGTACTGTATGTATATCACCAGGCCTCCAGTTGGGGGATGATTTAACCATATTTTCTGGCCTAGACCTGCTCATGCTGGTGCCAGAGAACATAAAACTCAAACAGAAACATAACAGAAACACCAGAATGCTCAAATACAGGTCGAGTACATTCAGATATATATATATATATATACATATACATATACATATATATATATCTGGAGCACACGTGCTCAGTTGTGGTGTAGCTTCATAGTGAGGGAGACAGTGCATAATATTCATACATACCACAACTGCACAGAGTACAGAGAGACGTTACATACAGAGAATCCAGAAAACTGTACAATATAATATACTGATAAATGTCCTTTATGCACAGCGAGAACCGTGTGTGTGTGTGTGTGTGTGTGTGTGTGGGAGTGGGGGGGGGGGGGGGGCAAGATTTCCAAGATGCCGTGGGTTACACGATGCTTACTAATGACTGTATGTTTGTACTGTACATATCTGTATGAGTGTGTGTGAATTCTGCGTGTGTGTGAATTCCGAATATCTTGTTCTTCTCCGCTGTCCTCTTTTCTCTTTTCCTCTCGTTCTGTCTATCCTTGCGTTCGAGGGTCGAACGAGGCTGGGCGGAACTTCATCTCAGTGAAAGGAATGGAGAAGTCCTTCCCCTTCCACGCGGTCCAAATGACACCCTAACACACACACAGTTTGCATAACACATGTCAGCTGGGACTAAGCACTTTTAAAAGGTCTGGGCAGCATATTATTAATTCATATTGATATTTTCATTCTTTAAGACCAGGGCTAGACCAGGGCTAGACCAGGGCTAGACCAGGGTTAGACCAGGGCTAGACCAGGGCTAGACCAGGGTTAGACCAGGGCTAGACCAGGGTTAGACCAGGGTTAGACCAGGGTTAGACCAGGGCTAGACCAAGGCTAGACCAGGGTTAGACCAGGGCTAGACCAGGGCTAGACCATGGGACGCTGCATATTTTACAGAACAGTCTTATGCAGAAGTTGAATGAACTTGGCCAAGTTTTTACGTGAAAAATAAAAAGTAAAAACAGCACATAAAACTTGTACACAGGTCAAATCTCATGTTAATTGTTTTTAGATATGTTAAATTTAGTGAATAAGCAGTAATTGTGTATTAAAATGTGCAGACGTATGTTTTCTGTCGATGTTCGAAAAATCTACCAAACATAATTTGACCAGGCGTGCCCAAACTTTTGCAAATGACTCATACATACACCACAATACAGTGGATATATGTTGTTGGTACTTGTCTAGTATCTTATGGTTTGTACGTGTGTGTTGGGTCGTACTGGACGATTGCTGGGTGTGTGTTATTGATCACGCCTGGCAGTTGCTGTGTGCGGTTCATGTTGTACCTGGTGGTTAGTGTGAGTGTTGTAGAGGCCGTTTAGGTTGGCCTCATGGCAGTTCTTGTACCACCAGCCACCCCTGTAGGACATGGCACAGCGGGTGATGAAGGGCTGGGGGTCACGGTCCCGCGTGGAGAACGGCCGTCTGTCGTGGTACGTCATAGAATCACCTGTTGAGTTAACAGTAATGATAATTATGATCGTGACACTGATACATAATAATGAAGTAAACATGTTATGGGGGTGCAGCTCATGATATTATAGCGTGGGGATAAGGTTTGTGTGGATTAACTAAACTCGCCTGCTGTGCCCGAATAGCCAGACACCCGGATCGTGTAGCGTCTTTTCATCGAGTCCACCGAGAAAGTGGAGTACAGCGCGTAGACAGATTCATCTCCTGACCTCAGGTCCACTCTCAGAGTCATGGGGGTCAGCTTGGTCAGATTGTGGAGCAGTTCATTTCCTTAAAGAAAAGAGAAAACGGAGTGAGAGATGTACCGATGGCACATTTTCACATCTTGGACAGGCCACTAGGGGGATCCAAAGGCCACAGCTTTTTTGTTTATGACTTGATTTGAGTAGCAATATTGCGGCAATATACCAAAGCCCAGTGTGTGTTCTCTTTGTCCTGACTGAGTATACATTTATCTTCTTACGTCCTGCTGGTTAGGGTTAGGGCTAGGATTAGGTTTGAGGTTAAGGTTAGGATGAGGACCAGGGTGAGGATCAGTGTTAGGTTTTGGGCTGAGGTGTAACGTTATGGCTATGCCTCCAAAGAACTTTTTTTGTATCTGATGGAGCTCATTCTTGTTCATTAAAATTCCCAGTATAATTGCACTGTGGTACATCAGGATATGGGTGTTAGGATAAACCTATCATGCTGCCTCAGGTGACTCCTTCTGTGTAGTAGCCGTGTTGTCATTGTTCAGCATAATCCTGTTGCAGGATACTGCTTAGCATGCTGAAAGGATGGTAGCAGGCTCTGTATCACAAAGTGCTGCTGCACAGTTTCAAACAGGGTTTGCAGTGATTCCTAGTTGGGGCTTTAACTGACATGTTGTGAAAGTGAAGTTACGTCAAGTCAGATTTTTGGCCTCCCTTCTTCTGTGATGACACTTTGCGGTGTTTAAATGGTGCTTATGTTCTGAGGGATCAGGCTTCTGTTTGCTTATGTTTGGGCTCCGCAGTGCAGATGAACTCTAAACAGTTTCATTGTGACTGATGGTTTCCTCACCAAGCCAAAATTCTCCATCCAGCTCTCCAAAGCCCTTAATGTACTCGTGCCAGCCCCTGAAGAAGTCTGTTTTCCCATCTTTTCTTCTCTGGAAGACCTGGTACACACACAAACACAGGATTAACCTTTGAAATCTCTAGACAGCTGATCTTCATATTAGATTGAGATTTTTGATAAAAAGCAGTTTATTTTCTGCTTATTTTCTTGGTGAAGTGTGAATGCTTTAGGACAGAGAGAGAGAGAGAGAGAGAGGGAGAGAGAGAGAGGGAGAAAGAGAGGGAGAGAGAGAGAGAGATAACTGTAACTGTTTCCAAGGAAGAGAATAAGAAGCAGCAAACGGATAAAGCTGGTGTTGACTTTACATAAGTGATGTATGGAACTGCACGACTGATCCACGGTTGGAATTCTTGTGTTCGATTGCCAATCAGCTATAATGACCCCCCCCCAAACAAGCCCAGAATCAGTCCTGGGTGTGGAATCGAGTACTTGAAGTGTGAAAATGCAGTTAAACGTTAATCTCTTTAGAAGTAGCTAACGATGGGATTCGTGCCTCCAGAACTGGAGCTGAGAAACACTGGGAGACAGAGAGATAGCTTGGTGAGAGGAGTCAGTAGAGTGACAGTTGGAAAGACTCCACCCTCTTACCGTCCAGCCTCCTCCATCAGTCTTCATATCGCAGTAAACTCTGACCGGTTTGCCCTCTTTTCCTCCTGGGAAAAGCTCCATCACACCTGACACTCGCATCCCGTTCTGCAGCTGCTGAGAGCAATCAGAGGGGAATGGGAACAGCAGGGAACCTGAGAGGTGGAAAGAAGAAACAGAAATAGAACTTTGTTTTCATTTATTATGTTTCAGCTGCACTAACTGAAGTGCTTTAACCAGAGTTTCCATATCTTCCGGAAAACTCAGTCATGGAAATGTTAGTAAAGTCCTGGAAAGGTGTAAAGTTGGGCCATTAAACCACACAGTATATTTCCACCGTTTCATCCTGCCTGCCGGACCTTTTTCATCCTGCCATGCTGGATCTCTCTCTTTCATTCTGCCATGCCGGATCTCTCTCTTTCATTCTGCCATGCCGGATCTCTCTTTCATTCTGCCATGCTGGATCTCTCTCTTTCATTCTGCCATGCCGGATCTCTCTTTCATTCTGCCATGCCGGATCTCTCTCTTTCATTCGGCCATGCCGGATCTCTCTTTTTCATCCTGCCATGCTGGATCTCTCTTTTTCATTCTGCCATGCCGGATCTCTCTCTTTCATTCTGCCATGCTGGATCTCTCTTTTTCATTCTGCCATGCCGGATCTCTCTCTTTCATCCTGCCATGCTGGATCTCTCTTTTTCATTCGGCCATGCCGGATCTCTCTTTTTCATCCTGCCATGCTGGATCTCTCTTTTTCATCCTGCCATGCCGGATCTCTCTTTTTCACCCTGCCATGCCGGATCTCTCTTTTTCATCCTGCCATGCCGGATCTCTCTTTTTCATCCTGCCATGCCGGATCTCTCTCTTTCATCCTGCCATGCTGGATCTCTCTTTTTCATTCTGCCATGCCGGAGCTCTCTCTTTCATCCTGCCATGCTGGATCTCTCTTTTTCATCCTGCCATGCCGGATCTCTCTTTTTCATCCTGCCATGCTGGATCTCTCTTTTTCATTCGGCCATGCCGGATCTCTCTTTTTCATCCTGCCATGCTGGATCT
The DNA here is from genome assembly GCF_015220715.1 of Pygocentrus nattereri. Classification (NCBI taxonomy): domain Eukaryota; kingdom Metazoa; phylum Chordata; class Actinopteri; order Characiformes; family Serrasalmidae; genus Pygocentrus; species Pygocentrus nattereri. Next base: position 5,173,131 of record NC_051221.1, read on the forward strand.
CTCTTTTTCATCCTGCCATGCCGGATCTCTTTTTCATCCTGCCATGCCGGATCTCTCTTTTTCATCCTGCCATGCCGGATCTCTCTTTTTCACCCTGCCATGCCGGATCTCTCTTTTTCACCCTGCCATGCCGGATCTCTCTTTTTCATCCTGCCATGCCGGATCTCTCTTTATCATCCTGCCATGCCGGATCTCTCTAGTCATCTGATCTTCGTATTAGAATAACCTGGTGGGTTTTTCCGTGTCATCATGCAAATGAAGGACCCATACTGAACATATCTGGGACATTAAATAACATAGTGCACTGTCTGTACATCAGATCAAACATCTTCCCTCTGTCAACAGGGTAAAGCTGGATACCTTCAGTATTGTGCAAAACTGCCATGGATGCAGAGAAAAAGACCCTCCGTTGCCCCTCTTTACTCTTAGAAATAGTTATGTCAGCTGTTTGTGAGTCTATGAGTGCCTGATTGTCTAAACACAGTGCGGTGGCTGCATTAATTTGCCCAAAGGTGAAATCTACTGAATACTAAGAGGCAGATTTCACCGTTCCGTCATGCACCACGCGCGGTGGCAGAGCTCTCCACTGAAGTGTAACCTGACTGGGTATACCTTCATACCACAGCATGTTAAATACCCCTGTTTCTTCTTCTCACTACTTCATGCTCAGTAATGAGTGCTGTGTCGGTGCTGCACCGTCCCGTCTGTTTACTGGGTCTAATGTCTGTTTAATTATCGTATTTATTGCATTGTTTCTAGTTTAATGTCTGCACGTTTGCACTTTGTACTGTCTGTTCTGTTCCATGTTGCACCATGTTGGCCCTGGAGGAGCGTAATTTCACTCCACTGTGTTCTTTACGCAGATGTTATGACAATAAAAGCCTCTTGACTTGACTTGAATGCTACACACCAAGGTGAAGTGGACTAGTACTGACTGAGAGTGCAAATTCTAACATATACTGTCCTGCATATTTTGGCATATTCATAGCTTTTAATGCCTAGTTCATATCTATTGTAATGTGAGTCTAAAATGGATATAACATCTTTCCATGACATGTCTTTGTCCTTTTTCTTCTTCCTCATTATGGCAGTAATTTTACTACATTGTAACATCACTGAATTGTTTGTTTTCTTCCAGTAGACGCTCTGTTTTTCAGCGCACATTAGCCGCTCATTCACTGCCAGCAGAAAATGTGCTGCAATGTAGGTGCTTTAGTTTTGTTTGTCCATCACGCTGCTGTGAAAAGCTACCTTCACTTCTCATTGCTTCAAACGGAGTTCATCTCCTTTTGCCACCTCTATTAACATATTAGAGTGAAATGCTTTGGATATACATTATATGAAATGCTTATATATACATTATAAAGCAGTTTTTATAAATGAATTCACTTTTTTTAATGATCAGCAACTAATTGTGGCCCTAATAAGTTAAGAATATTAAGGAAGTTAAGGATGTCATCATTTTAAGCAAGAGCTGTTGTGTATATAAATGGTAGAAATTGCCCTGATATTTGTCCTGGAAATGATTACTTACAACGAGTGGGACGCCAAGGCTTGGATGCAGAACTCGGACGTGGATTAAGCCTAGTCTCAGGCTAAACTGCAGTTACAGTGGTGAGAAGCTCTTGGATATTCTTTTTAATCTAGTCTAGGTGTAATGTGGGTCTGGGAAACTGGCCCACAGTGTAATAAAACATCCCTGTATTTGAAATGGAAACATTCCACCATGGCCATAATAAATGTACATGAATGCTCAGCGGACATTTACTAAATACACGCACCAAACAGTCTGCCTTACATTTGAGGAGCAGGAGCCTAGTCTAAGAAGAAATACCACTGGTGAGAGCTGGCTGAGTTCTGTGGAATAGGACAGGAAAAGGTTGCTTTATGTCCCCATAAGGGAAATTTGTTTTGGATGAAAATGATACACAGCGTTAAGATTTAACGTTAAGATACTCATAGATATTTACTTGGCCTGTAAATCTGTACACTACACTACATGTGACTGGAGGAATTTGCACAGTAGTGAAGAAAATGGATTGAAAAACAATGAACAAACACTTAACTATGGAAACACACTCACCGAGCACTTTATCAGAAACACCTATATGCCTACCCACTCATGGATTTATCCAATCAGCCAATCATGTGGCAAAATCTTGGCGATTTTGACTGTGGCGTTCTTGTTGTTGGTACCAGACGGGCTAGTTTGAGTGTAACTGCTGATCTACTGGGATTTTCACGCAAAACTGCAGTGGGCAGTAGGTCCACCAAAACTGGGCTAAAGGACTGGAAAAGCGGAGCCTGATGTGATGAATCTTGACTTCTGCTGAGGCACACAGATGGTAAGATCGGTATAGGGTGCCAACAGCACAAATCCATGGACCCAAGCTGCCTTGTGTCAGCAACCCAGGCTGGTGGAGGTGGTGTAATGGTGTGGTGAATATTTTCTTGGTACACTTTGGTCCTGTTAATGCCCATCAATCATCACTTGAATGCCACAGCCTATCTCAGTATTGTTGCTGACGATGTCCATCCCTTCATGGCCACAATTTACAATCTTTTAATTGCTGCTTCCAGCATGACAATGCACCATGTCATAAAAAGTCATCTGAAGCTGGGTTCATGAACATGTCAGTGAGTTCAGGGTTCTTCTGTAGCCCAGTCACCAGAGCAGAATCCAATAGAACATCACTGGGATGTGGCAGAACAGGAGAGTTACAGCATGAACACCCAGTATTAGCTTAGTGTTTCCAATAAAGTGTGTAAAATGTGGACTGTCTCTTGAAGATGTGCCCAAGTAGCGTGCACATTTCTGCACCGTAGAGAGAGAAGGTTGTGCATGACAGACCACTGGACCTTGCTCTTCTTTTATTTTACTTTGATTTCCTGTGAGTAACACCAGTACAGCACTTTGAAACTGCTTCTTGATTCATGTATGATTGGACAGGTGAAGCTGTGAGACCTGGCTTGTGTGGTCATCTAGTATAATATGCCAACTGGTGGGAATACTGCCCATGTATGTGCAAGTCACTGGTTTGTATTTGCGCTGTGTGCTTTGTGTTTCATCAGCCTGGGTCTCATCACTGAAGCCTTCTGCTTTCTCAGCTGGAGCTGAGGTTTGAAGCTCCGATGCGTTACAAGTGCTCAGGGAGAGACATACACTTGTAGACATAGACTGAGACGTTCGTTTTGGCTCTAAAAATGATCGCATGCTTCACAGAATATTATGTTCAGTTGTGATTAATTCCTACATTATAATAACAATAAATGTGCGCATTGATAATCCCCTAATAAATTCAAAATAGGCTCTGAATGCTTATTCAAAAATCATTCTAAATAAAAATAAGTTGTTTTAGGTAGTTTTAAATGAAACTGTTCGCTTGAACTGGACATCAGGCATCTCTTATCTTTGCATAACCTCTAGCCCATAGATTGTTGTTGGAGAATGGAGGTGAGAACAGCACATACTGGGGACTGTAGTGCATCTCAGGGCGAAACAGGCTAATAAGAATAGAAAATTAAAATAATTTCATGGGCCGATCGGGACTGTGTCTCAGGCCTGACTTGGCCCGCAGGCCTTGTGTTTGGAACATCGGTGCTAGATAGCTAGGTGGTTGGTTAGTGTAGTGGTTAACACCTCTGCCTTGTAGACTGGGGTTCAATCCCCCACCTAGATAAGCAGCCAATAAGAGTTCTTGGGCAAGACTCCTAACACCACCTTCGCCTACTTGTGTATAATAATCAAATTGTAAGTCGCTCTGGATAAGAGCGTCAGCCAAATGCTGTAAATGTAAACGTAAATGTAGAGCGTACACAGCACCATCTAATAAACAACAAATACCCAATCATGTAGCTGGGCTGTCGTGTACCTGTGGTGAACTCTGTTGAGATGGCTGCCATGTAGATTCCTCCTCTCTGGCCCTGCAGTCGGGCTGTGTAGGTGGACGAGGGGTGCAGTCCGGTCAGCTTGTACTCAGTGACGTGATGGTCAAGGATCACTTCCTATTGGTAGCGACAAAAATACAACGGCAAATCTGTAGTTAGTACGATTAATTGGTGTCTTGCTTATTAGTGGCTGCTGACATTCATTTATTAGTAGAGTACAGTGGTTGTGTTATTTATTTCTGTGACTCTCCAACTCCAAGAGCTCAGCCTGCCGACAGATACTGAGACCAGCAAAGGACAACCTCACTCCAAAAGAAAAGCGGGTATTAACTATGGTGGAATGATTTGCTGGTTTGGGATCTGTCAGGACAGATTTCCATTAGGGTCAGTAGAGGGTCGTCTCATGGCCCAGCCTGTTTGAGAAAGCAGATGCAATTGGACACCCGCTGGAAAGCTCATGACCGTTACCTCCCCTTTCACCGTTTTCTTCTTTGCTAGACTCACTTTAGTCTCCCGGCCCTCTGTGAAGTACGTCAGCTTGTAGCGTGACACTGCTGAAGCAGGTGGTTTCCATGACAACACGGCTGTCCGTGGGGTCACCTGGCTGGCTGTCAGGTCGCGAGGCCCCTCCCCTCTTCCTATCATACAGCAAAAGGATGGGTAGGATTACAGCACTGCATTGGCAGACTTGAAGACTGAGGTTAAATCTCTACTACTGACCACTGGAAGTGAAGATGGTGGTGGTTCCTGAGCTCTTGCGGTCTCCCAGCTGGCTGACGATGGTGACTGTGTATTTTGTAGATGCTCGCAGAGCCTGAAGCTGCTGCTCCACTGCGTTACCGGACACTTTGATCTTCAACTCAGAGCCAGGGACTAATACAGAGATGCAGCAACATTATTCAGAGACAGATACAGAGCTGAGACTTATGCATCCCATTCATATGGGCCGTTCTACCAAATTAGCTCAGGGTAGTTCATATATATATATATATAAAAACTCCATGTTCCTACACTCATTGTCCACTTTATCAGCTCCACTTACTGTACAGCTGCACTCTGTAGTTCTACAGTTACAGACTGTAGTCCATCTGTTTCTCTGATACTCTGTTACCCTGTTCTTCAGTGGTCAGGACCCCCATGGACCCTCACAGAGCAGGTACTGTTTGGATCCTTCTCAGCACTGCAGTAACACTTATTTGATGGTGGTGTGTTAGTGTGTGTTGCTCTGGTCTGAGTGGATCAGACACAGCAGTGCTTCACATACAAGGTATTAGGGAACTTTGTTTTGGGATAAATTATTAAAATTTTTATAGTTTTGATTTTTCATTTCTTTTTAATGTGAAGTGGTAAGATTAAGGTTAATTATGAGTTTGTTTTTTTAAATAAAATGTATTAAAATGCTGTCGCGCATTTTCGAGTCACTTCAGAAACAGTTGTAGTCTGTAGGCCTGTAGGCGGAGCTTTACTTTAGCCACGCCTCTGCATTTTAGAGCACTAAGTGAGACTCCATCCCTGTCTCTCATGGCCACATGGTGAGCAGTTAGATCCAATTGTTTTGTAGTAAATGTCCCCCAAAGTCTGAAATTCAGCGTGGAAGAACTGTCACATACGTTCTGCTAGTTGCGTTTTAATGAAATTCGTTATGATTTTGTGTGTACAGCTGTTCAAAGTTGTGTTACTGGCTAATGTTTTTGGGTTCTGCTCAGAAGGGACACAATGGTTTGTTTAATCATTTATTTTAATAAAATAAACATAGTTAAGCTATAGGGTCACTCAAAGCAAAGGGATTTTAGTCTAAAATCCAAAGCCTGAAATGGGTTTTCAGCTCTGACTTTGAACCAGTTCAGCAGAATATTTGACATCAAACCAAAAGTTGTAGACATAAGTTAAGTGATAATTTTTTTTTTATCCCACAAACGGGGAAATTCCACTTTTAACCCATCTGTGAAGTGAAACACCACATACACACTAGTGAGCACATACACACACACACACACACTAGGGGGCAGTGAGCACACTTGCGGTGGGCAGCCCTATCCACAGCATCTGGGGAGCAGTTGGGGGTTAGGTGTCTTGTTCAAGGACACCACAGTCATGGACTGTCGGCACTGGGGATCGAACCAACAACCTTCCGCTCACAGGGCTGGTTCCCTAACCTCCAGCCCATGACTGCCCCCTAAAGTCACATAGATAAAAACTTTTCTGATGTACATTTGGTGATGATAAGTGAGAGAGCATCCACTACATTTCCTCAAGCCTCTTTTTCTCTGGCGTTTATCTTGTTTTATCTGATTTGTGATTCTAAAGTAATAATCTACATGAGGTCATGTGGTTTTCCCACAACTCCAAAAAGGTGAAATCACTGTAACATACGGCCCCAAGTGACCTCCTGCTTTTATTTGCAGTCACATGTGAGCATTTTATATCAGAGTCACCTCAATTAAAAACAAAACCATCTGATTTATTGCTCACCAATTCCAAGTTATGAAAACATGAAAAAACACACATCAAAGAAGGTCTGCGAAGAAGAGGTAATGTCCCATTCTGTGCTTGGTTGGACGTCTTTAGTCCGTATTGTGTTTAATTCAACTGAACCTCACCGGAGTTTGTTTAGTAATGGACCGAGACTGACCTCCTCACTGGCTCTGTCTCTGCTTATTTGGTGGGAAAATGAGAGAAAGAAGAGAGAGTCTTTGTACGATTTAATACTTTAAATCATTCATTTTATGCTCACTGGTCAGGACACACTGTCTGGACACACAGTCGTCTGCAGTCGTACTGATCACTGGCAGCCTCTCCATCCATGACGCTTCAGTGGGCCTGCATTTGTTGTGCTCCCTATTTCTACATGAGCCAATGGTAATGGCACAAGTGTCTGCAAATTGCCATAACTCATGCGACTTATTTCCATCAAGATCAGCTTTTTCTTTCATCACAGATAAAGTACAAGTACACTCTCTTTAATGCATTTTCCTTACTGCTGATTTTTCTGTGTGTCCTGGATGGCTTGTGCTAGTCCGACCCATCTGAAGATAGAAAACGTTAAATTTGTATAGGATCAAAATATAAATATTCAGAAATTGTTTTTAGGTGTTCTAATGAGCCATACTGACCGAGCAGTCTATCAATATAAAGACACACTGTTCAAAGCCAGGGACAATATTATTACCATTGCTTTACATAGAAATAGGTTGAAGTTTAAAAGTCTTGAGTGAAGAAACGTGTCACGCAAAGAAAAGCAGGCCTACAGCTCACTAAAGCATCCTGGATGGAGTTTCCAGTGATGTGCATGACTGTAGAAGACTGAGGTTGCACACTGTGTGCAGACCAAGGTGCGTAAATTGAACTTTTATTACAATTAAAATAACACTGCGTGACATTAAAGTGCGCAGTGACTTTCTCTCTGAACCTTTCCTCAACCCAACAGACAGCCTTGAGTTCAAATGCAGAAGAGCGTGTGGCCTATAAAAACCATAACTCAATTTGAACGGCTGAAGGAAAAGTGGTTTTTAACCACAAAAAGAACATTTTCTTTAGGGCATTTTTCTAAGCGCTGATTTTACTGTGTATCCTGGACGTCTTGAGGAAGTCCATTCCTTTCTCATGATCCAATTGGCTTTGTGTGAAAAGCAGTCTGTGAAAGGCTGTATTGTTGCAGACCGTCTTTAAAAAGGCCCTAAGGAGTTTGCGCTAGTGGACCCCTGCCTCTGAGATGCTGCTCACCTTCCTCAGAGCCGTAGACGATGACGTATTGGTCGACGGTTGCCAGGGCTGGCCTCCATAGCAACAGGGCCTTCGTATCAGTGACATTTATGGCCCTGAGGTCAGTTGGAGGGTCAGGTACTGAGGTTCAGAAGAGACAAGCGGAGTTAGATATTTCAATGTTGAACTGTGCAGTCTGTCAATACGCTCAAAAACATTCACATGAAACGCCTCTTGGCCAAAGCTCAGGTCAGAATTTTACTGGAACACAGTCCAACAGGGGCCCCTTAGAGAAATGATGAAGTGGTGTTTTTCCAGATACGACACCTGCTAGATCTATTACGAGCACTGGGGCCATTTAACATGCTGTTAAAAAGCAAACTTGAAAGCAAGAATATAATGGGGGAAATTCTGTCGGAAAAACGTGCTCAAAATGGCTATAAAATCATTAAATAGGAAGCAGGTAATAATCAAAATTAAGAATTATCTGTTGACCACTTCAATGACCAGGGCCCACGGTTTTATTAGTTTCATTAGTCTGAATGGAAGTCCCTGTAGTTTCTGATTAATAGGCCTTAGTATGTAATACTGGGGTTTTGGTTAGAGAATCATTACTGAAGTCACTATTACATATTGTATTTATTTCCAGGGAGAACGATGCAAAGGCTGAGGCAGAATAGAGGACTCTACCCAAGGCCATTGCCTTCGTCTGATTAGAAAATCGTTTTTGAACACAGTGTGCGGGGACGCAATCTTACGTGTCAGCGCTATGTCACTGATTGAGTCACTCTCGTCCAGTCCAAGCACGGATATCACGCTGACCTCGTAAGAAGAGCCAGGAGAAAGCCTCGAAAGAGCCAGACTCGAGTCTGTAGAGTCCACTGTCACAGAAACAGGCTCTCCTGCAACCACAGAGCCTTAGCATTAGGAAGACACAAGCCTCAAATAATTTAAGGAGAAATATTTATTAGCTGAAATTGTAGTTTGGCAAAAAATCTAATTTACAGTTTTCCCTTGAATTCAAATGGTCACCAGTGAGCCATGAGCTTGTGAAACGCTTGGGAACGCATTGTGAGCTTGTGTTTGTGCAAAATGTTGAGCCTGAAGCTGCAGCAGAGATTTTCCAAAGTGATAGCAGTGAGTTACAAACACAGTAGGCTTTTTTAACTTAACAGAGGCTGGCAGACCTCCATCATTTCCGTATGATTTCTGCCTGAAAATAAAAGCTTAAAGTGAAAACAGGCTACAGCTTTTCTTTGCCATGGATGCGCCACAAAAAGCTGACACAATCCTAGGACTTCTGTTCTTCAGACCTGACTTAATCATCAAGTCACGTATTTTTACTGTCATTCAGATATTTTTAATATTGTTGATATTATTGACACCCCCTTTGAAAGAACTAAGTGTAGTGGGTTCCTAGTCTCTGAATAGACCCGTCACAGTTATTATGTAGCTGGCTGGTCAGGTATTTGAGATGATTGCAGAGTTGTTAGCTTTCACAGTCACGTTAAGTTTTCAACAAACAGAATGTGAATTGGGTTCATCAACAAAATAGGCAATTCAATTTTTAATCCCAATTATTTAAATGGAAATGTCAGCGGGAATTTCATAATGACAAGCCTATCCTCCACGTAAAGAAAAGCACAGCTTAATACAGTTGTATATGTCTTGTCAACTCCCAAAATTGCCAAGATTACAAAAACCTAGTTCTAAAAAAATATTCGGACAGGATCTTAAGGGTGCAGTTTGCACAATGTTGAATTGTGGATATAAGCTTCCATTGTATACTAAGGCCCAGTCCCATTTCACCCCTTGCCCCCACCACTTGGTCCCTATGCCTTCGTTTTGCACGTTCACACCAAAAGGTAGGGTGTCCTGTTTCTTGTTAAGATAGAGGGGTATGGTGAAGTGTTGGGGAGACATGACCCTCCAAATGGAGGTTTTTCAGAGGCACAGTCCAAACACAGTAATGTTATGAGAGAAGAAAAGAAAAACCAGCAAGATGGAGCACAAGAGACCAAAGAAACCCACAAATGTGAGAATTTTCTCTGTTAAAAAATTACATTAACTGTTTTATTGTCTTGGATTGATGTCGTTTCAGTGTATTATGGTCCTTTTCTTCATAACCATAATAAAAAGCACTAGTGGTACACTGATGTGCAAATCATTTAAACTAAAATAGTATAAAGACAACATATCAAATGTTGAAACTGAGAAATTTTATTAACATATGAAAAATATATTGCCATTTTAAATTTGATGCCAACAACACGTTCCAAAAAAGATGGGACGGGGGCAACAAAAGACTGGGAAAGTTGTGTAATGCTAAAAAAACACCTGGCGATTAATTGGCAACAGCTCAGTAAAATGACTGGGTATAAAAAAAGCATCTCTTTCAGAAGTAAAGATGAGGAGGGGTTCACCACTCTGCACAGGCAATAGTTCAAGAATAAAGTTTCTCAACATAAAATAGCAAAGTTTTGTTTTTTTATCATCTATGGTAAATAATATCATTAGAAGACTCAGAGAATCTGGAGAGATCTCTGTATGTAAGGGACAAGACCAAAAACCATCTGCTGGCCGTGATCTTTGGGTCCCTCAGGCAGCACTGCATTAAAACCAGGCATGATTCTGTAGTGGAAATCACTGCATGGGCTCAGAAACACTTCTGAAAACCACTGTCTGTGAAAGCAGTTTGTCGCTGCATCCACAAACGCTGTTAAACTCTAAAACACAAAGAAAAAAACAGGATCTGAGGGGAAGTGGAAAAGTGTCCTTTGCTCCAATGAATCAACATTTGAGATTCATTTCAGAAATCATGGACACTGTGTCCTCCGGCCTGAAGACCGCTTGTTATCAGCACACAGTTCAAAAGTCAGTATTCATGATGGTTTAGGGGGTCATTAGTGCACATGGCACGGGTGACATGCTCATCTGTGAAGGCACCATTAACATTGAATGATATATACATGTTTTGGCAACATCTGCTGCCGTCCAGACGACGTCTTTTTCAGGGAAGGTCTTGGGTATTTCAGCAAAACAATGTAAAACCACATTTTACACGTATTACAGCAGCATTGCTCTGTATGAAAAGAGTCCAGGTGCTAAACTGACCTGCCTGCAGTCCAGACCTGTCACCACTGAAAACGTCTGGCACATTATGAAATGAAGAATATGACAAATGAGACCCCAAACTGATGAGCAGCTGAAATTCTGTATCAAACTAGAACAGAAAACAGTTCACTTTCAGAACTACAGCAGCTCCTCAGTTCCCAAACACTCACAGAGCGCTGTTAAAGAAGAGGTGATGAAACACAGTGGTAAACAGGCCCCCGTCCCAACCTTTTTGGAACATGTTTTGACATCAAATTCAAAATGGGCATATGCTTTTCAAAAACAATAAACGTTTTCAGTTTCAACATTTGATATGCTGTCTTTTTTGGAATTGGGGTTGTACACTCTGGAAAACAAGTGGTGGGGTAAAAATAAGAAATGGGATTGAGCCTAAGTGTACAACTAAAGAAGCAGACTTAAGGCTGCAGATGTCTTGGCTGATCAGATATATGTGGGCTAAGGGAATTTGCATATTAGATTGAATTTTAACCTTCATTTAAGAACAATAGCATGTGTGAAGCCTTACCATCCTGTTTTTGTGTGTATGTGACTTTAAACCCAGACACTTGGCTCTTGGGTCTGGTCCAGGACACGGTGAGGGAGCTTTCAGTCACCTCACTGAAGGCGAGGTTAGAGGGAGGCTCAGGGCCTGTGGGTTGGTCAGAAACACACAAATGAGTCCATCGAAAGACCGTCAGGATAACAAAGACAGAAATACAGAAGAACAAACAAAAAAGAAAGGGTCAGGGTAAGGGGGGGAGTCAGTGAAAGAAAAGAAAACTAAAGTGTGGAACTGAGAGAAAGCTTAGAAAGGGGAGTGTTGGTTCCAAGACAGTTGTGCATGAAATAAAAAGAAAAAAATAAATCAAAGAAATCAAAAAAAGAAAGGCAGGAAGTCGAGATAAAAAAAAGAGAACGGCCTGACAAATGAGAAAAAGAAAAAATGAGCAAAGACATTTTCATTTTCAGAGTTATTTCACATGTATTCTCCCTGAAAATGTTCACTTTTGATTGCCATACAAGCTGTTGGTTATTATTAGTGTGCATATATAACATACTTGTGTATATATGTGCAAACCAAACATATATACAGTATATACAACACAGCATATACAGTTCTGAGACCCACATAAACGTTGGTGTTAATAGTGGACACGGATCCTGGACAGCAGTGAGAGAGGAAACAAGCTGTGATGAATATGCTGGTCTTTTGATCCTGGGAGGAAGGAAGAAAAACATGAAAGCAGAAGTGAAGGTTCTGAGGAGGAAGGTGTGTGAATAGGAGTTAAGTTGTCCAGCAAAAGTTCATTTGGAAAAGACGAGAGGCTGGGGGGCTTTGGCATCGAGCAGGTCACTTCTGCTGATTGTGGTGTTCTAATTTTTGAAAGATACAAAAGTGATTGTGGAAGTCTAGGCCTGGAGGTACGAATGTCCTCTAAAGTAGTGTAACATTTCTTACACTGAGGTCAGTTGCCAGATATGGGTTAAGCCTAGTCTTGGACTACATTGCAGTATCAGCACCACTGGAAATTCTGGGATAGGGTTTGAGTTGGGTCAAGGAAACTGGCCCTGTGTGTTCCAAATACCCTTGTAGACATGGAGCATGCATGTACTGAGGGCAGCATCTGACTTAAATGCTTAAAATTAAGGGTGCATTCAAATAACACAGACTTGGTGAAGATCCAATCACATTATGTCAGTAAAGTATTTAGGGAACATATGACTTAATTATCAGCAGATTTGGGATGTCTGTATTACTCAGACACCCCCAGTGTCTGTGGTTAGTGTCTAAATAAACAATAAAGGCTGGTCCATATTACACATGGTCCCACCTACACAGCATAACCAACCTTTGTTGTGTTGCCCAGACTGTTCTTTGAGGTTATATTATCTGGACTTTACTCTAGCATTTTGGAGGCAAATGTCTTGGGTCCAGCCTTGGTCTTACCCGCAATTTGGGTGAATGGTGAGAGTAGACAGTGAGGATGGCTGACTGTAAGTTTACCCTGGGTGAAAGAAGATCAAACCAGCAATAAATGATGATGAGCATGACAGTTATTGGTTTTAATTTGTCTTGTTTTGTTTTCTGTTTTTCGTAGAGTATCTCATGAATATCATCACGGCTGGGTCTATTTTTGAGGTCTTAAGATGTCAACAGGTAAAATCCTTGGCCTGATAGGAAGGTTAATAAACATTTTTTTAATTTAACAACACTTTTAAACATTCTTGAATTACTTATCATATTAATACTTGTGAATAGTAAGTTTTTACATTTATTGCTATTTTGCATACATGATACAGGTTGTTATTATTATTTGTTATTCACAAATAACTGCGTTGATTGAAATGGTTATAGACACCAAATTGTAAGATGATATATTTTTATTTAAAATATTTTGGGAACAACAAGAAATTATGGTAAGAAAAACAGCAAATAAATAATACATAAAGCCATAAAATTATTATGAATAGCCATTTGATTAGCAACATTTGGTCACTGCTTTTCAAACATGAGGCATTCTGGACATTCATTCTGTAGCATCATTTTTGAGGCTACACAGCTTTGGCAGTCATTTTGCCATTGTCTACAGCTCTGTTCGTCAGCTTCCCTCAAATGGTTAAAAACCTATAGAACATTAGCAGCAAATTGATCTTATATTATTCACAAGACCTTATTTAGAAATTTCTGAACAGTATTGTATATCAGCTCTTATTATTTTACATATGGACACCTTTACACTGGTAATCAAACACGGTTTTGGAGGCTGATATTCATGACACATCTACGCATGATACAATCATGACTTGATTGAACTGACACACAGGTGTACAATGTCAAAAAACAGGCTGTCATGACATTTATTTTCAAAGGTTCACAGTGTTATTCTGTCACCTTGAAAAAATAAATGTACAACATTTAAATCACATATTCTATGTTAAGATTGGAATCACTGCCCACTTTTGTACAGTAACAACACACTTTACCTTCAACCTGTGAAGGGGTGAATTCAATGATATAGTCTGTTTTTGCCGGTTTCATGAAACTGCAGCACAATTCAAAAGAAAAATCTGATGATAGGCTTGAGCTTTGATCTTATCTGTGATTGGTAAATAGGTTCACTGAAATTAGTACACTTAAAATGTTCTAGAACACCTGTTTTTTCAAGCTTGTGCCACCAATAACATGACAAAAACACAGGGTTAGCATAAAAGACACATTATACATGGACATACTTTATTAAAATCACACTGTGTGACTTATAATCAAAGCTTTGGATATTAAACATAGCTTTGATGGAACGTCTTTGTTGGTTAAGAACAGTGAGCAACACACAAAGCAACACGCATTGTTGAAAAGCTGAGCACTAATACGATTTAAGGCACAAAAAACCAACATATAATATATTTATAAATTATCTAAGGAAAGTTACACAATTCTACCTCAAAAGAAGTCTAACTATGAAAGATTGGCTTAGGTATTTAATTTCCCGTTCAGAATACCTGTACTGATGATGAAGTTGTGAATATTGGAACGTAATCCAGGACCCTTTCCATAAAGGGACACCGAGTAGCCAGTCTGTGGGGTAAGGTCTGTGACTGGGTATGAGCGAGCAGAACCAGGGAGCACCTTGGTGAATTTCATTACAACTCCACCATCACTGCTGTTCCTTCTCACGGTGTAGGAATCAGGTCCACCAGCAAGCACGTTTGTTCTTTCTTTGTTCATGCTGCCCTTTTTTTCATCTTTCCTCTCATCTCCCTCTTCCTGGCTCCTATCATCACCCACTTCTTTCTCTTCATCACTCTCGTCCTGTTTGTGGTCCTGTTCCTCCTTATTTTCCTGCTCAGCCTGCCCTGCTGTTCCTCTTCCATGCTCGCTCACACTTATTATGAAGTTTTGAAACAGTCCCTTTGGTGCTCCCCAGATTATGATAAATCCTTTTGATGTTAAATTCTGAAGTCCAACATGATCAATGCCATCATCTGAACCCTCAGAAAATAAGAAGGTTCCTTTAAATTTGCCTGGTGTCTTGTCTGTTGGAAGAGCAACCTCAGATTCTTTGTTCTTTATATCTTTGGATTCTTCCCTGGTATCTTTGTCTTGTGAAAGACCAAGTTTAGGGTCTTTTCTAGCATTACTGTCCACTAAAAGACCAGCTTTGAAACCTTTTTCAACATTCAATCCTTTACTGCCTTTTGATTCACCGTGAATAATTATAGCCTTTGGCTTCAGTTGAGTATGTTTTGGTTGAAGTCTGATGTTTTTCCCTCTAACTGTGGATGTTGGTCTAAGGTTGAGATTTGAACCATTTTTGCTGCTGGTGATGGTTTCAGGTTTCACTTGGTCATGAGGAACCATTTGTGTAGCTCTGATGTTTTGTTTTGTAACTGTAGGCAGGACATGATCAATTCTATCCTCTGAATATCTGGCAACACCTTGAAATGTATCCTTAGTTCTGACTGCAGGCATTTCTGTCATGTGTTGAGTAACTTTGGAATATTTATTTTCTTTGTCTACTGGGACACCAATTTTAGATTCTTTGCTTGTATGTTTGTCTGTTGAGGGACCAATTTCAGAGTCTTTTCTTGTATCTTTGTCCATTAAAAGATCAGCTTTGGAGCCTTTCTCAGTTTTGGAGTCTTTATTCTCTTTTGGGACACCATGAATAATTGAAGTCTTTGGCTTGATTACTGTTTGTTTTGGTGGGCGTCTAAAGACAGGTCCTCTTTTATTTTCAACTCCAACAGTTTGTCTAAAGTTAACATTTGAGCCGTATTGCCGGCTGCTAATGGTTGCAGGTTTTACTTGGTCATTAGAAGTTTTTTGCTTATCTGTGATGTTTGTGATTTTAGGCAGGATGTCTTCAGTTTTATCTTGTAAATCTCTAGCAACATTTTGAAGTGGATCATTAGTTGCAGGCTTGTCTGTTGTAAGAGTGACTTTGTCTGCTGAGAGATCAGTTTTAGCTTCTTTGCTTGCATCTTTGTCTACTGGGAGATCAGTTTGAGGTTCTTGGCTTGCATCTTTGTCTACTGGGAGATCAGTTTGACGTTCTTGGCTTGCACCTTTGTCTGCTGGAAGATTAGTTTGAGGTTCTAGGCTTGCATCTTGTGATGAGAAACGAACATTGTCTCTTGTTTCATGCTTACTGTCATGTGGGCCATTATGAATAATGCTGGTATTTGACTTTATTTTTCTGTGAAGGTTTGGTGGAAATCTGCTGACTTGACCATTTTTATATGTGAATGGTAGTGTACGTTTCGGACTCAAGCCATTATGACTGATGCTCTTGATTTTACGTTCTGCTTGGTTAGTAGGCATAGGTTGCCTACTAACAGTGATGTCTCTGTTTGGGACTCTCGGCAGAGTTGATCCTGGTAGTAGACTCCTGAAAGTGTGCCGAAGAGGCTTCAGAATCGGCCTAGTCCGGTTTTGGAATGGACCAATGTTTGTTTTGCGGGAGGGTGTACCTCTTAGTGGTGTTCGTGGAAATGGTGGTATAGTTCCATTTTTTGCCTTTTTCTGCTCAGAGTTAAATATGCCTCCTTCACTTCTTGTGCCTTTGCTGCTCTGTGTCACTGGTAATTTGGTTAATGAAGAAGCAGAGATGTGTCCTTGGAGAGATTCAGCTAGCAAACCTTGTCCATCAGGCTCAGTTTCTCTGGAGGCTATTGCTGCTCTTTCTGAGGTTTCTTGTTCCAGTGGTAATTGTTGAGACGATGGAGCATAGTGACTGTTTCTAACTGAATGTCTTTCTTTAAATATCTTAGAAGGAGTTTCAGAAGAAATTGGTCCACTTTTTGTTCCTGAGGTCAAGCCAGATGTTTTTGGTCTAGTTGGAAATCTTCTGGATGATGGAGGCATCTTGATGGAGCTTCTAATAGGGTGTTTGTCTATTAATAACTGAGTTTTATTTGAGCGTCTGGTTTGTGTTTTAGATGGCAACAGAACAGGCTGGGGAGTAGCAATAGTCTGAGGAAGTGAGGGTTGTGCTGTGGAATATGTAGAGCTGAGTGGAGGTATTATCCCAACCTCTGCTTCTTCTGTGCTTAACCTCATAAGGTTCTCTGAAAATGTTACTGGTCTATAGCTTTTTGACTGTAAAGTTACACTTGTTGCACCAGTTTCCTCCAAAACTTCACCTGGGACGTCTGTCTTTTCTGGTCTTTGTACATCCGTAATTGGCTTTCGTTCACTTTCGCCTTGAAGCTTAGCTCCATTTTCAGCTGATGGTATAACATCATTGGCAAAGCCCTCAGACCTGCTTGTGATTATTTTATGTAAGATGTCATTTCCATTGATGTGACCAACTATGACTGTCATATTTTTTATCCCTTTTCCATTTGATGTTCCATTAAAGTGTATCTTCTTGTGCCCTACCAAGACTTTTCTTACACATTTTGTCCCGTTGATATGGGCCGTGAGGTTCCTTTCAGTTGTAATTGTTGGTTCCAGCAGCTGTTCACTTGAGTCAGTGACATTCTGAAAAGGCTCTGGAACCCTCGCTGAATCTACAACTTTTTTGGCACTGCTGATGATTGGCTGGTACTGTAAGAGAGAATACTGACTGGTGTCATTCCCAGCCATTGGTATTTTGCTGTATTTGGAAGTGGGGCGCTTTAGTCCAGGCTCTACACTTGGTTTCTTTGCTCTTATCCCCTGAAATGGATTCCGTCCTGTTGGCTTTTTCAAAGGATAGGGACCTATTCTTCCCCCTCCTTTGACTATATTTGTGCGATTGAATGGGATCATCCCACCATTTGGTCGTCGCATTGCATCTGGTCTGCTGCCAGGTCTAAAGAAGCGATTTTCCTTGACTTTAGATGTTGGCCTACTTTGTCCTGGGTGAGTGGACATATTTACTCTGGGAGTACTGATATCCTCAAAGGTTCCTGGATCCTGAGCTCCAGGA
The DNA here is from genome assembly GCF_015220715.1 of Pygocentrus nattereri. Lineage (NCBI taxonomy): Eukaryota > Metazoa > Chordata > Actinopteri > Characiformes > Serrasalmidae > Pygocentrus > Pygocentrus nattereri. The sequence goes on from NC_051221.1 coordinate 5,190,749, forward strand.
GGCTTCTTCTGTTCCTTTTCACCCAGTCCTTGGTTTCTCAAGAAAAGAGCTGTCCTTCCTGGTCTTGTTTCATCAGTCTTGTTATCACTGCTATCACTATTTTCCAATGCTGTCTGCGTGGCCACAGTTTCCATGGTCATCGTGGGAAATCCTACAGGCATGAATGAAGTTGAAATCAAACTGCCTTTTTCTTTGGCTTGGTTAGCTAGAAGAACTTCTGGTTGAGCTACAAGGTTAATGCATTATGGGTTAATGTTCAGAGCTTAAACCTGTTATAAAAGACATTTATTACTTGATTAGTTAACAAACTTTAGTCACAGTAACTGTGATAATGGCCTGTCTCTGCCACCATTCCTTCCTGTAGAGAAGAGAAAAGAGAGTTGAGATCTTAAAAACGTGATAAATAAAAAAGGAATGAAAATCCGATGCTGCTTGTTAAGGATGGGCCATCTACTGAAATGGAAATTTAATGAGTCATCAATGCCACACCAGAGAACGAGGACACTAGCCCCGCTTCTGATGAGTTTGTTTCGTTTGTTCAGAACCCTTCACCTCACCTCATTTGAAGCTCATTTCCAGCGACTCTACTTTTTCAGTAATGAGGGTTCTGATTTGAGGCATTATGACGGCCTGGCCTTTCCAGGGCTTTTCAATCAGCAGAATTACTCAGTCAGATGGATTTCTTAATCCAGAAATTATGACTGTCTAATACAGGGGTGTCTCGTTTTATCTGCAAAGATCTGCAAAGAGGCCAATGTGACTGCAGGCTTTCATTCCAAACTAGATTAAGCGCGTTTGATTCTACTGGTTAAATATGTTATCAGTCTTAGAACAATTGATCATGTATGAAATTCTGCAGCCACACTGTTCCTCTGCAAATAAGACTTGACAATCCTGGTCTAACAGGGAAGCCCCTTACATTTTCCCTCGCTTAGACAGTCATGATTTTTGGATGAAGTTACACAGTTAAATGAGAATTATTCTGATGAAGTGTTGATCTCACCAGTCACTTTCTTAGTTCACCGCCTACAATACAATGAACTTTAACTTGTTAACCCGCAAAAGCTTTTTCATCAAGTGTTCTTACAATAATTATTTTGAAGAATTTCATATGAATCACTTTTACATGAATCATTTAATGGCTTCAGAAATATCATCACTATTCATGATAATTAGCTTGACTTTCTATCAATGATAGTCTCACATCTTAAAATCTCCAGAAGGGCTTATGCAGAGGCAATGACTGCCAATGTTTATGAAAGTAGATCCATTTGTAATCTGTTGAATTAAAAGAGGGGTTTAGATTTGTCTTGGAATCCAGTTGTGAGACTCCTTAGTGTCCAGGAAACTTGGGGGAGGGGGGGGGTGCGGTCAGTCAATCCCTCAGGAACCTGTAATGTCTCCGATGAAAAATTTGTAATGTTTTACTATCAGTACTCACCAGGAGTTGCCTGCACAGTTGCTGGCAGGCTCCGTGCACCATCCTTTTCTGCAACCAGGGAGATGTCATACAAACGACCAGGTTCCAGACCATCAATTTGGGCAGAGTCTCTCTCAGGTGGTAGCTTCATCTCTTGACTTCCCCTGCCTGATCCATCCGTCTGATTGGGTGATATGAAGAGGATGTATCGGTCTATCTCCCCCAGTGCTTGCTCCCATTGGACAATAACAGATGTTGTGCTTCTTTTCACAACTTCAAGGTCTGTGGGGCCGGAGATCACTGAAAAAGAAACATGGTACTTTCAGATGTAGTTGCTGTTGAGAATTTGAAGGTCAGGAACAGATTCTTTGATGGGAGAAATATTAAGGTACATTGCTATTGTACAAGTTAGTTTTTTTGGGGCCAATTGTCCAGTTAACCAGGAAAGCTTTCTGTGATTAAATAGTTTCATTTTTGTTTCTGTCAAAAAATGACTATCTTTGTCTCTGTCAACTATGACAGATGAAAACTTGATGAAAAGGTTAAAGATAAAAACAATTTGATTAATTGACTTGAACGAAAATATGACGAAACTAAAACCTACGGGGATGTTAAGTGGAGTTACGGCAAAGTATTCATTTTATGAAAAGTCTCACCATATGTATGTAGTTGTTGCTTTGAATAAAATGAGATGTTTTTTAGTCTGACTGCTAAAGTTGGGCCTGTGCTACATGATTCTACCTCGTTTTTAACCCCGATTTGCTCCTTCTGACAAGTTTTCACAGTCTGAAGGTTGTGAACGGTTGTGGAGCTTTCCACGTTGGGAGCTCGATCTGAAGCGATCGATGGCACAGATTATCTGGTAGTGTAACACAGGAAACGGATGAGTCAATCTTTAGCCCTCTGTGATTGGAGGCCTCCCAAAACATGCTTCATTTTAATGACTCAAAACATTAACAGGTTTTAATTCAGACAAAAGCCAGTGAGAGAGCCAGGAGAAAGGATAAAGAGGTGAAGAGACGTGTATGCACAGCGCAGGTTCAGCAAACCCGAGTCAGTGGAGCTGCAGTCAGTGTGGTACTGGCATTTCTTAACCACATATTCATTCATTCAGTTTTTCATAAAGCTTTTTGTGGATGCATAAAAACACAGATCCAGTTGGACTCTGTTTGTGTCACATATTGAATACTAACATGATGGATGAAAGTGCCTGCAGAGGCAGTATCTTCTACGGAAGATGACGTCCTTCGGAGTTGAGAATGACATGTTGGTATAATTTCGTTTTCCTTTACTTGTTGGTTTCATTTCCTTTAGTCTTAGTGACAAGAATCGTCTTTAGGGCTTAGTAATAATCTCCTCTAAATTTCGTGCTACACAGATCCATTCTTTTACGCTGAACTTTGATCAACAGAATGCTGAAAAAAGACGTTCTGAACGATCCCTGTCATGTTCTGCGTTCTTCTTTTGAAAGGCTTACTTCAGTCCTTTCTGCTCATCGGTGCAGAACTGTGGAAAGTTCAACTTTTGTGCAGAACTTTTGGACCTTCTAAACAGGTCATATTTCCATGAACTGATGGATTATTAAAGACTGCTAAAGGACTGAATGATAAATGACTGTGTCTGGACATGGTCTGCTGTGATAATGGGAGAGATTTGTGGTTTGGAGTTCTTTTGTTCCTGCAAGTCATTCTCTGTGTGATACCTCCTTTACTGTCTTGTGTGTGCATCCTCACAAATGCAAGAAATTCTGTAGAAGACTTGATAAGTGTTGGATGCTGTCCATTTTTAAGGTTTTTCAAAGTTGTGAGGGGAAAAAAATGTGGAGGAAAATTTCCACTTATTGTTGTCAACATGCTATAGAGATTAAAAAAAAAATTTGAACTCACAGGTTTGGAACTCTGCCATGCTCTCCGCTCCTGTCTTGCCATCCTTCTCTCCGACAATGGTCACTGTGTATTGCTGTCCCGCAGCCAGGCCGACCTGGGTGTAGGTGGTCAGTGTGCCACTCACTTTAGATGTGATCTTCTGGTCACTCTCTTTCTGCAAGGCATTGAGAAAGTTGTGTTAAAGAAACAGTTTGGCAAAAAAAAGTCAAATTTTCATGATTTTCCACTTACTCTAAATGTAGAAGATCAGCCAAGACATGTTTGGTGTCCTTTTGCTTTTTTTTGTTTAGAACTTTGTTTGTTTGCACTGTTAGCCTGGCAGCTAAAGTTACTAGGCACCAAAACTCTTCCCACAAATACATGCCCATATCGCCATGTATTTGCTTCAAATCACGTTGATAAGTTACACAAACTTGTTTTGAAAAAATGGCATGGATAGACCTTAATTAGACATTATGCTAAAATTGGAACTACATTATCTTCCACATAATGTCCTGCTTTCTGATACCTTCAACTTCTGGGAGGATGTAGTGTAGGAGTGAGTTGTAAAACATTACTACGCAGGTACGCAGGCATTATTACAGTAACAATTAAGGCTTGCTTACTGTAGGACAGTTAGAAGTTGCATATTGAATAACAGACCTTCATGTGTTGTGATGCATTTTGCAGAAACAGCAAAAAATCTAGGAGTAGTCTAGTACATTACTGCCTACTGATGCAGACACATGCATGTGCAACTGTGGCTTTTGAAAAGGAAAAACAATCTAGCAAGAGAGAGGATCAGTAAATGTGGTGATCTTTTTTCACAGGACATTCTAAAATCTGCAGCTGTACCAAGCACAGGTTTACGGATCTCATCTCCAAATAGTGAATCAGAGGTAAGCCCTGTTTACTTTCTCTCCGTCTTTATTCACCTACTTCTCTCGTCATATAAAAAGTAAGAGAAGGGGGCTGAAGTTCCTATTTAGCAGCTGCTTATTAGAATTTTTTGCTCCACCTTAAATGATGCAGCAGTTATATTGTGGTGCGTGAGGTCCAGGGTGTGGCTCTTGGGTCCAGCACCCAAGTGCATTTCTTCATGTGTACATTTGGGTTCAAACATATGGCTGAGGCTAATTTGTGCAGAAAGGGTGGTCCTCAAATCTGTAATTGGACATTGTTTTGATTTTTGGAGTGCTCTCGTTTAGCTTCTCTAGAAGAATCCAGTTCAGAACATACGAAGCAAAAATCTTTTTGGCTGACCAGCTGCAAAACCCTGTACATTATTTTTTCTCCAAACTACTTCTTCAGGACAAAGAATGTTTAATATTGTAGTGACCACTACTGGCTGTTTCTGCCTTCAAGAGCCTGATAGTTAGTGCACACCTTAGTAAAAGGATTTAATGATGGTTAAGTGTCTTTGTTAGTGTAAAGATGTGTTGCTGTGATTTGTGGTGTTTTGTGTTGGGGATTGGTCACCATGAGGGTGAAGCCTGTGGCTGGTGGTGACCTCCCAATAAGTTCAGTGCTTTATATGTTCTTCTCTACGTGGTGTTTAAATCATGGCCTCCCCTGTGTCTTACTCTGCACTGATGCCACAATATCACGAGGTCCTCCTATACCATTGTATTTTGTTAATTTACAAGATAAACAACAAATGGATAAAGTTTTGATTTATTGTACATCATCACGATTCATTCGCAGTTATACGTCATTGTCATGAACTGTGGAAAACTCCTGCTTCTTGGTTATAGAATTCACACGAGGCAGTAACGCTGGCTGACCAGCAGGCGAAGTCTTGAGTCAGACCTGTCACACGCATCTTCTTTCTGAGATGTTTATTGAACATCTAACAGGCCAAACACAAAATGAGTCACTGCAAACACAATTTATGGACCTCAGAGGATCACAACACCACACTCAGCAACTATGCTGTTAAACTCAGCACGTGGAGATTGTGTGTGACCACACTTTGGGGAGAGTTGGTCTCATTTTCAGACACGTTTATTGATGTTTTGCATCTAATTAACTGTGCAAGATGAGATACAGAGCCTAGTAGACATGCGACAGGGCCCGTAGATGAGTAATGGGTTCATGTTTTCAGACGCTGGATAGGAGCGGCAAAGATCATGTAACCTTGAGGGTCGGATTGAGTTTTGCTTGCGTGATTAATTTAGCTTACCTTTATTACACCTGTCAGCATAACACTACAAAACCGCAAGTTAATCTGAATTTCCCATGACCAAGTCAGCGCATTCCGCTACACAAAGCCCGCCAAAAGTTATAGCTTAGGATAGCACTGCAGTGAGAGGAATATCAAGTTGTCATTATTCGTTTTATACACTGGAAATCCCACTTTCCAGGATTTTAAAAGCCATAAAAAATACACAGCAGGAAATTGGGGTTGTTCTCCAGCTCTGGTTCTGTTTTTGAAATAGGCTCATTCGTAAACGTGACTAGACCCAGGTGAGAACCTAGAGGCACCTCACTGTTTTCCAATTAAACCTTTCTTTCCCTCTTCTCTTTTATTTTGCTCTCCTTCCCTCTCTCCATCATTCTATCTATCTCCCCCTCGTTTCATCTGCATGTCCCAGCTGCTGGTCTATGAGGTCATTCCTCTGGCCAGCATGATGTTTTTGACGATGTTTACGCCTCCCCTAGCAACAAGCATCCCACATCTGTATCTCTTCCGTTCTCCACAAATATCCCTGCATTTCTGTCTTTCTTTGTCTTCTCTCATTCTCCTTTTTTTTCCCTTGCTCACTCTTTCTTGTCACACCTCATTTTAGCGGTCACATTCTCCTTCTTCTCCAAGGCTTTTGTTTGCTATGCACTCTGTCCTTTGTGTCCTACCCTCTTCGTCCCTTTCTTTTTTTTCTGTCTCCATCTTTCACGCACCCCACCCCTGTCACGTTTCGGATGTGGGGAGAAATGTGCCTCTTTTTTTTTTTGTGACTCCTTCGTGACTCCTTTTAGGAAGGGAGAATGTATCTGTTGTTTTATGTTTGTGGACTTCTGGATGGTGTCCTGGACAATAAGTTCATTCCCAAATGTCCCTACAGTGCAGTAAATTTGTCTCTCTCTCTCTCTCTCTCTCTCTCTCTCTCTCTCCCTCTCTCTCTTTCTCACCCACTGTCTACTGTGTGACCCTTTCTTCCTCCCAAATGTACACCTCAGCAGCAACACAGTCTTGTTTGGTCCTGCCACAACCCATTACTGTATAGAGAACTGACTTCTGAGTACTTGGAAATGTGTGTGAATGAACTCAGCAAAATGGCGAAAGGTTAAATGTCAGTAAGGGGAAAATGCTTTCCATCATGTTGCCATAGTTCTGGAAAAACTGTCCAAAAGGACCGTCCATCACTAAGGGGCAGTGGAATATCACTGCTTCTGTCCTGACTGGTCCACAACAAATCAAAGCCAAGCATCTAAGGCTGAGCCAAGACCAGCTTTGCCCATATTATATACAGTATTTTATAAAAAAAAACATTGTTTTAATTCATTTCCAGTCAAATGAGAAGTGCAAGTCATACATTTTTTTGGATTAAATATAACAATCTACATGCATAAGGAAGGAAAATCTCAAAGGAAAGGGGGAAACAACAAAAGTCTCTAAAACTGGAGTTAAAACAAAATTATAAAAGAGATTGAGGAATCAGGTGGCTCCTAACAACCACCTGGAACACCTGGTCGCTACCAAAACTGCCCCCATCAGATAAACAGCACTGAAAGCTTTGATCTCTGAGAGAGAGGAGAACATCAACCTGCTTTAGGTCTGAAAACAGCCACAGGTGTTTCTGTCCATCCTTCCACTGTGAGAAGACCACTCAGCGCTGTGGCTCTGAAAAACTGATCAAGAAGAACCTCACTGAGAAAAGGAGATGGACACAAGAAACAAAGAAGCTGAACGATGGACTGACCACCCCAGAGTCCAGACCTCAACACCACTGAATGAAACGAAAATGCACATCGGATGCAGAAAATTGACGAATTTAGAGATGTGAAAACATCCCTGATGAGTTCTTAGAACAACTGAATGCAAGTCTTCGAAAAAGAACGTAATAAAGGCAAAAGGTGGACGCACACGATACTGAATGCTGAAAAATGAATAACTTTGGTGATGATTTGACTAAATAAACGAAGGGAAGTCTGACTTTTGCACATCTTTATGAACATCTATTAATGATACACAAGCAAACATTTGGAGAACGTTTGGAGCATAAAGTAAAAGAAATGATGAGAAAAGGCTCCTGAGCGCTAAATTAGTAGTTTGCAAACAAAGCAAGCTTATCTGTCTGTTGCAGAGAATAGGAAACGTTGTTCTTGTTTGGTGTTCCATTCACTCAGACTTTGGGAAGCACAGTGAAACCTCGAATTCAGTTTATTTTCAGCTTGGAGTCTCTTCAGATAACATTCGTGTTCTTTAGAGGAAAGAAAAAACCTTTTGATTACATTCATAGTAGATTACACCAGGCAAGCTAAGATAAGGCTCTCGTCTTCTAGGTCATGACTCCTTGTAGGTTCTCCCGGTGTGTTGTATCAGTTTGGCTCCCACTGTTTAAACATCTTGTAAGTCATTCTGGATGAAAGCATCTGTTAAACGAATTCATGTAAATGTGCAAATGTGGGCTGGCTGGTGAGGTCTTGCGTTCGCAGCCCCCTACAGAGGGTAATGTTACCCCTCATGCCATACAGGCTACAGCCAGTCAGTGCAGCTTCTCCAATCGCCACAGAGACAGCTTTGGGTTCCATAAGGTTTGGCTGTATTCTAGGAGGAAGCTGGGGAAGCTGTGTGGATTTGTTTTGAACACCGGAAACATTGCAGCACGCAGATATAAGAGTTTCAGCATGTGGGGTCAATACGGCAATCGCCGCAGCAGTGCAGCCAGTTTGTCCTGCCTCCGATCGGCTCCAGCAAGATTTATCACCCCACCACTTACATCATCCCCCTGGGCTGCAGATTGAGAACACATGTTTGCTAACAGACGATTACTGTACAGGAATAAGGGAACGCCGATTAGCAGAAATAGCCACGGCTTAGGAAAAGACACCTGGCTGGATAAGACACTAATGTACCGCATGTGTAATACATCAGACCATATGTTTGGTGTAACGTTATCCCGATCAGATTTAAGGAGATATAAGAGTCTGTCAGGCTACCTGAGACTAAAACAACAGGTTGATGGATTGTGTTGTGTATTACAAGCTTGAAGTCTTAACGATATAAGAACCGTTTTTGGTGCAATATTAAACCATTTTCAAAAAGGTTCCATATATAGAACCATACACAACACATTCTCCATCAGTCTGATGAACCATTTTACTATGCAAATAACCGTTTAGTCAGGAAACGGTTCTATTCTGCACTTATGGTTCTAAACAGAGCCATTGCCTTTACTAAAGAACCATCTTTTTTAAAGTGTGCAGTGTGAAAGAGGGAATATCACTAGGTCTTGAACTGTTGAGCCATTTTGCTTATGCATTTCAACATTTGTGTGTGACTATTGGTAGATAAGTAGTCCATGGAGAGGAACAGAACTTGGCTAACTTGGATGGGAGGCCAGCATTAAGTCCAACCAATGGTTTTAAAAGGGGGAGCTTATTAGTCCTCCAAGCCACATGATGTCACTGTTCCTAAATGCAGCACAGCAGTAATAAAACCCCTCCCTGAATGAGGCTACTCGGGGCAACTTCTCAGTCAACAAGGGCATTGATCCACTCTAATACGTAATTTAACACACATCTAGTTGGGAATACAGAATATTATTCTATATAAATTACTTTCATATGGAAATGACTTTAATACATACCCATCTAACAACAATACATTCCCTAATAAGTAGGAAAATAAATGGAGCTAAACCCTATACCAGTCTGTCATGGTGAAGAGAGAGCTGAGCCAGAAGACGAAGCTGTCAATTTACCGCTCAATCGACGTTCCGACTCTCACCTATGGTCACGAGCTTTGGGTAGTGACCGAAAGAGCGGGATCACGGATACAGCAGCCGAAATGAGCTTTCTCCGCAGGGTCGCCGTGCTCTCCCTTAGAGACAGGGTGAGAAGCTCGGCGATTCGGGAGATGGATGAATAAATGGCGCTCATGGAGTTTTCCTTTTAAATTACTGGATAGATACTTCAATCTAGATCTTGATTCTTCTGAAAACAAGCGTTTAGCCTCTTTCCCTAAAGAAGTGAGGTTATGGTCCTGTTTATAGGCAGACAGTTTGCTTTATATTACTTTTCCTCTAGTCCACTTCAAACAGAGCTCATATATTTACAGAGACGTCAGTCCTTTCATGCCAACCATCATTAAATGGGAACGGGTGAGAATTCTGCAGCAAATTTCCTTGGCCAACGCTCTGCATATCTGAAGATTTACAGGTATCATAACCCCTCATAACATGAGCCTATGACCCGCTAAGGAGTCGTTCGCGCTGAAACTCGTTTCATGCTGTTTGAAGGTCTGTGAAGGGTGAGGGAAATTAATGGAGGAGATCGAGAGGAACGTGGAAGCGTTGTAAACAGTAGGAGCCGGGAGACTTTGTCACTTTGCGTCACTTTGTGTACACTCTGCTCTCCTGCCAGTAAGCATTACGTGCTTGTTCAGTCTCCTTCTGCATCTCATTTCAGCTCTTCGGCCCTTTTACTGTCCCATAGATTTACATTTGAAACCAATTTGTGTGCTTGATTGAGCATGGAGTAATCCGTATAGGTATAAGCCAAACAGCTGTCCAGTGAGGTTGCAGTATTTGGGCCCTTTTCTCCTCTTTTTTCAAGGTTTGGAGACACTGAGCTTATGAATGACGTGCTGTTTTCATTCAGGGCTCATAAAATGTCTATCCGGGGCTTTCGTGTGGAGAATATGGTTTACTTTGTACCAGTCAGAAGTTTGGACACATCACTGGGAATGGATGTTTTTTGTGATCTTAAAGACAAGTTTTTTCTTCATTTTCCATCTTTCGTCTTTGCTGTTGCTTTTGTGAGATCACTGCTCGTTGGTTTATCTGTGGGTTTCCCATGCATGTTCTCCAGATTACAGTCTGTCAAATTTGTGAGAGCCATCAGCAGGATGTGCCGTTTAAAAACCGCAATCACGGATTCTGTCATGTCATCACACAGTGCACGAGCAGCTGGCCTTCACGGTAGAACTAGAGATGCTTTGAAGGGTCAAATTACAGTATTGCATAAAAAATTGGGTAACACTTATTTGGAGTTCATTTTAATAAACTAATAGACTCTCAACAGATTATCAGTAACACAACAACATATCAGTGAAGTAGCAGTAGTGACGCCTCTGAATACACTGAAGTAAATCTTTTAGATGCTCTGTTAATGCATTACTCTACCTAACCTTACCCAACACCTAACCCTCACCCTGGCCCTAAACCTAAGACATAATCCTAACCTTCAACTTTTACCTAATCTTAACCTTAACCTCAACCCAAGACCTAATCCTAACCCTCACCACAGCCTTAATCCTAACCTCACCTCATCCTCAACCCAAGACCTAATCCTAACCTTAACCCTGGCCCTAATCCTTACCCTCATGTTTTGACATGAGTCAGTTGAGTGTTGGTTTAACCTAAAAAGGACCACACGGATTAGTGTCACCAGAAAAGTTGGTGTTAATATCTGCAATATATTAATGTCAATGAGATAAATTTGACACCACTAAACATAAAATGCCTCTCCAGCATCTTGTTTTCAGAAGACAACAGGCTCAGTACACATGTACTTTCTTCAAGCCTGTTGGACCGTCTGCTCAAAAAGGCTCCTCATGAAGCTGCTTGAGAGAACTCCAAGAGCATAAATCTCCATCAAGGCAAAGGGGGCCGGGGGGTGGGGGCTACTGAAGAACCTAAAATAGAAATAGTTTTGATGCAACACGTTGTCACTGCATAACTCCATATGTGGTCATTCATAACTATGAATGCCCTGTAATTGTCACTTTTATATTCTAAGATGTAAAAAATAGTAAAACTAAAGAGCTCCCCCATAAACATGTAAGTTTTAGATGTATAATGTTTGGTTCTAGGAGAAGATGCAGTACTTGGACCTTGGACCCAAACTCAGAGCACTCCAACAGCGTCAAGAATTTAGTGACATGCCCCACAGCTTACTTATAAAGTCTGAATTTATGCGCATATTCATCACTGAATACTTCCCTGATCGGAGGCCTTGGAAGCTTTTTTTGCATTAGTTGTAGCACTCCGAGCTTCTAAAGAAAAGTTTAAGGTTGTATTGTGCTATATTCAAACCCGGAGGCAGCTCCTTGCTTGCGTTTGAATAAGGCTACTGTGATTACATGCTTTGCTGCCAGAGGAGAGACTGGCACCGGCCATCTGAAAGTGCTAAATCCTCCTAAAGGCCTCCTTTAGATCAAAATCAAAGGCAAGTGACTGCTTTTTTCCACAGCCATGTTCTTATTACGCTTCCCATCATGTTTTTATGCAGATGAGAGCATGTGCCGTAATGAAGACTAACCAGTGCACAAATAAAAAAACTTGCCCATGGGTCGCCTAACGCTGCCAAAGCACTTCAGTTCTTGGCTTTTTTTATTGTTCGGTTTCGACTGCCTACCTAAACAAAACAACAACAGCAACATGAAATCCTAAACAGTGATGCAAGTGATGAGTGAAGGGTCCTGTACAGAGAGGGCACAGTTCCTAGAGAAAAGCCACAAGCCTTTTTCTGTCTGAGGCTCTTCCGCTTGCACATCTGCACACGCGTCAGACAGGAATTATTCATTTCACTTCGATTCGCCTGTCTCCTGTCTCAGAGGCGTGGGTTGTAAAATTGGTGCCGTGACCTTGAATAGCCCCTGCTGGGATCCGCTGGGTCTGTGCTGAACTGCGTTTTACAGCTGGGAGAAGGAAGCAGGGAATAAAGAGATAATTACAGTACGGTTTACTGATTTTATTACTACTGGAGTGACCCTTTCGCCCCAAGGGCTTTTTAATGCTGTGTAACAGTCCATTACTTGATCCAAATCTTGGTCAATAACAGTAGATAGTATTTAGAGAATAGTTTCCTTCATTTGACAAACCGTTTGAAATCAAATTATGCTGATCAAGGTCTCTATATTCGATTGATTATTGCTTGTCATTAGGGCCAATCCAGACATATGTGATGGATGACGTATTCTGCCAGATGCAGCTCCTATCCTTTGTTTTTTTGCGCTCTATTGAGCCCAAGGTCACTGAGATAAACGGGCATCCACAACCTGCAGCAGTCTGCACGTTTTCAGAAGCTAGCAAATAGATCTAAATGTCTGCAGTGTTGAACAGTTTTAAGCTGGAATATGTCAAATTTGCTGTGCCAGTGTTTCAACTGTTTCAGTTAGCAGCTTTTATCTAAATCGGCAACACGTGGCTATTTTGCTTCCCTGTTTCGGCTCCACAACTGAATCAGATTTGTAAGTTTAAACAAAATAATCCTCCTTTACAGTGAAACAAAGCTCTGCTGATCGTTCAACACGTTTAAGACCATTTAGTGTTAATGTAGAACTGCTAATTCACCCTTTAACCCTGAAGATCAGCGCAGACTGCTGACCATAGCAACACAGACAACAGTCTCGCCCAGCTAGTAGCTACGAAATGGCAAAGAGAGAGATTTAAGATGAAGAAAATATTGTACAAACATTCTTATTTACTAGTGCTTTGATGAAAGTGATCATTTCACAGTGTGCTTACATTGATTAGCAGTCTAACGTATCTTACATATATTGTGTGGCTACATTTATGTATGAAAATGCCATTATTGGGTTGGCTCTGTATCAGATGATGCTCAACATTAAGGTACTCGGATTGGATAGGCCGACATTCCTACTTGTCTTTGCTCAGCATTGTTTAACCCTATCGTTCAAAAACAAAATATAAAAATAAGTATATTTTCTAATTCATGGCCAGATCTGTTTAATATCTCAACTGGGTAGCAACAACTCTGTCAGCTGGAATTAGAGAACTCCAGCATAATCATATGTGTCAAACAGGGAAAAATGTAATACCTGAAAGATTTTTCTTACTCTAAAACGGTATCATTATACAATGTTTTCGGCATGTCGCTCACCCCCTGTTTGTATTCCTATCGTCACTATCAGAACAAAAACCTCACATGTCCAAAATGGCAATTTACAGAAGAAGAACAGTCTTAACATTAGAATTTAAAGTAAAAAGGATTTTCTCCAAGTGATTGTGGACCATTTAATTTGCTTCATTTATCATAAAATTTTAACAAAATGTAAAGGGTCTTATGATTACCTTACTGGTGAAGGTGATGTGATAAGTATCATACTGCACAGGAGGTGGAGTCCAGAACAGAGTGACCGAAGACTCAGTGATGTCCCTTAAACTAAGATGGGAAACAGCAGCCATTGCTGAATAGAGAGAGAGAATATCCCAGTCAGTTTCATCTGGAATGTGCCTGTTTAAATCTGTACCGAAACTGAAGCCTTCACTGGGCAATTTGGTGTAACACCACTATTCTAAAACTGGGGTACGACAAAAAAATGAGATTTGTACTTCATTTCCTTTCATTAACTGCGAAATTGAGATGGATGAGATTGCCAAACATCCATTCACCAACTCCAGAGCAAGAGGGTCTCGAAATATTTGAAACATTTGAAGGCCAGCACCAAATTTATGGCCCTTGCAGTACCATTTCAAAAGTGGATTCGTGGCCTTCATCAGAATGAATAAAAGACCATCTGTAAAGAGGTGTTGCTCATATAATGCTGACCATTTCCGAGCTGGAAAGTATTAATTAGAATCAAAAATGAAATTTGGAATTTGGAAATTGCAATGACGGTGTTTTTCACAGTCAAAATAAAATGTGGTCGTAGTGACGCTACAACATGAATATCAGAAATCTGTCTTAAAAGCACAGTAATGAAAAACGGCCTGTTTAATTCTGAGGGATGAAGAGGGGTTATAAAATGGTCATATAAAAATTATGATTGATTATACATCACAAATTTAAAAACATTACAAAAACATTACAATTAATTACAAGGAAGATGTAGAATATTGACCTTTTATAATAAAGGGGTTTATGAGAGGGTTAAGTGAGAGGTTCTGGACAACTCACCCGTTTCACAGTCAGGTCCTGTGAACCAGGCTGTGCACTCGCTGCAGTCTGGCAAGGCAAATCCACGCTGACAAACACATCTGCCCTTTACACACCGGCCACGGTTGCTGCAGTTGTTGGGGCAGGACTTGGTGGAGCAGTCCTGTCCAGTGAATCCCACATCACATACACACTTGCCGTTCACACATCTGCCTTTATTGCTGCAGTTGTTGGGACAGGACTTGGTAGAACAGTCTGGGCCAGTGAAACCTGCCTCACAAACACACTGGCCGTCCACACACTGGCCTCGGTCACTACAATCGTTGGGGCAGGATTTGGTGGAACAATCCGGACCAGCAAAACCTGAGTCACACACACACTTGCCATTCACACACTTTCCATGATTGTTGCAATTGGCTGGACATGTTTTAATGGAACAGTCTGGACCGGAGAATCCTTCCTCACAAACACACTGTCCATTGACACACCTGCCTCTGTTGTTGCAGTTGGCTGGGCACGTTTTAATGGAACAGTCCGGACCGGAGAATCCTTCATCACAAACACACTGTCCATTGACACACCTGCCTCTGTTGTTGCAGTTGGCTGGGCACGTTTTAATGGAACAGTCCGGACCGGAGAATCCTTCATCACAAACACACTGTCCATTGACACACCTGCCTCTGTTGTTGCAGTTGGCTGGGCACGTTTTAATGGAACAGTCCAGACCGGAGAATCCTTCATCACAAACACACTGTCCATTGACACACCTGCCTCTGTTGTTGCAGTTGGCTGGGCACGTTTTAATGGAACAGTCCGGACCGGAGAATCCTTCATCACAAACACACTGTCCATTGACACACCTGCCTCTGTTGTTGCAGTTTTTGGGGCAGGTCCTTTTGGAACAGTCGGGACCAGCAAATCCTGATTCACAGATGCACTTCCCATTCACACACCTTCCCCGCTCATTACAGCTTGCAGGACATGTCTTGACAGAGCAGTCTGGACCGGAAAACCCGGCATCGCAGACACACTGTCCATTCACACATCTGCCTTTTTTGTTGCAGTTCCTCGGGCAGGACCTTTCAGAACAATCCAGACCAGTGAAGCCGGATTCACACACACACTTCCCATTCACACACCTGCCTCTGTTGCTGCAGTTTCCAGGACAGGTCCGAGCTGAGCAGTCTGGACCGGTAAAACCGAAATCACACACGCACTTCCCGTTTACACACCTTCCACGGTTGCTGCAGTTTTTGGGACAAGCTTTAGCAGAGCAGGTCGGACCAGAGAAGCCGGGGTCACATACACACTGACCGTTCACACAGCGACCGTGGTTGTTGCAGTTATTGGGACATGCGCCCTGGGAGCAGTCTGGACCAGTGAAACCAGGGTCACACACACACTGACCGTTCACACACTTTCCCTTGTTGCTGCAGTTGCCAGGGCAGTTGGACTTGCTGCAGTCCGGCCCACTAAATCCTGGGAAACATTCACACTGCCCATCCACGCAGCGGCCCTGGTCACTGCAGTCATCTGGACACTCATCTGTTGGTGGACGCACAGTGGTGCAGCCTGCTCCTGGAGGGAAAGTAAACCACCAAATATGAACTACATCTATTGAGGATGAAAGATGAGAATTGGACACTTTCTACACTTGTAATCAGCAATCTAGAAGATCTATGCTCAGAAAAGTACACTATATTATCATCTGTCAGCACAGCTGGTGTTACGCTATAATAAGCTAAGTGGCCAGAAAACTCAATCTTTATTTGACTTTACACAGGAAACAGTTATTGTGATGGTTCCAGCTGTCTCTCAAGCAGGTGGAACATTAACAAGACCTGGAACTGTAAGTTCTATTGGTTCCTGTTTGAGTCTGTTCCTGTTTTGGAATGAGCAGTGGGGAAAGGCTGTTGGTGAAGTTTCCAGGACAGGTCCAAGCTGAGCAGTCTGGACCCGTAAAACCAAAATCACATACTTCATGTTTACACGTCAAGTGGGACGCTTAGACTGTTTCATGTTCTCATCACTGTTGTAGCATCCAGACTAGAACCATAAGGTTTAAGGACAATTTTATCCCTTAGATTTTCAGGCTTCTAAATGCTAAACAAATGATGCATATAAAACATCACAAAGAACAGCTGAACTGAAGTGAAAGCGACATTGCACTGGCAACAGTAGTACTACTGAACCTGAGCAGATTTAGACAAAATGAATGAAATTACTGACGGGAAGGATCTGTCTCCCTGATAAGCTTTTGGAAGAGGTCCACTTATGGGTTGCTCAGTAAGTGGTTACCTGTGCTTTTCTCCTGTGACTACAGCCTCTGACCATGTTTGTTAGCTGCTTAGGGGAAACCCACTGCACCAAATGTCAAGTAAAAATGTGTTTCAGATTTTAAAACCCTACATGTTTAATGTTCTTTTATAAGCACAGTGAGTATTCTTTACTACCCTATGAGATTCAAAGCCTTTTGTCGCTTTGTAGTTACTTTATTTTGCAGAATTTCAGATGGATCGAGCCCTCCT
Organism: Pygocentrus nattereri; assembly: GCF_015220715.1. Taxonomy (NCBI): domain Eukaryota; kingdom Metazoa; phylum Chordata; class Actinopteri; order Characiformes; family Serrasalmidae; genus Pygocentrus; species Pygocentrus nattereri. Next base: position 5,207,626 of record NC_051221.1, read on the forward strand.
GCTACCCACTTCAGACCAGCTGCCCACGCCCCAGCTACAACCACCTACCTTGGACCAGCTGCCCACCCTACACTGATGTTTTCATAGACTCCTAGCTGTTACTACTACTAATACTATTGCTAGTAATATTAGTAGTATAATAACTCTGTAGGTAGTTTGACCAGAGGAGGACAGGTCCCCCTGGTGAGCCTTGGTTCCTCCCAAGGTTTCTTCCTTAGTTCTGAGGGAGGTTCTCCTTGCCACTGTTGCCCCTGGCTTGCTCACCGGGGGGTTTTTACATTCATGTTAAAACTTTGTCTTTTCTGGAATTCTGTGAAGCTGCTTTGTGACAACATCTGTTGTAAAAAGCGCCACAAATAAATTTGATTTGATTTGATGAATTTTAACGTTCAAACCATAAATACAGAAATGGAAATAACATTCTAAAAAAACCGTAAAAAACGTAAAACAGTATGTGGTGTAAGGTTAAGACATAAAAAGTAAACAACTGTTGTCAGACACTTCATTTGGACAGTGTATTTTAAATAAGCAGTGGCACCATATGCAAAAGATAATGGCATGCTTGTGTTTGTCTTCTGCATTCATAAGGTTGGAGCATTCAGGAGGGACCTGAAATAAGACTGGATAACTGACATCAGTGCGTAGGCTGCCAAATTCATAATGTGATCATGGCTTGGCTCAGTTAATGAGCGTCTGACTGGTGGTGAGGTCTTTTGCAAAGAGGTTATTGTTAACCTCCACTGATTGTTAAATATTTCTGCATGATTGTAGATCATTATTACTATTAGAATTAAATGACTGAGTCATTTGAAGTGGTTTGGCATGAAATGCTCCGTTTCAGAGTCAGACCTGTTCACAGTGGTGGTGAAAGGAACCAGACGTCTGCCTCTAAAAGCTCCCTCACAGTTACGGCATGACCTGGTTATGAATTCACTGCCTGACGTCGGAGACGCTGTTTTACAACAGTATTGTGATAAGGTTCTGGACTGAAATGTCCTGTAGTCAGTTTATTTTAATCTATTCATTATCGAGGGTTACGTGAAGGGTGTTCTAGTCCCTGCCAAAAAACATAGTTTTTTAGATGACTTGTGTAAGTTCCCTGGTGGTTTGTGTAGTAAATAAAATATCTATGTTTTTATTGCAGTCATGACGACTCCTGGTTCCTATCGCCACCACTGTATGTGAAACAGTATATGGTGTAAGGTTAAGACACAAACAAGTAAACACTGCACAGGGTTTAAAAAATTAATACTGGACAATTAAATGGACTCAGTTTGGTGGCTAAATTGTGCTTCTTTAGTTTAGCATTGGAGGTTAAACTGTCAAGTAATGGGAACTTATACCCCACAAATTAGCCTCATTCAAAATGTTGTTAACTAATCTCAAATACTCTTGTTTATGTGGTTTATGACACTGTATCATCACGACACATCTCCCTGCAGGCCTAGTTGTACCTTTACTCTGCTGGGAGGTGCAGCAGCCCCCCTCCGGCCCACCACATTTCTCCCTCAGCTCAGACACCTCCTTCTCAAGCCTCTCGATGCGTGCCCGAAGTGCACCAATATCAGCTTCGCAGCCACCAGAGCCCTGCATTAGGCGGATCCGGTGAGTCAGAACCAGGGGAGCTCCTGGCTCCAGCTCCACCTCTTTCCCTTTAGCCTCACTGGGCTCACAGGGTTCACTGCCCTGCAGGCACGGCTCAGAAATCATCACTTTAATTGGCTGGGGTTTGGTGTCCCTGGTGATACGCTGAGACACAGAGAGAAGAGCGGCATCTTGGGATAAAAGGGCGGGGCTTGGGAGAAGGAAGAGAATGAGGTGGAAGAAAAATGGCATTTTTCCTTTTATTGTGATTGCCTCAAGACTCCAGGAGGCAGGGGTTTGGATTTGTCTGTGAAACCTTATCCCCAAACTGACGACTCTTCACTGTCTTGCTTTATTGCTCTTCGCTCTTCTGTGCTCAGCAGATCGACCACCTGATCCCCCTCTCCTCTTAAAGCCACATCGTAGCCTAAAAAGAAAGAAACGTAGTTATAGTTTGGCTTATTATTACATTATGACGCATGCTCTGTAAATCCCTAGTGCTTAATTAACAGTTACAGTGTTAAACTAGACACAGTATCCGTGATTCGCCGCTTATGATTTTCCTGCTTCGTTGTTCTTCACTTTGTGGTAAAAGCCAGTGGAAATGAGCCACAAAGGCAGCCAGTATAATGCAAGATAAAGCATCACTGATCTGTGCGCCACATGAATACCCCAGTGGCATTTCAGTGGCTGAACACACAGCACAATCTTTCCTTCTACTCAGTGCTGCCTGGGGTTGGTTGCTTGGTTTATTTTGTACAAAACTGCTGCAGCTCTCTAAACCCTTAGCGTCACCCAACATCTCAAGCCTTGTCTTAGGAACTCCAAGTACATAAAATATTTATTCTCCATGCTCTGTTTATGAGCTCAAGAAGGGCTTGATCATCCTTAATCTAGCCCAGAGTTTCTGCTGGAGTATGACTCCTATGCACCTTTTTGTGTTTAGCTGCAACAGTTTGTCTGGTTTAATTCAAAACACAAACCTGAACTAAGCTAAGCAGCTTCTGTGATTTAGACTTAACCTGCCTAGGACCAGAGCTGAGAACCGCTGGTCAGAGATGGAAACACACAACCTTGTACAGTGCATGGGATTGAGAACCATGCCCTAACCCTAACACCCTAACCCAGAGTCAAGGTCAGAAAACTTTATCAGAGTGAAAGGAAATTTACTGTGGAAGACTTGTAGCTGTGATTCAGAGACATGGCAGCAAGTAAAAAAATCCAGATTTCCTCAACATGATGCGAGTTAAGTATGTCATGTTGAAGTGACATGAAGTAAATGACCGGCTCCAACAAATTCCTCTGACCAGTCGTGGGTCCGAGGTCCCCGGCTTCGACTCTCTGAAATTTTTGTTCTTTCCTGCGTTTCATTCTGTGCTCAAAACAATCAAGTAACGAGAGAAACTTCACACTGCAGTTCATATTTGAAACAAAATGATATGTAGAAGAGAGAACTCTGAGAACTCTAAAGCTGGAGTTCTTCTCCTCTAAGCTGAGGCGTGATGAACAGATATAGGACAAAGGAACCAAGATGGGGTGTGAAAACAGGAGTTACAGGAGATGGACAGTAGAGAAGGACATCGTGAGTAAGCTCAGTAGGAGGAACCTCTATTCAAAGTGCAGCTATTTTGAAATTCCATCGTTTGAATGGGAGGGCATGATGGAGATACTCAAAGTATTACATTACGTCCATCATGCAAGACGTTGATCTTTCCTTCTCAACTTGGCTTCATGACATTTTCACACACTAAGAAGAACTGTGAGTTTAGGAAAACGGTCACAGAGATTTCTCATTAGTAAATGGATGATTTCATGATTAAGACTTACCCTGCCTTAATGTATGCATATAAATATTAATCAATTGACTGAATTGATTTAATAGAAGAAGGATGAGCTTCAGACATGGACCTCCTTTAGTTAGAACCCCATAATTTAAATGAGATGGTATGGTGAACATACTTCAAAGTATTATACTAGGTCCGTAGTGTGATATGTTGATCTTTCCTTCACATCTTGGCTTCAGTACATTTCCACACACTAAAAGAACTGTGAGTTTGGGACAAACGCTCAAAGAGATTTTTCATTGGTGAATGGATGCTTTCATGATTTAGACTTACCCTGCCTTAATGTGTGCATATAAATATTTTTACTTATGCACATTAATCAACTTCATATGTTAAAGCCACCAAAGGACTGAAAAAGGCTTGTATTCACCCGGCATCTCAGAGTAGCTGATCCAGGAACAGTGTTCCTGCAGTGAGATCCTTTGGTCTTTGGAGTGCTGCCCTGAAATACTGAAAATGCACTTAACAACAGCAAATGGATCAAAATCCTTTGGAGGACGTCGGCTGTATACGCTCATCAGAACAGTATGAAACAGGACTCTATTTCAGTAAATGGCACCCACACCTTATATGGGCTTTCAACTGGACACCTCACTGGTGACAGCAGCACAAGGTCTAAGAGTGAATAGCTCATCTTTTAAAGGCTGTTTTAAAAGTAATATATATATATATATATATATATATATATATATATATATATATATATTTACTTTATTTTTATTGGTACATTGAGGGAACAGGCAGGCACAAATTATAATTATAGCAAAAATGGTGGAGGGGGAGAAGAAAGGAGAAAAAAAAAATCAATAACCATAATAAGGTGGGGGGGGGGTGGGCGGTGGTTCTACATCTGGTCAGGGATTAGTCCTTATGTTGAGTCTTGTTTTACTATTAAGAAAATTTTCCCATTTACTCCAAAGTTTAGAAGACCTTTCTTAAAAGTAATATTTGTTATGTACTGTTTAATACCATCTGCTAAAACCAAGGGGAAGCTGTTGAATGTGCATGTAATTAATAAGTGTAGTGTCAAAAAGTTTGTCGTCTTGGTTCCATGATTTGCTTAGCATATGTGCCTGAGTTCTGTGACCTTTCACTGACCCTGTGCAGGTGGGGTTAAAAAGTGGAGTGTCATGCTATAAAACATATCAAACATGTGGGGGACATGCTTGGACGTTGGGTGGAGCATTCTGTCCTGCAACACAATGGTCACTCTATCCTACAGCACAACACAGGACCTGCTCTGTCCTGCACCACAACATAGTGACCACTCATAAAATATAGCACAGCAATTAGTTTATCCTACAACTCAGTCATCACTCTATCCTACACCACAACACAGTGACCACTCTGTCCTACAACAAAGTGACTATCATAAAATGTTACACGGCAACTAATTTCACTACGACACAGTAGCCACATTTACACGCAGCCTAAGCTATGCCCTATGACACAACACAGCAGCCGCTCTTTCCTGCAACACAGTGACCGTGACACAACAGAGACTGCTCCATCCTACCACACATCAAGGTTCTATCTCTGCTATAGCTCTATCCTACTTTACATCACAGTCACCACCCTATTATGAAATGCAGCAAAAACGGCTGAGTCCTTCAGTGCAACACAGTGACTATTCTAAATTACATCATAACACAACATCCACATTTGCTCTATCACAACAAAGGGACCACTCAATATATAATATGTAATATAGGCCAATTTATATATAATATATATTTATATATAATGTATATGACACAGATCTTTGACCAGTCTATCCTGAAACAGCACACTGACTGCTCTATACCGCACAGCTCTTGGACTACTCTATCCTAAACAGCTCCATGATTGCTCTATACAAGACAGCTCTTCAACCACTCTATCCTAAAACACAGCTCAGTGACTGCTCTATCTTAAACAGCTCCGTGATTGCTCTATACAGCTCTTCAACCACTTTATCCCAAAACACAGCCCAGTGAGTGCTCTATCTTAAACAGCTCTGTGATTGCTCTATACAACACAGCTCTTCAACCACTTTATCCCAAAACACAGCCCAGTGAGTGCTCTATCTTAAACAGCTCTGTGATTGCTCTATACAACACAGCTCTTCAACCACTTTATCCCAAAACACAGCTCAGTGACTGCTCTATCTTAAAGAGCTCCGTGATTGCTCTATACAACACAGCTCTTTAACCACTTTATCCCAAAACACAGCCCAGTGAGTGCTCTATCTTAAACAGCTCTGTGATTGCTCTATACAACACAGCTCTTCAACCAGTCTATCCTAAAACACAGCCCAGTGACTACACTATCTTAAACAGCTCCGTGATTGCTCTATACAACACAGCTCTTCAACCACTTTATCCCAAAACACAGCTCAGTGACTGCTCTATCTTAAACAGCTCCGTGATTGCTCTATACAACACAGCTCTTCAACCACTTTATCCCAAAACACAGCTCAGTGACTGCTCTATCTTAAAGAGCTCCGTGATTGCTCTATACAACACAGCTCTTCAATCACTCTATCCTAAAACACAGCCCAATGACTGCTCTATCTTAAAGAGCTCCGTGATTGCTCTATACAACACAGCTCTTCAACCACTCTATCCCAAAACACAGCCCAGTGACTGCTCTATCTTAAACAGCTCCTTGATTGCTCTATACAACACAGCTCTTCAACCATTCTATCCTAAAACACAGCCCAGTGACTACTCTATATTAAACAGCTCTGTGATTGCTCTATACAACACAGCTCTTCAACCACTCTATCCTAAAACACAGCCCAGTGACTACACTATCTTAAACAGCTCCGTGATTGCTCTATACAACACAGCTCTTCAACCACTTTATCCCAAAACACAGCTCAGTGACTGCTCTATCTTAAACAGCTCCGTGATTGCTCTATACAACACAGCTCTTCAACCAGTCTATCCTAAAACACAGCCCAGTGAGTGCTCTATCTTAAACAGCTCTGTGATTGCTCTATACAACACAGCTCTTCAACCACTTTATCCCAAAACACAGCCCAGTGACTGCTCTATCTTAAAGAGCTCCGTGATTGCTCTATACAACACAGCTCTTCAACCACTTTATCCCAAAACACAGCCCAGTGACTGCTCTATCTTAAACAGCTCTGTGATTGCTCTATACAACACAGCTCTTCAACCAGTCTATCCTAAAACACAGCCCAGTGACTGCTCTATCTTAAACAGCTCCGTGATTGCTCTATACAACACAGCTCTTCAATCACTCTATCCTAAAACACAGCCCAATGACTGCTCTATCTTAAACAGCTCCGTGATTGCTCTATACAACACAGCTCTTCAACCACTATATCCTAAAACACAGCCCAGTGACTGCTCTATCTTAAAGAGCGCTGTGATTGCTCTATACAACACAGCTCTTCAACCACTCTATCCCAAAACACAGCCCAGTGACTGCTCTATCTTAAACAGCTCTGTGATTGCTCTATACAACACAGCTCTTCAACCACTTTATCCCAAAACACAGCCCAGTGAGTGCTCTATCTTAAACAGCTCTGTGATTGCTCTATACAACACAGCTCTTCAACCACTTTATCCCAAAACACAGCTCAGTGACTGCTCTATCTTAAAGAGCTCCGTGATTTCTCTATACAACACAGCTCTTTAACCACTTTATCCCAAAACACAGCCCAGTGAGTGCTCTATCTTAAACAGCTCTGTGATTGCTCTATACAACACAGCTCTTCAACCAGTCTATCCTAAAACACAGCCCAGTGACTACACTATCTTAAACAGCTCCGTGATTGCTCTATACAACACAGCTCTTCAACCACTTTATCCCAAAACACAGCTCAGTGACTGCTCTATCTTAAACAGCTCCGTGATTGCTCTATACAACACAGCTCTTCAACCACTTTATCCCAAAACACAGCTCAGTGACTGCTCTATCTTAAAGAGCTCCGTGATTGCTCTATACAACACAGCTCTTCAATCACTCTATCCTAAAACACAGCCCAATGACTGCTCTATCTTAAAGAGCTCCGTGATTGCTCTATACAACACAGCTCTTCAACCACTCTATCCCAAAACACAGCCCAGTGACTGCTCTATCTTAAACAGCTCCTTGATTGCTCTATACAACACAGCTCTTCAACCACTCTATCCTAAAACACAGCCCAGTGACTACTCTATATTAAACAGCTCTGTGATTGCTCTATACAACACAGCTCTTCAACCACTCTATCCTAAAACACAGCCCAGTGACTACACTATCTTAAACAGCTCCGTGATTGCTCTATACAACACAGCTCTTCAACCACTTTATCCCAAAACACAGCTCAGTGACTGCTCTATCTTAAACAGCTCCGTGATTGCTCTATACAACACAGCTCTTCAACCAGTCTATCCTAAAACACAGCCCAGTGAGTGCTCTATCTTAAACAGCTCTGTGATTGCTCTATACAACACAGCTCTTCAACCACTTTATCCCAAAACACAGCCCAGTGACTGCTCTATCTTAAAGAGCTCCGTGATTGCTCTATACAACACAGCTCTTCAACCACTTTATCCCAAAACACAGCCCAGTGACTGCTCTATCTTAAACAGCTCCGTGATTGCTCTATACAACACAGCTCTTCAACCAGTCTATCCTAAAACACAGCCCAGTGACTGCTCTATCTTAAAGAGCTCCGTGATTGCTCTATACAACACAGCTCTTCAATCACTCTATCCTAAAACACAGCCCAATGACTGCTCTATCTTAAACAGCTCTGTGATTGCTCTATACAACACAGCTCTTCAACCACTATATCCTAAAACACAGCCCAGTGACTGCTCTATCTTAAAGAGCGCTGTGATTGCTCTATACAACACAGCTCTTCAACCACTCTATCCCAAAACACAGCCCAGTGACTGCTCTATCTTAAACAGCTCTGTGATTGCTCTATACAACACAGCTCTTCAACCACTTTATCCCAAAACACAGCCCAGTGACTACACTATCTTAAACAGCTCCTTGATTGCTCTATACAACACAGCTCTTCAATCACTATATCCTAAAACACAGCCCAGTGACTACTCTATATTAAACAGCTCTGTGATTGCTCTATACAACACAACTCTTCAACCACTCTATCCTAAAACACAGCCTAGTGACTGCTCTATACTAAACAGCTCTTGGATCACTCTAACCTTCAACACAACACAGGGAATGCTCAGTCCCACAGTTGACCTTACAGACCACTCCACTCCAGAACACATCACAGTTCAGTTCCACTTTATCGGAAAATGCTTTAAGCCCATGACTCTGTCCTAGAGCATAACACAGGGACTGCTCTGTCCTACAGCACAACACAGCATTTGCTCTGTACCTCCAGTCCCTGCATGCCAAATAAAACCTGGTAAAGCAAATATATCATAACCCAACCAAATTTCCTGCCAGTGTTTAAACATGCATTAAAATACCAGGCAGTAGACACTGCAAATACCCAGGCTGCCTTTTCCCTGCTAAAGAGTTACAGCGTAAATGCAGAAAACAGATGTAGCCAACGCAACTTCACCCTGCAACCTGCCGCTCTTCAGCGATGATAAAAGAGAGTTTGTAATGTAATGTTTCCCTCACTAAAATGTGACGTGAAGGAGGAGAAGGAAGACATGAATTAAGACAGATCAGAAATGGTAGCAAAGGAGAGAGAGGGAACCACTTGGAACAGCAACAGGTTATTCCATTTACAGAGTTCAGGGGGAAAAAAACGGGAGTCGTACTGTTGAAGAAATCACCAGTTCAACACACAGAGGGTCAGCGCCTGCATATATACACACACGGCCCCCCCAGACGCCCATATATCTGTTAGTCTCTGTCCATTCACTCTGCGTCTCTGCGCTTCCAGCTCTATAACTTCACACTAGCAGTCTGTCTCTCTCTGAATTACAGCCATGACCAGCAGCACAGACAGATGCAGCAAGAGGCAAGGGGGAAAGATGGAAAATGAAGAATGCTGGTTGCTACCTTGGATGTTTGCTGTCACTACAGTAATACATACACAGACCTCTTCAGAGTACATAAGGAGAAAGGTTCATTTGTGTCATTACACACAACCTGGCTCCGGATGAGGTCCGTTTTAACTGTTGAAATGGCCAGGAGCCGCCAGCAGGTCCAGACGCCCATTATACTCCTCTATAAAGCAAGCGTAAGTCACTAGCTTGGTCATTTGAGACTGTAATTGTGTAAACAGTACCTCACATTCCTCACAATCTCTGGAAGTATGCTCGCCGTAATTTGGACATTTATGAAAAATAAGTAGCTCTGCATTAAGATCGCTCATTCGTACAATCTTTTCGGGAAGAGTTTTTAAAGGACTTAAACATTGCGAGAGGGAGGTTATGGGTATGTTTATAATAAAAAGTAAATAAAAACAATAACTCTAAATGAAGTCGATTTAAAACGCTGCTCCAGTTCTTTTTTTAGTACCTCATACATGGGACCTCCAGTGCAATATGTACAATGTACATATACTTATTTAAACATTATGTATCTGCTGACATACATATGTTTACATACACTACATGCTACACTTTGCACTACATTGTATTACTTGTACTACCGATCTGCTCTGAGCCAAGGCAACGAAATTTCGTTCTAATGGGCACTGTATGGTGTTCATTTGAAAGGCAAAGTCTAAATCTAAAAAATGTACAGTTCAGTAATTATTTAATAGAACTATTCTGAGTATCTTGGATGTTTCATTTCTTTTCTATCCAGTTTCTGCCTGCGGTAATAAATTCATACATATTTTGCATAGTTCTCGACAGCAAATCTGCTTTTTCCCTGTGCAGAGCCACATAGATCAGGATCAGAGAGTCACGAACAAAAAGAGCACCAGCGACAGTAATGAAAATCCTGCAGATCTGCAGCGCTGCTGGGCCATACGTTAAATTCTGCATTGTCAACTTCCACTCTGCAATTAACGCAATTTTAGCTTCTTTTAATGCAAACGAAACGACGCAGCTCTGATGAAATGGCTGCAAAACAAGCCCACCCAACCATTGCTTTTCATCAAGTACAATAAAAAAAACATATCCTGCTTACAAACATAAATATGGTGTGGATTCAGGCTCCACTTTTGCAAGTTTAGGATCCGCACTTTCTGCAGACGTCCTCTGTTCGTGGTGAGAAATAATTCATAGAAAATGTAAGAAAAGAGTTTTAGGAGTTTGCAGTTGTGTGCAGAAGAATAGCCCTCATTTTGTTGAAAAGAAGAAAACATTCTTTACCGAGAGCAAGCTTGATGACTTTCTTTGGCACATTCCAGCGCACAATTCTTTCATTTATTTATTTATTTTACGGTATAAAATGTGCCACAGCTTTTGCGTGGGCCACGTTTATATTCCGGATTTTTTCAATTTATGAAATTCCGTGAATAAACAGCAATCTTGCAGTAAATGTGCAGAAGTGTGTAGAGGATGTGTTCCCTTATTTGCACTAAATTGAAAAAGCAATTTGAGCAGGGATGCAAAGCTTCGCATTCAATCTATCCGTCTATACCATGGGTGACCGCAGAGGGTTAGTTAGTTAAATGCTATTACGAAACACAGGTGAGGAGAACAGGGACAATGAAGTAGCTCAGGTAAGGAGAACAGTGATCTACCAGCAGCATATCAGTCCCAAAGTCTTACCTGAAGAGTCTTGGTACTTTGATCCTCTAGGTCAGCTCTCTGTTGGTCACTTAAGGCCTTGTCTCTTTTCCTCTCCTAGTCTATCTCTGATCATAGAAAGCACTGATTGACTGGTAAGAGGGAGGGAGAGAGAGAGGGAGGGAAGGAGGGGTAGAAAAGAAAGAGAAAGAGTGAAGGAGGGAGGAGAGCTGTAAAGTTTTCTCATACTTCAAGAATTTTCCTCCCCCCCCTCGCTCTCCTCCTCTCCTCTCCTCTCCTCTCCCTCACTTTCTCTCTGATGTAATTCTGTGAGCTTTACGGGTCTCCGCTGGGCGGTGCGTTTTCAATGGAAAACATCTGATTTTTTAGATGTTTTGAATGACGGGGGCTGCATCTTCAACATCTTTGATCTCCGGGACAGTGTGTGTTTGTGTCTTTGATGGTAGCAAGAGACCTTCTGAGCATCTCCATCTCTGGCTGTTCCTCTGCCAGTTGACTGGGTTTTTATGTTTCACATGTACCTCTGCACAGCTTTGGCCCACTTGTGCACACATGGACAAAAGTTTTTGATTATTTTATAGTGTACTTTCAGACAGACTGTCCTGTCCATGAGCTACAGTCATAAACAATCGCTTTATTATTATTCAACACGTGATTAACCCTCACGGCCCATGCGTGGGTCCACATTTCAGCTCCTCAGTGTCATAATCGCTTAACTTAAAGGGGAACTCCATCGATTTAAGTCAGAATTCTTCAAAGTAGTAGTGTTAGGAACCACATCTCTAATGAGTTTTGGCCTAAATGATGTATTTTTTAAAAACATAAAGATGGAAAGATACCTGCAGGGCACTGTGGGGCTAAACAGTCCCCAAAGAAAACTCATTATTCCAGATTTTCCACTATTTTCCATCATCAACATTCCATATAAGCTCTGAAGACTCGTGTAGGTTCTCTGGTGGTTCTGGATGGTAAATAAAGTGTCTATATCTGTGTTGTAGTCATGACGACGCCTGGTTCCCATCACCACCACTGTAAAGACATCTGAACCATTTCACACCAAACCCACTGAATCTCTCTGATCACACCTCACACACTGAATTGTGCATGAATTAATTTAAAATATAATAGTAATTTAAATCCCGTTTAAATATTTGTTGCACACTAAAACTTGAATGTTAGTTTGGTAACACTTTACTGTAGGGTGCTGTTCATAAGGCTACATTACACCTACATAAGCTTGTCATGACAACTGACATAACCTTACATAAGTGTTTATAAATAATTATTCCAACAGACGTCATCTTTCATAATGGCTACCTTAGCTGACTTTGATCAAAATTGGCAAACATAACCTTTATAGCTGATGATGTCTGTTGGAATAAACATTTCTGTAGGGTTATGTCAGTTGTTAGGACAAGCTCCTGTAGCTGTCGTGTAGCCTTATGAACAGCACCCTACTGCAAAATGTTACCATTTATTTATCACAGATTAAAACAAAGAGATTACTTTTGGAATTTAAGTCACTACTGAATGCTAAACCTCAAGACAACTAAATAGTAAGTCTGTATGTTGAGCAGTATGGACATTTCTCAGCTTTATTAAACATCTAATGGTCTGTAGTTGTTTCAGTTTTCTCATCTGACAGCTATTTCTGTAATATCAATGTTTTAACACTCCCATAGAAAAGCAAGCCATTATAATAGAGCTACTTAATCTAGAAATGTTACAGGTTTAATCATTTCTGGCCTGAGCATTTTTAGATTTTTTTTACTGTAGAAGCGACTGCGATGGACTGGCGACCTGTTCAGGGTGCATCCTGCCTTCTGTCTGATGACCGCTGGGATAGGCTCCAGGTCCCCCTGAGACCCTGTGAAATGTGTGTGTGTAGAAGCTACTTAAATGTAATGGTATGTATATATATTTGGGATGTAATGAGCTGGAAGGAGACAAATTTGCCTGTGATTGCAAAGTCTTTTTACTTGAGAATGCCATTACAACAAATTTCAAGACAGAGGTCAGAAAACAGCCAGACAACATGTGGTGGATCCATAATCAGACGTTAAATAAACAGAAGAAGTATTCATAAAAACACCAGAGAGTTGAAACAAAGAAAACGACAAAGTTTGTGATGAGTTTTAAACAAGGTCAGAGTCTCAGGCGACAGGTCAGAGTCTCTGGAGGCTGGACTGGTGGGGTTGGGTGTAAACTGGGGACAGACACTGGAGTAGAAAGATAGGAAGAAGAGAGGACACTAAAACTGAAGCTGGTGTCAGGTTAGATGACTCGATGGTTAGATGACTCGATGAAGGACACGACGCAGAGATGGCAGTGACACTGGGCACTCCTACCAGCATTCTTTTAGTTTAGCATGGTAGCAGACGTCAGGATTTTGGCTCTAATCCCAGCTGTGACACGTACCACCCACAGGTCCCTGAGAATGCAACTGGCTGACGTCTCTGTGGAATGGAAGAACAGCATGTGTCCTTCTGTCCCAAACAAACTTATTTGGCATAAACTTTATGGCCCGCCTTCTCGTCCTCCTGATTCATGGACTAGCAAGCTAATGGCCGTGATAGACTTTTGAATCCAAAGTTATTGCAGTACTAGTAAATGTAATTTGCCTTGGTTTGGATGCAGGTCAGCTTGAGGCTACTCTTGGTAAATGTTCTCTAGTCCAAATTACAGTCCTTCTAGAGCAGGTTTGTCAAACTCAACCACCAAAAGGGCCAAATTAAAAAAATCTTGTTTTCATGTCACCTCAGAGATTCAATAATGGACTCGGACTCTCACCTCAGAGACTCAAGCCTCGACATGGACTCTCCCCTTGGCTCTATTCAGCCTCTCACCTCAGAGATTTGATACGCGACTTAGACTCTTGACTCAGTTTACCTCAGTGACTCTGGACTCACCTCAGAGGTTTGATACTTGACTCAGAGTCTTGATCTTGACTCACCTCGGAGACCCGAGACTCTATTTGGACTGCCACTTTAGCAATTCGATAATCGACTTGGACTCTTCGCTTTGATTCACCTCAGAGATTCAAACTCACCTTAGAAACTCAAGACTCTCACCTCAGAAGTTTGATGCTCAATTTGGACTCTTGACTCTGACTTGCCTCTGAGACACAAGATTTGACTTGGACTCTCACCTCAGAGACTTTAGACTTGACTCAGACTCTTACCTCAGACACTGAAGAAGATTCAACTTGGACTCTTGACTCGGGCTAACCTCAGTAAGACAGACACTCACCTCAGAGGTTTGACACTTGAATCAGACTCACCTCTTTTTTCAGTCCCTTTCTCCTGCGTGAATTGTACCAAGAAACAGAGTAAATAAAGATGCATACAGAAACGTGACAGAACCAATGTTCTGTAACAGAATGAAACAACCTGCTCAAGGGATATGAAGCCATTTGGGGAGGGAGAGGGTTTTGAGCAGATGGTCTTTCCTTTGCCTTGTTTCTTTCAGTGATATATCTCCTCAGCCAAGCCTAGTCAAAAAGACTGCAGCTCTTAACGGGATGATGCAGTCATGACAGCCACATGGTCCGGCCTGATGAAGCACAGAACACACCCTGAGAGACATGAGAGCAGTTAATCACACGCACAGCAGGAATGTTCGAAGGTTTAAAGGAATAATTACATAAAAAAAAAAACAAATGTGCATAATTAACTAATTAGTTGATGTGCACACTGTGGCAGCTTCTACACACAAATACGCATCAAGCTTTTTTAGAAAAGAGTGGGTGTTTACATGCATAATCCAAAGTGCAGAAAATCTGATTTTGTCAGTAATCTGATCACCATGCTTACATGCACTTGAGTTATCAGATAGTTGGGAAACTCCAGGTCTACACGAGTCAGATTTGTGCTTTGCAACCAGCCAATTAACTCACAGAAGAAGACAAGATTTAAACATAATGTAATACCTGAACGTTAACATACATCATTTAGAAGATGAAGAACATTTAAATCCTTCATTTCATCAAGTATGTATTTGGATTCAGCCTTGTTCCAAAAGTGTTCTGCTGCGTCTTGCGGGCTCTGTGTTAAACACTGCTCGCGTATTTCCGGTTCCGCACGTGCTCAAACTGAGAAATCTGAAAGAAATCAGAGTAAGAGTTCACATGCACTGAGAAATCTGATTACTGAGCTAAAATCCAGCCTCTTTGTCAGACTTCTTAATCGGGTTTCAAGACCTTACTGGTCTAAGATATCGGAGTATGCTACATGACCATTTGTATAATCAGATAACTGCAGAAATCTGATTATGATTGGATTATTAAGTGCAGGTAAACACATTCAGTGTGTCAGAGAATATCGGAAACCACATAATCAGGTCTCTTAACAGTGTGGTGATTTAGGCACAGTGCCAACAGGTGGGTTTTAATACGCTTTTAGTACTTTTTAGCTACATTCGCCTTCTAGCTCTAGTATGAAACTAGTTTTAGAGTTTTATAACTTCAAACACTTCAGTCTTGGCTGGCTAACTAAAGAGTGGTTTGATGAGAAACCTACCAAAATAGTGGTACATCTGAAAGCGACAAGTGTTCTTTGTCCAGCATGTACCCCTCCTCCATAATGTATTTCAGGAAACATATTTTAGGACAAAATCTTACTTTAAAGCTAGCATAATAATGTCTCAGACATCAGGCAGCGAATTCATAACCATTTCATGTAACACATTTCTGTGAGGGAGCTTTTACAGGTGGCCATCTGGTTCCTATCATCACCACTGTGAACAGTTCTGACTAAGTTTCTCTATGATTGGAGCATTTCACACCAAACCACTATGACTGACTCTTTTTATGTCTGTCTACATCTACAACCATCTAGTTATGAATGCTGAAACAAATAATTGGAATTCCCCAGTAACCTACAGCTGCGCCTGGAACAGAGCCGCACAGTTTCAGCTTTACTTGAAATCAATATATATAAGTGTTTGTGTCCTGAAACCTTGTGGCGTATTACGGCTGGAGACCAAATTAGGACTTTCAGTCGGAACACTAACGTCACTGCAGAAGTTATTTTAAATAGCATCACTGGCTCAGCAGGACTCCCCTGAGTCCACAGATATGGACAGAACTGTAACTCACTCAGACAGATTTTATGTCTCTCTAAGAGAAACGTTTTCTCCCCCAAGACCCATCAACACATTCTTCTGGTAATACCACTTGTTTGACACAAAACCTGACAATCCCCAAATGCCCTGAACGATGTTTGGGGTTTTAGAGGTTTTGGAGATCAGTGTGGTCCAGCTGTGTGATGGATATGACCCTAAAGCAAAGGTCACAGTATATTTGTGTAGGTGTTCTTAGAAACCTTTTTTTCTTTAACCAAATGTCCCAGAAGGGCCTGAAGATCAGACAATGATATTACGCACATAGGCTGGTTTCCCATTTTAGCATTTTGGATTTTAGCATACCATGGCAGGTTAGACTAGGACTGTTCTGTGTAAGACTTTTGTACATTGTCAGAAAAAGGGAACTGTGCAGGTGCGTTTGTTTGTAATAAACTCCTCTCTTAGCCGTGGATACATCCCAAAAACTCTTAAACTAGCAGTAGTTAGACTGCTGAGTAAGAAAGCTTACCTCGATCCCTGTGAACTATCAAATTACAGACCTGTCTCGAATCTCTCCTTTTTATCTAAGATCTTGGAAAAAGTAGTGGCAAAACAATGAAGTTCCTATTTGTATAGGAATCATATACATGAAAAATTTCAGTCTGGTTTCAGGCCACATCATTGTACAGAGACAGCACTAGTGAAAATTGTAAATGATCTTTTATTTTTCTAGACTAAAACCTTGTAGGGGTAACCTAGTAGGAATAGCTCTTTCTTGGTTCAGGTTCTACCTCACCGATCGCTATCAGTTTGTTAATATAAAGAGTGAATCATCTGTACTCGCAAAAGTAAAGTGTGGTGTTCCACAAGGCTCTGTTTTAGGACCTATATTATTCATAATATATATGCTACCACTGGGCACTGCCACTATCAGTAAACATGGCATAAATTTCCACTGCTATGCCGATGACACTCAGCTGTATATATCAAGCGAACCGGATGGTAAAATTAAACCAAATTAAAAAATTCCAAGATTGAGGACTGTGTAAAAGACATTAAAAGACTGGATGTTAAGTAACTTTCTCCTACTTAACTCAGATAAAACAGAGGTCCTGCTTCTTGGTCCAAAACAAACTGTCTAATTTTATATTGAAACATAACAGTTTCTTAGTTGCATCAGGTTCATCTGTAAAAAATCTTGGTGTCATGATAAACCCTGATCTGTCCTTCGATGGACATATGACTAATATTACTAGATCAGCTTTCCTGCATCTCCGCAATGCATGATCTCTACAGGAAGCAGAAAAGCTAGTTAATGCTTTTATTACTTCAAAGCTGGACACTGTAATGCCCTGCTGTCTGTATGTCCCAGCAAAAGCCTCAACAAGCTTCAGCTGGTCCAGAACATCCAGAGTCTCACAAGAACGAGAAAGTTCGAACATATTAGCCCAGTTTTATCAGCCCTGCACTGGTTACCAGTTAAATTTCACATTGATTATGAAATTCTATTACTGACCTATAAAGCTCGCCCCTCAGTACCTGAGTGACCTTCTCTCCTACTATGAACCATCGCGCCTACTTAGATCATTAAGTGCTGGCTTACTACTGGTACCTAGAATTAATAAAGTTTGTTAATAACACCTTTAGAGGGCGGCGGTGATAAACGTTAGTTTGGCGTTTGTTAATAACACCTTTAGAGGGCGGAGGTGAGTAACGTTATTTTGGCGTTTGTTAGTAACAGCTTTAGAGGGTGGCGGTGAGTTATGTTAGTTTGGCGTTTGTTAGTAACACCTTTAGAGGGCGGCGGTGATAAACGTTAGTTTGGCGTTTGTTAATAACACCTTTAGAGGGCGGAGGTGAGTAACGTTAGTTTGGCGTTTGTTAATAACACCTTTAGAGGGCGGCGGTGATAAACGCTAGTTTGGCGTTTGTTAATAACACCTTTAGAGGGCGGAGGTGAGTAGCGTTATTTTGGCGTTTGTTAGTAACAGCTTTAGAGGGTGGCGGTGAGTTATGTTAGTTTGGCGTTTGTTAGTAACACCTTTAGAGCTTTAGAGGGCGGCGGTGAGTAACGTTAGTTTGCCGTTTGTTAATAACACCTTTAGAGCTTTAGAGGGCGGCGGTGAGTAACGTTAGTTTGCCGTTTGTTAGTAACAGCTTTAGAGGGCGGTGGTGAGTAACATTAGTTTGGCGTTTGTTAGTAACAGCTTTAGAGGGCGGCGGTGAGTAACGTTAGTTTGGCGTTTGTTAATAACACCTTTAGAGGGCGGCGGTGAGTAACGTTAGTTTGGTGTTTGTTAGTAACAGCTTTAGAGGGCGGCGGTGAGTAACGTTTATGTAATTAATGTAATGTAATGTGTGAGTAATGTTTGTTATGATGCTTTTAGAGGGCGGTGGTGACGTACATATACACTGCTCAAAAAAATAAAGGGAACACTCAAATAACACATCCTAGATCTAAATGAATGAAATATTCTCATTGAATACTTTGTTCTGTACAAAGTTGAATGTGCTGACAACAAAATCACACAAAAATCATCAATGGAAATCAAATGTATTAACCAATGGAGGCCTGGATTTGGAGTCACACACAAAATTAAAGTGAAAAAACACACGACAGGCTGATCCAACTTTGATGTAATGTCCTTAAAACAAGTCAAAATGAGGCTCAGTGTTGTGTGTGGCCTCCACGTGCCTGTATGACCTCCCTACAATGCCTGGGCATGCTCCTGATGAGGAGGCGGATGGTCTCCTGAGGGATCTCCTCCCAGACTTGGACTAAAGAATCTGCCAATCCTGGACAGTCTGTGGTGCAACGTGGCGTTGGTGGATGGAGCGAGACATGATGTCCCAGATGTGCTCAATCGAATTCAGGTCTGGGGAACGGGCAGGCTGGTCCATAGCTTCAATGCCTTCATCTTGCAGGAACTGCTGACTCACTCCAGCCACATGAGGTCTAGCATTGTCCTGCATTAGGAGGAACCCAGGGCCAACAGCACCAGCATATGGTCTCTCGGTATGTCATCTCGGTACCTAATGGCAGTCAGGCTACCTCTGGCGAGCACATGGAGGGCTGTGCGGCCCTCCAAAGAAATGCCACCCCACACCATTACTGACCCACTGCCAAACCAGTCATGCTGAAGGATGTTGCAGGCAGCAGATCGCTCTCCATGGCGTCTCCAGACTCTGTCACGTCTGTCACATGTGCTCAGTGTGAACCTGCTTTCATCTGTGAAGAGCACAGGGCGCCAGTGGCGAATTTGCCAATCCTGGTGTTCTCTGACAAATGCCAAGCGTCCTGCACGGTGTTGGGCTGTGAGCACAACCCCCATCTGTGGACGTTGGGCCCTCATACCATCCTCATGGAGTCGGTTTCTAACCGTTTGTGCAGACACATGCACATTTGTGGCCTGCTGGAGGTCATTCTGCAGGGCTCTGGCAGTGCTCCTCCTGTTCCTCCTTGCACAAAGGCGGAGGTAGCGGTCCTGCTGCTGGGTTGTTGCCCTCCTACGGCCTCCTCCACATCTCCTGGTGTACTGGCCTGTCTCCTGGTAGCGCCTCCAGCCTCTGGACACTACGCTGACAGACACAGCAAACCTTCTTGCCACAGCTCGTATTGATGTGCCATCCTGGATGAGCTGCGCTACCTGAGCCACTTGTGTGGGTTGTAGAGTCCGTCTCAAAGCATTTCAGTGTCCAGGGTCAAAGCCTGCAGGTTTAGAGGAGAGGATAACAAGGAGGATAGAAGGCTGCTGTTATCTTTAGATATTGATAAATGCGCTGTTGATAAATGCACTGTGTAATGTGTGTGCAACATGCATCACTGTGAAAGAGTCAAGCAGGCAGCAGAAAATGCATGACTGTTTAGATGCTCGCTCTCTCTCTCTCTCTCTCTCTCTCTCTCTCTCTCTCTCTCTCTCCCTCTCTCTCTCTCTCTCTCTCTCTCTCTCTATCTCACATGAGGTGAAAATGTGTGGCATTTTGAACGGCTTGCAGAGGAAAACATTTGACCATGAGCACTGATGAGCAAGAAACTGAAATGTTTGCTCAGTTTGTGTGTGTGTGTTTTTTTTGTACTTTATATCTATATATGAATTAAATAGATGCTTCTGCTCGAGTGGTCTGACTTTTCAACAGTGTGCAGTCAAAACGTCTTTATA
Organism: Pygocentrus nattereri; assembly: GCF_015220715.1. NCBI lineage: Eukaryota > Metazoa > Chordata > Actinopteri > Characiformes > Serrasalmidae > Pygocentrus > Pygocentrus nattereri. The sequence goes on from NC_051221.1 coordinate 5,227,909, forward strand.
TTAAAAGATACCAGAGGTAGATTTTTGCATGAGTAACAGAGGCTGCCTCTTCAGATTAGGTGATGATAACAATGCGGCTAACTGGCACAACACTGAATGCTGAGAACCTGTCTTCTACAGGAGATACTTCTACTCAGTGGAGAAGCTACTCAAAGAGGTCTACTTCTATTGCTCCTGGACCTATTAGTCTAGTTTGCAATAAAGCTGTGCTATATTTACATGTGGCAAAAGTGACTTTTGCCAATTTGACTGAATACATTCAGATTATAGATGAAGACTGAAGTATTTATCTCACTCCACTCAACAATCTGATGAAAATCCCCATTTACATGCTCACTACAAGTAATCCAATCCAAAATTGTATACATTTGTACAGAACCACTTAGCGTAGACGTTACCATGACAACCAGCATCACATGAGATCTAGTTAGAGTGAGATGAGCAGCAGTGAGCAGTGCTTGTGTTTTTAACTGCTTTAAAATGACGTCAGACTCAGACTCAAACGTCCTTCACATGTCCTTTTAAAGAAGGCTGAGAGGAAGACGTTGTGTTCTAAGACACATAAGCTGGACGTCCATCCCACCGCCATCTTCTAAACATCAGAGCATAAACTTCTGCTCCGCTGTGTTGAACGGTATAAGCTCTTACTGTGACACACATGCAGAACTTAAAGTTTCCGATAGGGAATGTAATCGGATACAGGCGTTTACATGGATATTATTCTTATATTTAACGTATTATTTACAGGATTACCCACCTCAATCAAACGGATAGAAACTGTATTCCGAATAGCCTCAGTCAGACTAGACTATTCTGACTGAGGTGTTTACACGGATGTATTCTATTCCGATTGAGCTATTAGTTGTATTAATAGGGGATTATCAGGCTGCGTGTAAACGTGGTTAATTCACTCAAACTAGGACAAACTACAAACTAATGGTTTGTAGTAGCAACGTATAATGCACTTACTCCCAAATATGAGAAGAAATGATGCATTTACCATCCTGTTAAAGCATAAGATTTCATTAGAGTTTCATTGACGTTTACTAAATATTCACTCTGCTTTTTTTTTTTTATGTATCCTGAAATAACCCCAGTCCCTTTTAAGTGTGTAATTGGACATGGGTGATGTCAACCAACTGTGACTACAACTGTAAATCAGCTGTGTTGGAGTGAGAGCTCATGAAAGCTTGTATGAGGATACGAAGGTCATTTCCCTCCTAGAACGGACTGTATTCATTTCCAGCTGAGTGACCTCATGCCGCTTGTTGTACTCAGGAAAACCATGGTCAGTGAGTTTAAGAAGCTCTTCTCCTTGTTGGCCCTTTCCTGCTCTGGCATCTCCTGTCCATCATCACCTCCACCTTCCATTTATTATGGACTCAAGAGACTCACAAGAGTCTCTTTCATTTTCACAAGAAAACCTGCTTACTCTATTTTTTATTATTTACATTCAGGCTTCTTCGTTTACGTATGCCAGCTGCCATTCACAGTTTGAGTTTTATTCAAGTTTTTAAGAACAAAATTTACTGGCGTTTTCAATTTAATACAGTTCCCTGTGGTCTTTGAAGCATGTGAAGAGTTTAACTATGAAACTATGAACACCTTAATTCAGTCTTTGTACAATGTGTTTACCTTCTCACGTCTGAGAGTCATCATTGAGTCTGTTTACATGCACTTAATAATATGATAGCTGCAGAAAATCTGAAGTATAAAGGCTAGGTGAGTGGGCGTGGTTTGTCAGTGAGAGTATGAAGGCTGGCTGAGTGAGTGGGCGTGGTTTGTCAGTGAGAGTATGAAGGCTGGGTCAGTGGGCGTGGTTTGTCAGTGAGAGTATGAAGGCTGGCTGAGTGAGTGGGCGTGGTTATTCAGTGAGAGTATGAAGGCTGGCTGAGTGAGTGGGCGTGGTTTGTCAGTGAGAGTATGAAGGCTGGCTGAGTGAGTGGGCGTGGTTTGTCAGTGAGAGTATGAAGGCTGGCTGAGTGAGTGGGCGTGGTTTGTCAGTGAGAGTATGAAGGCTGGCTGAGTGAGTGGGCGTGGTTTGTCAGTGAGAGTATGAAGGCTGGCTGAGTGAGTGGGCGTGGTTTGTCAGTGAGAGTATGAAGGCTGGCTGAGTGAGTGGGCGTGGTTTCTCAGTGAGAGTATGAAGGCTGGCTGAGTGAGTGGGCGTGGTTCGTCAGTGAGAGTATGAAGGCTGGCTGAGTGAGTGGGCGTGGTTCGTCAGTGAGAGTATGAAGGCTGGCTGAGTGAGTGGGCGTGGTTTGTCAGTGAGAGTATGAAGGCTGGCTGAGTGAGTGGGCGTGGTTATTCAGTGAGAGTATGAAGGCTGGCTGAGTGAGTGGGCGTGGTTTGTCAGTGAGAGTATGAAGGCTGGCTGAGTGAGTGGGCGTGGTTTGTCAGTGAGAGTATGAAGGCTGGCTGAGTGAGTGGGCGTGGTTTGTCAGTGAGAGTATGAAGGCTGGCTGAGTGAGTGGGCGTGGTTTCTCAGTGAGAGTATGAAGGCTGGCTGAGTGAGTGGGCGTGGTTCGTCAGTGAGAGTATGAAGGCTGGCTGAGTGAGTGGGCGTGGTTTGTCAGTGAGAGTATGAAGGCTGGCTGAGTGAGTGGGCGTGGTTTCTCAGTCAGAGTATGAAGGCTGGCTGAGTGAGTGGGCGTGGTTTGTCAGTGAGAGTATGAAGGCTGGCTGAGTGAGTGGGCGTGGTTTGTCAGTGAGAGTATGAAGGCTGGCTGAGTGAGTGGGCGTGGTTTCTCAGTCAGAGTATGAAGGCTGGCTGAGTGAGTGGGCGTGGTTTCTCAGTGAGAGTATGAAGGCTGGCTGAGTGAGTGGGCGTGGTTTCTCAGTGAGAGTATGAAGGCTGCGTCAGTGGGCGTGGTTTGTCAGTGAGAGTATGAAGGCTGGCTGAGTCAGTGGGCGTGGTTTGTCAGTGAGAGTATGAAGGCTGGCTGAGTCAGTGGGCGTGGTTTGTCAGTGAGAGTATGAAGGCTGGGTCAGTGGGCGTGGTTTGTCAGTGAGAGTATGAAGGCTGGCTGAGTGAGTGGGCGTGGTTTGTCAGTGAGAGTATGAAGGCTGGGTCAGTGGGCGTGGTTTGTCAGTGAGAGTATGAAGGCTGGCTGAGTGAGTGGGCGTGGTTTATCAGTGAGAGTATGAAGGCTGGCTGAGTGAGTGGGCGTGGTTTGTCAGTGAAAGTATGAAGGCTGGCTGAGTGAGTGGGTGTGGTTTGTCAGTGAGAGTATGAAGGCTGGCTGAGTGAGTGGGCGGGGTTCGTCAGTGAGAGTATGAAGGCTGGCTGAGTGAGTGGGCGTGGTTTGTCAGTGAGAGTATGAAGGCCGGCTGAGTGAGAGGGCGTGGTTTGTCAATGAGACTATGAAGGCTGGGTCAGTGGGCGTGGTTTGTCAGTGAGAGTATGAAGGCTGGCTGAGTGAGTGGGTGTGGTTTGTCAGTGAGAGTATGAAGGCTGGCTGAGTGAGTGGGCGTGGTTTGTCAGTGAGAGTATGAAGGCTGGCTGAGTGAGTGGGCGTGGTTTGTCAGTGAGAGTATGAAGGCTGGCTGAGTGAGTGGGCGTGGTTTGTCAGTGAGAGTATGAAGGCTGGCTGAGTGAGTGGGCGTGGTTTCTCAGTGAGAGTATGAAGGCTGCGTCAGTGGGCGTGGTTTGTCAGTGAGAGTATGAAGGCTGGCTGAGTCAGTGGGCGTGGTTTGTCAGTGAGAGTATGAAGGCTGGGTCAGTGGGCGTGGTTTGTCAGTGAGAGTATGAAGGCTGGCTGAGTGAGTGGGCGTGGTTTGTCAGTGAGAGTATGAAGGCTGGGTCAGTGGGCGTGGTTTGTCAGTGAGAGTATGAAGGCTGGCTGAGTGAGTGGGCGTGGTTTATCAGTGAGAGTATGAAGGCTGGCTGAGTGAGTGGGCGTGGTTTGTCAGTGAGAGTATGAAGGCTGGCTGAGTGAGTGGGTGTGGTTTGTCAGTGAGAGTATGAAGGCTGGCTGAGTGAGTGGGCGGGGTTCGTCAGTGAGAGTATGAAGGCTGGCTGAGTGAGTGGGCGTGGTTTGTCAGTGAGAGTATGAAGGCCGGCTGAGTGAGAGGGCGTGGTTTGTCAATGAGACTATGAAGGCTGGGTCAGTGGGCGTGGTTTGTCAGTGAGAGTATGAAGGCTGGCTGAGTGAGTGGGCGTGGTTTGTCAGTGAGAGTATGAAGGCTGGCTGAGTGAGTGGGCGTGGTTTGTCAGTGAGAGTATGAAGGCTGGCTGAGTGAGTGGGCGTGGTTTGTCAGTGAGAGTATGAAGGCTGGCTGAGTGAGTGGGCGTGGTTTGTCAGTGAGAGTATGAAGGCTGGCTGAGTGAGTGGGCGTGGTTTCTCAGTGAGAGTATGAAGGCTGCGTCAGTGGGCGTGGTTTGTCAGTGAGAGTATGAAGGCTGGCTGAGTCAGTGGGCGTGGTTTGTCAGTGAGAGTATGAAGGCTGGGTCAGTGGGCGTGGTTTGTCAGTGAGAGTATGAAGGCTGGCTGAGTGAGTGGGCGTGGTTTGTCAGTGAGAGTATGAAGGCTGGGTCAGTGGGCGTGGTTTGTCAGTGAGAGTATGAAGGCTGGCTGAGTGAGTGGGCGTGGTTTGTCAGTGAGAGTATGAAGGCTGGCTGAGTGAGTGGGCGTGGTTTGTCAGTGAGAGTATGAAGGCTGGCTGAGTGAGTGGGTGTGGTTTGTCAGTGAGAGTATGAAGGCTGGCTGAGTGAGTGGGCGGGGTTCGTCAGTGAGAGTATGAAGGCTGGCTGAGTGAGTGGGCGTGGTTTGTCAGTGAGAGTATGAAGGCCGGCTGAGTGAGAGGGCGTGGTTTGTCAATGAGACTATGAAGGCTGGGTCAGTGGGCGTGGTTTGTCAGTGAGAGTATGAAGGCTGGCTGAGTGAGTGGGCGTGGTTTGTCAGTGAGAGTATGAAGGCTGGCTGAGTGAGTGGGCGTGGTTACACAGTTTCTAGGCACAGATCTACTGCCTGGGTGTCCAGCTCTTTACACCGTGTTTTGTTTGGCCGAATGAGCGAATGGAGAAATTTGGAAAAGATGTTACTGATTCACTGTGGCTCCAGCAATAAGATTCCTGATATTTGTCAGTTTACATGATGAATGATGCTCTTTATGATGACGATGCGTGAGAGAGGTCACCGAGTGAATGCTTGACTGTGCCTCTAATGCTGATCACACGCCGCCACTCAAAGTCCTTCCTTCTGACCACATTACACGGCGTGAGAGCCTCTTTCAGCAGCGCGTGAGACTTCCCTTCAAGCGCTCAACCACACAAGTTTACATGGCAGCAGAGGGGAAATATCCAAACCCACTGGCAGCTCAGAAAGCCCCACACAGAATGTAGCGCTTATAAATACCTCATAATGGGCTGCACAGAGTGGTTCTTGCTCATGCTTTAGAAATGGGTGATCTAGCATCAGCCTAATGCCAGATTTAAAGTAATACTTCATGGGAAGTGAAGATTAACAGTAGGGCAGTGGTCAGAGGACTTGAAATGGGCATGGGCTTGTGGCCAGCTGATGACTGCTGACTGTGTGGCTTTGAGATAGTCACTTGGTGTGCATAATTGCTTTGGACAGACTTTCAACTAAATGTCTAAATATACTATAAATGAGTGTAAAAAGCATTGAAGAAATGTCCTAGCTGGGGAGCCGCATGATCGTTTTGTTCGTAAATACTGTTCTCTTACTGTTAGATTTACGTAAAAAGGCCATGATAACAGCAGTGGTCAGAGAACTTGATTAAGGCAATAAAAAGCAGACAAAGAACCCTTGGGATAATCCAGGCCTGCAGATTCTGTCTGCTAGACATTCACATGTTTAGTACTTGCTTTGGAGAATGGAGCTGCAGAGTGAAGGTGCTTGTAACCAAAGTCTTTATGAAGGGATAAAATAGTCATATCTGTTGCCTTACTGTGCTTAAAGGTGCAGTGTGTGAGTTTTAGAGCCAAACACTGGCTCTAGAGGGCACCTTTCTTGGTTTTACATTCAAGTGTAAGCTTGAATTTGGTGGTGCTGTAGCTCCGGTTGGAAGACGTGGGATGAAGAATCGGTGGTCGCTGCTGGAGCTAGCTCACCATTTTGTGTTTTGAGAGGTCTGAGAAAGTGAGGAAGTGAAAACATGACAAAGCAAAACGCAATCTGGACAGGTGAAGGCAAGAAACCTGATGGCCACTGTAGGTGCTACTACACGCTTGATAAGGGAGAGGCGAGGGAAGTGGAGTCAGTTGGTTGTAATCTGCAACTGTTCGTCTTAACTCTCTCTCTTTGCCATTTCGTAGCTACTAGCTGGGTGAGACAGTTGTCTGTGTTGCTATGGTGACCAGCAGTCTGCGCTGATCTTCAGGGTTACAGGGTGAATCAGCAGTTCTACATTAACTCCAGCGTTTAAGACCATTTACTGTTAAACTGTGTTGAAGGATCAGCAGAGCTTTATTTTACTGTAGAGGAGGATTATTTTATTATTACCTACTGATCTGATTCAGCTGTGGAGCCACGACAGGGCAGTAAAAGAGGCACCTGTTGCCGACCCCTGAGCTAGTGGCTAGCTCTTAAAACCACTGTTAGCATTTTTGTATTTATCTGGTTAATGTTCATGCTCCTTTTACAGTGAACAAACATCGTGATTGAGTATAACTGTCAAAAGCTGTTTCCACTGTGTTCTTTGTGTCAGTATTCTTTAAGTCCATTTTTCTCAGTCCCACAATTTAAACACTATCAGCTCAACTCTATATCGCTGTATGCACCGTCTAGTATAAAGGAACAGAAAAACAGCTTCATATGTTTGTTATTATCCTTCACAGACACTCATAAATGTCTCCTTCTTCAGTCAGAGAGACACACAGATTGAGACATAGTGGGAGACAGATTATATATATATATATATATATATATATATATATAGATAATGTGGCAATAAAGAGGTCATTATTTGTCCTCTTTTATTTACACCAGTAGAAATGATGCATACAAGCACAGCTGGGGGCAGGCAGGTCACTTCCAGCCATGTAATTCCTCCTTATGTTAGAGACACTAATCCACTAACCCCCACCATCTCATCCAAACCCAACACAAAATAACACAACCAGCACATAACACACTTAATAGATAGATTGGTGGACAGTTGTTCAGAGATGTCACTTCATTGAGTCAAGTCTCAAGTCTTCAGAAGAGTCTTATGATTAGCTAAAGGAAATGCATTGTACAAAAATAAATCTCCACACCTCAACACCTGTCAGGTTCAGCACTGCTTCAAATAACGAGTCTTTCACTACAGGAAAACCTTCAGGCTGACACAACTGAGGCACTTCATGTAGTAATCGCAGTGTTGAAAGAAGCCAAACAACATTAACAGGTGTAGTCTTTAGTTTGTAAAGCTGGCCAAACAAACTACTACCTAGTTATAAGTATAACTAATCCAGTTGAGGCTTTAGAGCTCACGTCAGAAACAATAGGGGCTATCGGCACCACTGCATCATTTAAGTGTCGCAAATCCTGTGTGAAACGCCAAGACCCGTCCGGCTTAGGAATCGGATTAACCCTTTCAACAACGGAAACTAAATGATTCATTCATTTCCTCCATTGATGCAATCAAATTTGTTTGTGTTTTTTCATCAGGATGACACTTCACGATTCATAAATCTCCAGTGCAAATCGAGTTAAAGGTGAGTCCGAGTTGAGTTCTGAGTCAGTTAAGTGAGACTCTGGGATGAGTTGTGAGTCAGTTTTGGGTGAGTCCAAGTCCAGTCAATTCTGAGTCAGTTAAGAACAAATACGAGTCATGAATCAGTTAAGGGCGAGTACGAGTCGTGAATCTGTTAAGGGCGAGTACGAGTCGTGAATCAGTTGCGGCCAAGTGAGAGTTGAATCATTAGGCAGTTAAAGTTGAGTCACAGATCACGTAAGTGCAAGTACGAGTCACGAATCTTAAGGGTGAGTACAAGTCATGAATCAATTACAGGTGAGTATGAGTCATGAATCAGTTAAGGGTGAGTATGAGTCATGAATCAGTTAAGGGTGAGTACGAGTCATGAATCAGTTAAAGGTGAGTACGAGTCATGAATCAGTTAAGGGCCAGTATGAGTCATGAATCAGTTAAGGGTGAGTATGAGTCATGAATCAATTACGGCTGAATATGAGTCATGAATCAGTTAAGGGTGAGTACGAGTCATGAATCAGTTAAGGGTGAGTACGAGTCATGAATCAGTTAAGGGTGAGTATGAGTCATGAATCAGTTAAGTGTGAATACATATCATGAATCAATTACGGCTGAATATGAGTCATGAATCAGTTAAGGGTGAGTATGAGTCATGAATCAATTACGGCTGAATATGAGTCAATCAATTACGGCTGAATATGAGTCATGAATCAATTACAGCTGAATATGAGTCATGAATCAGTTAAGGGTGAGTATGAGTCATGAATAAATTACGGCTGAATATGAGTCATGAATCAATTACGGCTGAATATGAGTGAGTCATGAATCAGTTAAGGGTGAGTATGAGTCATGAATAAATTACGGCTGAATATGAGTCATGAATCAGTTAAGTGTGAATACATACCATGAATCAATTAAGGGCAAGCCAGATTTGAATCACGTGTCAATTAAGGAGGAGTCTGTGTAAAGTCATGTGTCAGTTAAGGGCAAGTCCAAGTCAAGGCACAAATCACGTAAGGGGAAGTACGAGTCATGAATCAGTTAAGGGTGAGTCAGAATCATGTCATGAGTGAGCTAATGAGTGAGCGTGTCAACTGAGCCCTTGCAACAAAAATCAGCATTTATAAGAATCCTGTAAGCATGGTGGGGCACTGTTTGTTGCCCTCTATTTAAAATAAGCATAGTTTGGCTTTTTTATGTAAAAGGTTCTACAAAATAAAACAGAAAACAAAATAATTGATGATCAATAAAAACGGTAGAGCGGTTTGTTGCTGGTGGGGCTCAATTAAGGGTGAGTCCCAGTCGAGTTACGACCCCGGGCACTGTGCTCAGAGAGAGGGAAACTCTGCTATGGTCATTTTCAAAAAGCAGAGCAGAGACTGGAAGAACATCAAGAAACGAACGACTGCAGCGGCTATCGCTCCTCAGAGAGAGAGAGAGAGGGAGACAAGGTGAGAGAGAGAGAGTGAGAGAAGGTGAGAGATAAAGACTGACTGACTTTACAAGACAAGAGATGATTTTTCTTCTTTAGTGTGTTTTTGAAGGCCATCTGGTCCCACTCTTCTCATAAAAGGGTGGAAAACGAGGGGAGACTGAGGGATGAGAAAAACACGAGAGCCGTGAGATCAGACACACCATCACACCAGTGCCTCAACGTCTGTGTACAACCAATCAACATCACAGTCAGCAGATGGGTTATGACATATCGAAGAGCGGTGATGCATCAGTTAATCACAGTTTCAATTATACTCAACAACACTAAAGGAGTAAGCACTCATTTTTGGCCAAAATTCATACAGGCTATTGTGAATGTTTGTATGCTCATTTGGAATTTGATGCCTGCAACATGTTCCAAAGAAGTTGGGACAGGGCCTTTAACAACACTCAATAAGCGTTTGGGAACTGAGGACACTGATTGTTGAAGCTTTGTAGGTGGAATTCTTTCCCATTCTTGCTTGATGTCCAGCTTCAGCTGCTCAGCAGTCCGGGGTCTCCGCTGTCGTATTTTGCGCTTCATAATGTGCCACACATTTTCAATGGGAGACGGTCTGGACTGCAGGCAGGCCAGTCTAGTACCCGCACTCTTTTACTACGAAGCCACGCTGTTCACTGGAATTGGATTTGTATGTCTATATTCCAATACTGTGTAAATAGTGCCACAGTCAGATAAGTGTAGTGTATAATTAAAAATTGAATTATTTTAATATTAACCGGAGGTCTAGAAATCCAATTAAGAAACCCGATAAAGAGGCTGGATTTTGGCAGTAATCAGATTTCTCAGTGCTGTGAACTCTTACTCTGATTTCTTTTCGATTTCTCAGTCGGAGCAAGAGCAAAAACAGATGGTGGTAGCGGAAATATGTGACGCAGCAAAACACTTTTGGAGCAACACTGAAACCAAATACACCCCCGACTTAAATATTGTTCATCTTCTAGATGATGTATGCTCATATTTTCAGATCAAATGGTGCATTGTTTTTTTTTCTTTTAGCTGTGGCACCAAATCTGACTTTTACATCACGTCTTCGTTTATTGGCTGGTTGTAGAGCAGAAATCTGATTACTATCTGACTCGTGTAGACCTGGAGTTTCCCCATTATCAAGTGCATGTAAACACGTTGATCGGGTGACTGACCAGATCTGATTTTTTGGAAGAATTCGCTCTCGCCAGATTCTGAGTGATATTAGATCAGGTCTGTTCTGCACAGCTTTCTTTTTTGTTTTTTTGAGAGGTCTGAAGTTAATATTACTTAACTACACAATGAATTACATTCTTTATTCTCTATAACTCATGGCTTTTCTGCACACACAGCAAGAACGCTCATCAAATCACGATAAAGTATCTCCACTGGTAACACAAATGTGGTCTGGATGGAAAATGTAGAACTTTCCACACAGTTTCTCCCCTCGTTTTAAGTCAGAACAAATGCAATATAAGAATAGGTGACGTATGCTACATGGATGATCTAGCAGGATTAAAAGCATTCCTGGGCATCTCGTTGATGGATCAGGTGACTGGAAGTATGAGTGCAGATCCTCAGCGCTGATCTGCTGTTTCCCGGCACTGTAATTGTGCTCATTACAACGAAATGGATAAGAACCGTTCCTGTATCAGCAGTTGGGCTGCCTTGCTGCTCAGATATTCGCCAATGGCCTGAGAGAGTTAAATAGAGTGAATTAACCGAGAAGGAGCCTGGGTACTGCTGATCCTATCTAAGTATGTTCATGTTGAAATGTTTATCCAGTCAGTTGTAAAGGCGTGTCATGGTGCCCAGCTCACATTGGATTGTTCCTCTTGCTCGTCCCACTAATCATGGACACGTGTTTGTGATTTATCTCTGGTTTAGCTCAGGGTGTATGTGCCCTGTTCTGTTCCACGTCACTTGGCGAAGCGTTGACATGACTCAGAGTTGCATGCTAAGCTATGTTTGTTTTCTGTGGACGCTCCTCTTGATTACTGTTTGTTTTCCTCTGTTTTTCCTCTCTGTATGTATTCCTTTTGTATTTTTATGAAGTGTTTTTGCTGTGTTTTGGATTAGTCTGCCTACCTGCCTGTCAGCACACCAGCGATTCTAGTGAGATTCTAGTCACTGCAACGAGAGGAAAGTTGCTTACCTGCAGTGCGCTTTTGCCTTCGGTTTGTTATGGAATGCTTCTCCGACTAAGGTTCCAGCAACCTTTCTCAAACCTATTAGAGGAAATGAAACACTGAAGGAAACCACACAGGCCCCTGCCGTGGTGTAACTAGGATCTTATGAGAAAAACATGAATAGGCTTTCCATATAAACATGACTTTCAATTGGGAAAAAAAAAAGACATTTTGTTTACATGCACTTAATAATACAATAACGCTGGGTCTGCATGAGTCAGCCAGTAATCAGATTTCTGCTTCACAACCGGCCAATAAACCCACAGAAGAAGACGTGACGTATATGAAACGTAAAACTCAAACTTCATGATGCAGCTTTCTAAAAAACATCACGCCGCCGCTTTACCTGAACACACATCACCCAGAAGATGAAGAACATTTAAATCCTTCATTTCGTCACGTATGTATTTGGTTTCAGTGTCGCTCCAAAAGTGTTTTGCTCCGTCTCACAGCAACACTGCTCGCTTATTTTCGGTTTCGCACATGCTCAGTCGGAGAAATCTGAAAGAAATCAGAGTAAGAGTTCACAGCGCTGAGAAATCTGAAAGAAATCAGAGTAAGAGTTCACAGCACTGAGAAACCTGAAAGAAATCAGAGTAAGAGCTCACAGCTCTGAGAAATCTGAAAGAAATCAGAGTAAGAGTTCACAGCGCTGAGAAATCTGAAAGAAATCAGAGTAAGAGCTCACAGTGCTGAGAAATCTGAAAGAAATCAGAGTAAGAGCTCACAGCACTGAGAAATCTGAAAGAAATCAGAGTAAGAGTTCACAGCGCTGAGAAATCTGAAAGAAATCAGAGTAAGAGTTCACAGGACTGAGAAATCTGAAAGAAATCAGAGTGAGAGTTCACAGCGCTGAGAAATCTGAAAGAAATCAGAGTAAGAGCTCACAGTGCTGAGAAATCTGAAAGAAATCAGAGTAAGAGCTCACAGCACTGAGAAATCTGAAAGAAATCAGAGTAAGAGTTCACAGCGCTGAGAAATCTGAAAGAAATCAGAGTAAGAGTTCACAGCGCTGAGAAATCTGAAAGAAATCAGAGTGAGAGTTCACAGCACTGAGAAATCTGAAAGAAATCAGAGTAAGAGCTCACAGCACTGAGAAATCTGAAAGAAATCAGAGTAAGAGCTCACAGCGCTGAGAAATCAGAAAGAAATCAGAGTAAGAGCTCACAGGACTGAGAAATCTGAAAGAAATCAGATTGAGAGTTCACAGCACTGAGAAATCTGAAAGAAATCAGAGTAAGAGCTCACAGGACTGAGAAATCTGAAAGAAATCAGAGTAAGAGTTCACAGCCCTGAGAAATCTGAAAGAAATCAGAGTAAGAGTTCACAGCACTGAGAAATCTGAAAGAAATCAGAGTAAGAGCTCACAGCACCGAGAAATCTGAAAGAAATCAGAGTAAGAGTTCACAGTGCTGAGAAATCTGAAAGAAATCAGAGGAAGAGTTCACAGCGCTGAGAAATCTGAAAGAAATCCGAGGAAGAGCTCACAGCACTGAGAAATCTGAAAGAAATCAGAGTAAGAGTTCACAGCACTGAGAAATCTGAAAGAAATCAGAGTAAGAGCTCACAGCACTGAGAAACCTGAAAGAAATCAGAGGAAGAGCTCACAGCACTGAGAAATCTGAAAGAAATCAGAGTAAGAGTTCACAGCGCTGAGAAATCTGAAAGAAATCAGAGTAAGAGTTCACAGCGCTGAGAAATCTGAAAGAAATCAGAGTAAGAGTTCACAGTACTGACAAATCTGAAAGAAATCAGAGTAAGAGTTCTTTCTCCATTCTTTCCTGGACACCAAATGTGACACCAAACTTTTGAAAGCAGCCTGAACTCACTCCACCAACCTCTGTTGTCTTGTGTTTGAGCTATATATGATGACACCTAAAGTTTCAGCTGCTGAATGAGGGGAATGAAACCCTTTGTGCTGATGTCAAGTGTTGGCCATCCCTTCCACATTCTCCATCACACAGATAATTCACCTAATCTAGTTACAGCGCCTCTTTAGGTCCATGTGGATGTTCTGACCAGTGACTGCTGAAGACGTCCATCAAAGTTAATCATCAAGCTTTCCGAGTCGAGTGAATTAAATTGAGGGAAATAGAAAACATGAAGTTCCCACTGAACTGGCACTGAAAACCACTGCCTTGGGCTGTTGGCTAAGCACAGCGAAGCGAAAGGTTGGGAGTGGGCTGTTATTGGGCTACTACAGGCCAGCAGCTGTGACATCAGCAGCATCTCCATCCAAACCATAATGGATTCCATTGTGTGTGGAGGAACACGTGAATGGTGGCCATTGAGAAAAAATCAGGCCGAGGAATCCAGGCAATGCTGACTGAGGGAGAGAGAGGAATGAGGGACAGCAGGTAGGAGGAAGCATTTGGGAAATAAAAGAGCAGTCTGGGGAAAGAAAAAGGAAAGTGTGGGTATGTCTGTGATTACGTCCAGCTGATGTGATCGTGTAGCTGGCCATCCTCCGGGTGTGTTGTGTTCTTGACTGACCAGGGCATCCTCTGACCTCTCACTGCTGTACAGTCTGTACATTCCAATATCAGCACTATTTAGTACCAATTTAGTACCGGTTCTAAATGTCCATTCCCACTTATGTAATAAACTTATCATGATGTCATGCTGTCTGTTAGGGAAAAACAGACGTTCAAATTCAGTGAAGCTCATTATTTATCTGAATGTCCCACAATCAGCTTCTGTCTTAAGTAACTAGAGCTGCATCACTGCTCTGCCTCAGGATGGCGCTGTAGCAGACTGGTTCACCCAGTTGGTCCTCCATGGCCTAGCAACTGTAACTATGGGAGAGCTCTTAAAAAACTTTACAAATATGCTGTAGCATATTTGTAAACATGAAGACTTTCCCAATTCCCCAAGACACCGGTGGAAAGAGTGAACTTCTACTCTAAATGAATGTGAGGAAGAGCACATTACCAAACTAGAAGAGAGCATTTCTAAAAGAAGAAGCTTAAGCCAAACATTTTATTGCTAAGCTAACATGAGCACTGCTATGGGGAGTGCTTTAGTAGCCATCCAGTGCTGGAGGAGCTAGCCAACAATGGAACTCTCAAAATAAGGGGGTATTTTGCACATTGGTTGTACATAACCAGTCAGTAATCTGTGAGAAATGTGACTGATTGAGACATTAAGTGTCTTCAATCTCACAGCGTCCTCCTCACAATCTCCAAATCCAATTAGAGCATCGCTGTAGCTCCACGGGGACGTTTAGAGCTTTGACTACCTAAGCTTCTGCGGCCCCGCCACCAGCGTCTGGCAGGTTAATGAACTGTTAAATGAAAGGCTTTAACATGGTTATTTAGTGGACTATGAAGTGTGTCCATGTGCCTGTGTTTACTCTGAGCGTCTGTTTTCCTGTGTGCGCCTCTGTTCCACTGCAGGTTTCTGGCTGTGTTACATTAGCACTGCATATTTCACAACAGCTGTTAAACCCGTCACTGCACAACATCTGGCTGGGGAAACCCTTTATAGGGGACACATCTGTACTCAAGCCCCCAGTCCCTTCAGCATGGAAACACAGCTGTCAGGGTAAAGGGGTCTAGGTGAGGCTTTCTCTCTGAGGAGTTTACGCCGTTCAAGAGTTTACAGTCACATTTTTCAATGATATAAAACTAAATCATTTGCAGATGCACATCTAAAATCATTATAATATCATGTAACTACTCTATAACTTTATATCAGTGTTCAAACAATTAGTAGAAGGCAGTTAAAAATTAAGGCATCTTAGATTTGCCAAGCATGAGAAAACTGTGAAAAAGGAACACTGAAATGGTAATAACATTAATATCTGGAATGAATTTCTAATAAAATTAACATCCAGAATGAATTTCTAATAAAATTTACATCCAGGACGAAGTTCTAATAAAATTAACATCCAGAACGAAGTTCTATTAAAATTAACATCCAGAAAGAAGTTCTGATAAATGTAACAACCAGAACAAACTTCTAATAAAATTAACATCCAGAAAGAAGTTCTGATAAAAGTAACAACCAGAACAAAGTTCTGATAAAATTAACAACCAGAACAAACTTCTAATAAAATTAACATCCAGAACAAACTTCTGATAAAATTAATATCCAGACTGAAGTTCTGATAAAATTAATATCCAGACTGAAGTTCTAATGAAATTAACATCCAGAACAAACTTCTAATAAAATTAACATCCAGAACAAACTTCTGATAAAATTAATATCCAGACTGAAGTTCTGATAAAATTAATATCCAGACTGAAGTTCTGATAAAATTAACAACCAGAACAAAGTTCTAATAAAATTAACAACCAGAACAAAGTTCTGATACAATTAACATCCAGAAAGAAGTTCTGATAAAAGTAACAACCAGAACAAAGTTCTGATAAAATTAACAACCAGAACAAACTTCTGATAAAATTAATATCCAGACTGAAGTTCTGATAAAATTAATATCCAGACTGAAGTTCTGATAAAATTAACAACCAGAACAAAGTTCTAATAAAATTAACAACCAGAACAAAGTTCTGATACAATTAACATCCAGAAAGAAGTTCTGATAAAAGTAACAACCAGAACAAAGTTCTGATAAAATTAACAACCAGAACAAAGTTCTAATAAAATTAACATCCAGAACAAACTTCTAATAAAATTAACAACCAGAACAAAGTTCTAATAAAATTAACAACCAGAACAAAGTTCTGATACAATTAACATCCAGAAAGAAGTTCTGATAAAAGTAACAACCAGAACAAAGTTCTGATAAAATTAATATCCAGACTGAAGTTCTGATAAAATTAATATCCAGACTGAAGTTCTGATAAAAATTAATATCCAGACTGAAGTTCTAATAAAATTAACATCCAGAACAAACTTCTAATAAAATTAACATTCAGAACAAAGTTCAAATATAATTACCATCCTGAATGAAGTTCTAATAAAATTTCAATCCAGAATGGTTCTAATAAAATTAACATCCAAAATGAAGCGCTATTAAACTTCATATTAATTTTTTAATACAATTAGTGTACAGAATGCCTTGCATTTCAAAAGTGATCATTGTGGATAAATATGTAATTATA